>NW_006408603.1:10755181-10821250 GCF_000296735.1 Chrysochloris asiatica
GAATATTATGCTACCTTGAAGAACAACAAGGATGCTGCAAGCCACCGCATAACATGGATGAACCTTAAGGACATTATGCTAAGTGAAATTAGTCAATCACAAAAGGAGAAATACTGCATAGGACCATTATTGAAAAGACTAAGAAAAAGACCTTCCCCCCCCATATAAGGGTGAAAATTATATACATATTTACTGATCACCGGGATGTATGGCATGAGAGGAGGGGAAGGAGGGAAGGGAAATAGAGCACAGGGTAGGAAATTGACACAGGACAGCTTGGGTGCTGGGGGTGGAGGGGAGGCAATACACATGAAGGGGAGGGGAATGAAAGAACAAGGCAGATGGGAAAACAGTTAGGCACCTTCTCATGGGCAAAGTGGAACAGAGGTAAATGATGATGTATGCACAACATTGGAACAACAGGGCTCCAGGATGCAGGGATTGAGGCAGGGTTTGAGTTGGTAAAAAAGAGGCATAATGTTAAGATACTTGGCTGTCTTTTTAATTTTGGTTTCCCTTGCCTACCATTGTAAAATAGACACTTGAGGTGGGGGGATAAAGGAATAGCCAGAAACATCACAATAGAAAGCTTGTAAGTCTGTCTTTAGCCTATAACTGATTGGAATACCTTAAAGGGGGCTAGAAGTCCCAGTGAAAGAGGCTTCCTGTGGAGCCTTTGCATTGCATAAGACTATAGGTGTAATCCAGAACCCCATCCAGAATCCTCTGAGGTGGGAAATTTCCACTTGAAAGGACAAGTAGACCAGCCTGTAATGACTAGAAGAACAGAAGTACTTCATGAAAGAAAGACCTGATTGATTACTATAAGAACAAGTAAGCTGTTTGCCTGGGAGCCATCAAGGCAAGTGGTCAGGTCCCCTTAGAGCAAACTCCCTTCTAAGACTAAGACTCAAGGGGAAATACATGATTAGGTATGTGGTCTAGCTGGTGACCACATTGGTCACCAACAAGGGGAAGAAGGGGCAAAACCAGCAATGAAGTTGGGATCTAAGTCTGACCACATTCAATAGACACTTGTGAACCTGGGCGGAGAGACTGGATGGCAGCAGTGCGGAAAGACCCGGGGACTCTTGGGCTAAGAGGCATTGACATGGCCACAGAGGATTAGAGTGGAGAGTGAAGTGTCCAGCTGGTATGAAGTGAAGAGAGATGCACAAGAACACTCATCCTTGCAGATAGTACCCAGCTTCAATGGCTGGATGATCAGAACTTGACTAGAAGAAGAAAGAAGGGAGGTGGGGGGAAGAGTAATCCACTACAATTTGATGAACTTTACCTATACTGATGGATGTGGTAGCTCAAAAAAGGGAAAAAATCTTTACAGTGAGGATCATTTCCACCACCTTGGTACACAAGGTTGACAGGGATGGGCAACTCAGACTTTGGCTACCCAATACGGGGTGGGGGAACTATAAAGGCAATAGATGACTGGCTTACAAGTTTTCAAGAGGGATCCTCGTTCCAGACAGGGCAGGGGTAGGTAGAATCTCCACGGAATGATTTCCAATCTGTTGGGTACAGGCTAGAGAAAGGAAATGGGGATAAGACTTTTGTGGTACAATAGTGAATAATTGCCATCAGGACTGACTGTGAGGGTTGGAAATGTAGAGGTAGATGTTTTTTGTCAAAAGGAGGGGAGTGATTGATTTTGCAGTCCAGGAACTGAGGTCCTTGGGACCATCAAGTGAGAAGAACAGAGAGTGGGACCCTACCCAGAGAGGCAGTGACGCCAGGGATGGAGACAGAGGCAATGATGTGGACAGATGGAGTGGCTGGGGACACTGGACTCAGGGAGTGAGAGGGGCTGTGTACTGATGGCCGGGGGTGGGCCTGTGGGGGGTACTCTTTGGTTATATGATGAAGCATGGAGGGGATTGTAATCTTTGCAATGAAATGAAATACGATAGGATGAATGTAAAACTGTTGTTCTATCATGTAAACCCAAATAATTCACAATAAAAACTTAAAAAAAAAAAAAAAGAAAAATTGACCAGCCTTAAATCTTACACAGTCTGATAAGTGGAATATTGGGTGGCACTGTCATCATATGATCAGATGATACAACCTTGCTTGCTGAAAGTAAAGAGGACTTAAAACATTTACTGATGAAGATCAAAGAGCACAGCCTTCGGTATGGATTACATCTCAATGTCAAGAAAACAAAAATCCTCACCACTGGACCAATAAACAACATTCTTATCAACAGAGAAAAGATTGAAGTTGTCAAGGACTTCATTCTTCTTGGATCAACAATCAACACTCAAAGAAGCATCAGTCAAGAAATCAAACATTGTATTACATTTGGCAAATCTGCTGCATAAGACCTTTTCAAAGTGTTGAAGAGCAAAGAGGTCAGCTTGAGGACTAAGGTGAGCCTGACCCAAGCCATGGTATTCTCAATAACCTCATATACATGTGAAAGCTGGACAGTGAATAAGGAAGAACGTAGAGGAATTGATGCCTTTGAGTTATGGTGTTGGAGGAGAGTATTGAAGGTGCCATGGGCTGCTAAAACAACCAATAGATCCGTTTTGGAAGAAGTGCAGCCAGAGTGCTCCTTGGAGGCCAAGGTGGCCAAACTTCGTCTCTCATACTTCAGACATATTGTCAGGAGGGACCAGTCACTGGAGGAGGATATCATGTTTGGTAAGGTGGAGTGTCAGAGAAAAAGAGGAAGACCCCCAATGAGATGGATTGGCCAAGTGACAGCATTGATGTATTCAAGCGTGGCAACAGTAGTGAGGTTGGCCCAGGATTGGGCAGTGTTTCATTCTGCTGTGCATAAGGTCACTATGGGTCAATACCAACTCGATGGCACCTAACAACAACAGCAACAACATGTGCCTTTTCACAATATTTTGAGATGTTAAAAGTAAATACGTGAATGTAAACATCATTTTGTTGAAAACTGACTTCCTTACATATTTTTAGCTGAGAATGTGACATCTTTCTGCATTTATTTGGGTGTCTCTTGAAGTCTTCAAATCAAGTTTTATATTGTATTCTGTAAAAATCTTACTGGAATCCTGTGCCCTATCCAGAACCTTCTGAGGTGGGACATTCCCACTAGAAAGGACAAGTAGTCCAGCCTGGAACAGCTAGAGCAACAGAAAATACATCTTCAAAGAAAGATCAGCAGGAAAAACCCAAAACAAAAATGGTTGCTGCAAGAATAAGCAAGTTCTTTGCAGGGAAGCCATCAAGGCAAGCAATCAAGTACCTTCAGAACAAATCCCCCTCTGAGACTGAAACTCAAAGGGAACACATGAGTGGGCATGTATGCTTGTGGGTGAGCATATTGGTCTACTGGTGAGTGGAAGAGGGGGGAAAGCAACAATAAAGAAATAGGCTGAGTTCAGCCACGTTCCATAGATTCCCATGACCTGGAAATGACAGAGAGAAGAGGAAGGGCTGGTTGGTCCAAAGTGAGGTGAGACCTGGGGATACCTGAGCCCATGGACAAGGTCATAGCCATATAGGGCTAGAGCTGAGAGTGAAGCATCCACCTGATATGAAGTGAGGGAGGCACACAAAAGCACCCAAATTTGCAGATAGTACCCATTTGACCTAGCCTTGAGGCTTGATAATCAGAACTCAGCTAGAGGAAGATAAAAAAATAAAATAAAACTTTTTGATAAAGGAAACAAGGATAAATTGCTACAATTTGATGAACTTGATCTATACTCATGGATGTAGTAGCTCAAAATACCAACAGAGAGGGAAGGAGTCTTCACATTAAGTATCAGTGCTATCTCCTCTGAACACAGGGTAGATAGGGGCGGGCAACTTAGACAATGGCTACCTAAAATGAAGGGGTGATAAAGGCATGAAGTGACTGGCTTACAAGTTTTCAAGAGGGGGTATAGTTTAAAATTGTGTGAGGAAAAGATAGAGTCCCAACTGAATAGTTTTCATCTGGATCTGGTGACAAGAGATTGGGATAAGATTCCTAAGATTCATTAGTAATTGTTATCATGACTAATTCTGACTGTCACAATTGTAAAAGTAGAAGTTTTGTAACAAAAACAAGGGAGTAGTTAATCTTACAGTCCAGAAACAGAGGACCCTAGGATCATCAAGGGAGAAGAGCACAAGGACTGTCAGACCCTATCTAGAGAAGCAGCAACACCAGAGATGGAGGCATAGATGGGGACATGGAGAGAAGGAGCAGCTGAGGACTGTAAATGCATGGAATTAGAGGGACTGAAAGCTGGTGACCAGGAGGCAGGCTTGCATAATGTGCCCTTTGCATATATGCCTGAGTGTTTAAAAAAAAAAGAGAGCTAAAATGAATAGAGAGAAATACTGTTAACTGATGGTAGTACGTTGTTATTATTGTTAAATGCCATTGAGTTGGTTCCAACCCATAACAAGCCTGTGTAGGGTTTCTGAGGAGCAGCTGGTGAGCTTGAACTGTTGACCTTACGGTTCAAATGACTTTGCAGTCTGGCGCATTAACCCACAGCGCCACACCAGGACATGGAGGGGATTATAATCATTGTAATGAAACAAAGTATATGATTTGTTGAATGTAAAACTGATGCTCTGCCCTGTAAACTTTTACTCAATTCACAATAAAAACTTAAAAAGAAAAAAACTTTCTATCTTTAGATATGTTCCTTTTCCTGGTTAAATATTTATTTTAAAGATATCTTAAAATATGTCTTTTTAAAAAATAATGATTTCTGATGGTTGATGATGCAGAACAAGGCATACAACATTTTCATATGAATTTTGTAAAAAGCAACAACTAAACTCTATTGCTAACCCTAATAACTTTTCTATTGTTGTTGTTGTTATGTGCTGTGGAGTCGGTTCCAACTCATAGTGACCCTGTACAGGGTTTCCGAGGCTGTAAATCTTTACAGAAGCAGAAAGCCTCATCTTTCTCCTGCGGAACAGCTGGTAGTTTCAAACTGCTGACCTTGCGGTTTGCAGCCCGATTCATAACCACTATGCTACCAGAGCTCCTTAACATTAAAAAAAAATTGTATATAGTCATATAATTGCAAATCTTTGCATAGTTCTCCCTTTCAAATCTTTCTTTTTTTCTTATTTCTTATGTATTTTTTTGTCTTAGCATATAGACTAAGATCACTAATGCAATGTGATAAATAGAGACTGGTAAAATGAGCATCCACATCAGTGTTGGATTTTAGCAGAAAATGCAGAAAGCATTCCATTTAAGCATGGAGTTTGATTTTTTTTTTTTCTTAAAGGTGTTCTTTAATAAGTTAAAATCTTTCTATTTCAATTTTCTGTGTTTTTTATTTAATCATGACTTGATATTGAATTTTGTTGAATGCTTTTCTTATGTATATTGAAGTAAACATTTGGATTAATTGATATTTAATTTTAAGTCAGTCTTTTATTTCAGACAATGGAAGTTAATTTGATCCTGTTGCATTTTCATTTTATACATTGGGAGATTTAGGTGCTAATAATTTCCTTAGGAAAATTTGTGTTCTTATACTGAGCTACCTTTGGATAATAGCTTTCCTTTCTTTGTGCTGTGTTTGCCTGGTTTGGGTATAGAATTATGTTAGTCTCCTCATGTGAGTGGAGAAATGGTTCTTCTTTTTATGTTCTCTTGAAAAGTTTATATTTGAATATAATTATTTTTTAACTTGACTGTTTGGTAGAATTTGTTCTAAAGCCCTCTGGGCCTAGTTGTCATTGTGAGAAGATTTTTGAATGTTGATTCATCTTTTTTAAGGGTTACAAGATTATTCAGGTTTGCTATTTCTTCTTAAATGATTGCTGGCAGGACTTTTCCTTTCTAGGGACTTATAGTCTTCATCTGGTTTTCAAATTTACTAAAATTGTTCACAATATCCTCTGGGTATTTTTATATTCCTTGCCTCAGGCCTGAAATCAGCTATACCTCCAAGGAGTCAGATTTCCTTTGGCAAGGAATAGTAACAGAGAACATAATCAAGTGCAAGGGATAGCATTGTTGCTACTAGAATATGATTTAAACAGACACAGCTAAGACGATTGTGTTTTCAAAACATGTAAAAAAATATGAGGGTAAAGGTATTTGTTAATAAAAAGTGTTGTTACTAGTCTAATTCATACATGTACCACTTTATTCCATATAAAACATGTTTAAACATGTCTTTGTAATCATTGGATGGCTGTAGACAAATTCTCTCAGTAATAAGCTTGTTTTAGTCTCATGTGGTAGTGGTGATGGTAATTGTGTGCCACCAAGTTGGTTCTGTCTCACAGTGACCCTATGTAGGTTTTCCTAAGTTGTAAATCTTTACAGGAACAGAAAGCTTCATCTTTCTCCTGTGGAGCAACTGGTAGATTCGAACTACTGACCTTGCAGTTAGCAGCCCAGCTCGTAATCCACTACACTACCTGGGTTCCTTTAAGTCTCATCAGGATGCCTCAGAAAAACATCCAATCTCCACAGTTGCTTCCTAACTCAGGTTTTTAAAGCTTGTGAGTGTTCATCTAAGATGCAAGTACTGGTTTCTCCCTGTCCAGAGGGAAGAAGAGTGATGAAACATCGAGAATACATGTAAACAATTAGTCCAATAAACTAATGGGCCACGGGAACACTGGTCTACAGGATACTGAGACCAGAACAACTAGATGGTACCTGACCACCAACTTCTCTGAAAGAGATCACATTAGAAGGTCCTGGATAGAGTGGGAGAAAATGTGGACTAAAACTCAAAGTCATAGAAAAGACCAGGCTTGCTGGTCAAATTCAGACTGGTGGAACCCCAAGACTATTGTCCTTGTTCACCCTTCAGATTCAGAAACGAACTCATCCCTGTGGTTCAATTTTTCAGCCAAGTAATATAGATAGGACTCCTGGTGTGGCTCTGTAGGATCAGCACTGGACTTTAAAACAAAAGGTTGGCAATTCGACCCTACCAACTCCTCCTTGGAAATCCTATACAGGGTCACTATGAGTTGGAACTATAGGGTCACTATGAGTTGGAACTGACTCAATGACACTTAGCAACAACAATATATAGGTGTATATGGTGAACACCAACACCAGTGAGGTATATATACCATAGAATAATCAAATATTTGAGATAAAAAAAGTGACATTTATTCAAAGGACAAAGTTCAGAAGGGTTAGGAAAGAAGGAGGGGAAACAAGAAAACAAGGAGGAAGTGGGGAATGCAATCACTGAGATGAAATGGTGTGTGTATGATTTATAAGACTAATGATCTACTTTGAAAACCTTCACTCAGTTCACAATAAGAAAGTAAAACAAACCAAAACCAAAACCACTGGCTTTCAAGGGGATTTTCTTGGCCAGTTAAATTTAAGGAAGAGGTTGTCTCAAAACAACCTGTTAGGATTTATTTTTTTTTATTTCAAAAGGGTACACTTGAAATATTTTCTTGAAAGACACAGGATGATCATAGGGGCTTATAAGAAGTTGTAAGAAAATTGAAAATACAATGATGGAAAATAGGACAGGGAAGTTACATCTGTTACAGATTTTTTTTCATTACAACTATGGACCTGTTTATTCTTCAAAGGTAGCAAGGGCTGTCCTCCAAGAATTTCTTTGGGGAACATTATCCCATCCACCCTACAGCCCTGATTTTATCCCTGCAGACTTCTTTTTGTTCACAAAACTCAAAGAACATTTAAAGTTCTCTCATGTAGACTATCATATAATTCACAATAAAACATGGGAAAAAAAAGTAACATGACTTGAGTCCTTCAAGGATCCCCAAACTAAATTGAAGCACACACAATACTTCAGAGAAAGATTGCTGATGTTGAGGGCTGTCCAGTCGGTTCTGACTCATAGCAATGCTGTATAGGGTTTCTGAGGAGTGGCTGGTGGTTTTTTTTTTTTCTGACTTCGTGTTTAGCAGTCCAGTGCTTATCCTTTAGGGAAAGATTGGAGAGATGGAATCACCAACTTCAGAAGTGTACAGATCTAGATGGAGGATATGTTGAAAAATAATATTTCACATTTTGATAAATTTTTTAAAGGTTTCTATAATTGATAGTAAGGAGCTCTGGTAGCATAGTGGTTACGAATCAGGCTGCTAACCTCAAGGTTGGCTGTTCAAAACTACCAGCTGTTCCTTGGGAGAAAGATGAGGCTTTCTGCTCCTGTAAAGATTTGTAGCCTCGAAAACCCTGTGCAGGGTCACTATGAGTCAGAACCGACTCCACGGTACTTAACAACAACACAACAATAATTGATAGTAATACTTTTTGACTTAACTCTCATATAACTTAAAACTGATATTTTCAATGGCATATTTTAAAATTCAGTTTTCAAACTTACATATTTTCTCTTGCTGTTAATATTTTAACTCTTAAAATATTAACTTAAGCCATTATTCACTTTATCCTACAGAAGGTATTCATTAGTTTCCAAATAAAAACACTAATATCACTACTAATAATATAAGGCAATTGAATGAGGTCTAAAATTACTGTTTATCCTTATTAGTCTTTTAGACTGTATTCCACTAAATAATTACAATAAAAATACTGTATTCAAAAGTCATTTAAAGGAATATTTTTCTCTATACTACAATCTTATATACAATTGTTTTTGTTAAATGCCCTCAGGTCAATTCTGACTCCAAGGAGCGGCTGATGGGTATGAATCACTGACCTTGTGGTTAACAGTCCTGTGCTTACCCTACAGTACCACATTAGGCTCCTGATCTACAATTAGGTTCACTCTAAAACTCTATGTTCAATTTTTTAGGAGTTACATTTTGATTCAATAATACTTTTTATAATTATAAGGCAATTATATGATTAAAGTATCAAAACTGCATAAAAAAGTATATTGAGATAAATCTTCCTTTCAATTTTGTACACTCCCCTTAATAATAATTAATCACTTTTTGTTAGCTTTTGGTTTATTCTTCCTATTTGCAGACATAAACAATACCATATATTGTACATGTACGCACATAGAAATATCTGTGTTTTTAAAAAGTCTCAAATTCCAAACACACCTTGAGCTAGTTATTCAATAAAATAATTTATTGGTTACCATACTGCTAATTCAATCCTTAATCAATTCAGAGATATTTATCTCTGAGCTCAGATGTCCATACCCCAAACCAGATTTTTGCTCCAAAGTTTTAATAGGCCTCTCTTGTGCCATGACTTTCTCAATTATCTTTTACTGATTGATGTTTAGAAGAGGTTGCCTCTTAAGCCATACAAGTCTCAGCAAACCAGTGAAGTCTTTTTTGAGCTCTTTCTTTGTCAAATGCAGTCAATCATAACCAAGACATCTTTCATTCTATTTTATAAACTCTTCCCTTAGAACAGGGATGGAGAATCTTTTTTTCTGTCAAAATTTATAACATTTGTGGGCCATACAAAATTATAAACTTAAAAATTAGCCTGCTGCAGTCTGCTTGGCTATTACAAGAATAAGCAAGCTATTTGTTGGGGCACCATCAAGGCAAGCAATCAAGTCTCTTCAGGACAAACCCCTCTCCAAGGCTGAACCTCAAAGGGAACACATAAGTAGACATGTAAGCTCACTAGTGACTGTAATGGTCTACATGTGAGTGGACATGGGAGAAAAGCAGTAATGAAGAAATGGGTTGAGTTTGACCACATTCCATAGACTCCTGTCGACCTTGAGATGAGAGAGAGAGAAGAGGAAGGGCTGGATGGTTCAAAGTTTGGGGAGACTTGGGAACTCCTGAGCCCATAAACATTAACCTAGCCATGGAGAGCTATAGCTGAGAGTGAAGTGTCCAGCTGATATGAAGTGGGGGGAGATGCACAAGAATGCCCAAACTTGCATATAGTACCCATTTGACCTAGCTTTGATGGCTTGATGACCAGAGATTGACAAAAGGAAGATAAAGAAATTTGATAAAGGAAGCAAGTGTAAATTGCTACAATTTGATGAACTTGACCTATACTTATGGCTGTAGTAGCTCAAAATACCAACCAAGAGGGTAGGAGTCTTCACATCAAGGATCAAGCCTATCCCCTCAGTATAAAGGGTTGATAGGGATGGGCAACTTAGACACTGGCTACCTAAAATGGGGTGGGGATGCTAGAAAGGCATGAAGTGGTTGGCTTACAAATTTCAATGGGGATTTGAGTTTTAGAGTGTTCAGGGAAGGTAGAATCCCCACTGAATAAGTTTTATCTTGTCGAGATGGGTCTGATGAAAGGAGATAGGGCTAGGATTCTTTTGATAGAATAGTGAATAATTGTTATCATGACTATTGTCACAACTACAAAGATAGAAGTTTTGTAACATAAAGGGAGGAGTAGTTAACCTTACATTCCAGTAACAGAGGACTCTAGGACCATCAAGAGAGAAGAGCATGATGCGAATGTGGGACCCTAACCAGAGAAGCAATGACACCAGAGATGGAGGTAGAGGTGATGGCATGGAGAGCCAGAGCAGCTGAGGACTCTAGACTCATGGGAAGAGGACAGCTGTGTGCTGGTGGCCAGGAGGCTGGCTTGTAGAATGTGCCCTTTGATTGTTTGAATGATTATATATTCCTGAGTGTTGTTGTGTACATCATAAACAAACAAACAAAAACAGAGGAAATAGAAGCAAATACTGATAAATGATGATTCATGGAGGGGATTGTAATCATTGCAATGAAACAAAATATGATAGAATAAGTACAAAACTGATGCTCTCCCATGTAAACTATCAATTCACAATAAAAGCTTAAAAATTAGCCTGCTATATTTGGACAACCATTTAATTAACTCACCCCTAATGTGATGACTTGGTGTGGTGTTGCAGGCTAATGCACTGGACAGCAAGGTTGGTTTGAACTACAAGATCATCAGTTCAAGCTCACCAGCTGCTCCTACGAAACTCTATATTGGGTCACTATGAGTCAATACTGACTTGACGGAACTTAACAACAGCAACAACAATGTGATGGTCGGAACTGCAGTTGCATAGACAAGGCCAGACCGAAGCCTTGGAGGACTTCTCTCAGTTTTTACCAATTGATCTTACCCTGTTTCCCCAATTTCAACTTGGGTGGGGTCCTCTTGATGGTGAAGATTTGCTAGCATTGCTAAATGGTTCTGTTAAGTGTTCAGGATGAGTTTTGTGGAGATCCAAATACTTCATGTGACTTATAATTCTGTTCCAGGAGGTTCCCTGGGGCTACCTTAAAATGTCTACATACTTTTTTGGACCATAGAATTGGTCCAAAACTCTCATGTTTTAGAACTCTCAAGGAGGTTTTCTCCTACATATTGGGTTTGTTTTTCGTTAATCTTAGAGTGAAGATGTAGCCCTTTGTGGTTCCTGGATAGTGCAAAGAGTTAACACACTTGACTGCTAACCAAAAGGTTGGAGGTTTGAGTTCACCAGGAGACACATCAGGAAAAATATCCTGTGAAGTTTACTACTTCCTAAAAATCAGCCATTGAAAATACTATGTATAGGGTTTCCAAGGAGAAACTGGTGAGATTGAACCACTGACCTTGCAGTTCAAAAGACTTTGCAGTCTGATGCATTAGCCTACAGTGCCATAAGACCTAGTATTTATCTCTCCCCCTCATCCCCCATCCACATACACTATGTAATTCCCAAATGCGTCTGTAGATCTCCAACACAAACCCTTTATACAAGGTTTGGTACTTGTTTACTACATAGTATTCCTGCTTTCATTTAATTTTGGGGCTCTATAGATTCCTTTGTGGCAGCCCAGCAAGGCATTTAAAATGCTAAAAATAATTTTATACTGAATTTTAGTTCGGTCAATTGAAAGTGTTGTCATGACATCTACTACATCAATACTACCAGATAAGGAAGCCTACTTTTATTTCTTTATTTTAGTCTTTCAGTTACCTTTTATTTTTTCTGTAGCTGCAGGGCAACTAATGATTTATTATGGCCCTTTTATCCAACTTTTTCCATTTTGTGATATATTGTAAATTCTATCCTCTATGCCAGTGATTATGGAATTTTGAAATGAGTTGTTCAGGAGTAAAGATTATAGTGGGACTAAGGATTAAGGATGCCTCCACCTTAGTAAAGGGTTACCACCCTTAGTTTCTCATGGGGGAATGAACTGGCTTCAATTTATAAGACAGCCTTGGAAAAGCTTGTTCTCTTGCCCTGGATCTTGCATCTGCCTCATTATGTCTGGCCTCCAGTTTGTGGGACTTTCAGCCCATCACCTGACCTGATTCACCAGCTCCCACAGCCTTATGTATCAACAACCTGTCATCTGACCTGCTGGTTTGGGTTCCTCAGCTCCTGGGACTATGTAGGTGAGAAGATTCCTCCAGATTGATCTCTGAACTATGGATTTGGTACTTTTCAGCCTCCAAAATTGCATGAGCCATTTCTTTTGACAATTGTGAATTTTGTGAGATGTTGCAGTGTGTTGAAGAAACTTGGGACTTGAGAGAAGGTAGAAGTGGTGACTGGTATCAAGGACTATGGAGAGGTATAGTTGGAAAAATCAAACAGTTGGGCTATCTATAGCCTCCAACTCATAGGTATCAACCTTGTGTTGATTTTTAAAAAAGAAACTATTCATGTAGTAGCACAGGAAATAAAGCTCATTGGGACAACAGCCCACATTGTGAAGTGCCACTACCACACAGGAAATAGAAAATGTAATTAGTTGTGGTTAACTGATTTAATATTGATTACCATCGGTATAAAGTAAATTGATATGTTTAATGTTATTTATCAGTAACCTGAAATTGTCTGTGTCTGTTTCATAAATTAAAAGTGATTTGACATCCTATTTCAAGGTAAAAAGAGAAACACATAATCCCTACAATCAATCTGGGGACTTTTGGCAGCAGGTGACTTGCATTTATATCTGTCAGATTTAGTAGATAAAAATACAGGATATAACTTCTGAAGCAAAATAGTAGGCAGACACACTGAGCTGACCCTCTGCAACAAAGACATGGGAGACCAAGTGAGACAGATACAGATGGTGATCCTGGAACCCTGATCATCACAGGATAAGACAGAGGAGTGGACTTCATGCTTACTAGAAGATGAATCTGAACAGGAGCAGTAAGAGAGAAGAAAACAGGTGAATTGTGGACTGGCATGGAGAGGCATGGTCATCTTGAGCTTTTGCAAGCATTTATAGATACAGCAGCCTGCAGGCACAGGGCATCGCTAGAGGTTGGCAGCAAGGGGATTGCAATTCTTCTTTATTCCCACACCTTCCTGGTAGCCAGGGCCTGATCAGTCCTCACCCTTGCCAACCCATTGGCCAGCGTCACCCACTGCTGCTAAACTTTGACCTTTCCTTCTGTCAGGTGTCAGGAATGTTGCCCCTGTTTTTGGAGGCACATGAACCCACCCTGAATTACACTACACACTGAACAGAAAACTAATTGTGTTCAAATTTCTGGTCTTTACCACATCCACCAGGTAGTGAGTGCCTGAGAAAACACAAATATATAATCATCAATTAAATACAAATACAACACCTTAATGTTTCAGAGAAAACAGGCAACACAAAGAAATAATGCAGAGGGCCTAAAACAAGTGACCAAAATACAGAGTGAGAAAATATAATACCAGAAATACTATTGGAAATTTAACAGAATGCTAATTAGGCAACTTAAGCAGATTGAGAGAATGATCAAGAAAATGACAGCTGAAATCAAGGAAAACATGGACAAAGCTATGGAAAATAAATTCAGGAAAAATATTGATAAAATGTATGAAAAAAAATGGGAACAATACAAAAATGACAATCAAAAAGCCAGAAGATTAATACTAAGACTTCAGAAGCAGATAATACACTGAAATAGCAAAGAAGTAGATTTCAAATAGTGGAAAGTCGAATTACTGAGCTTGAAGAAAAATCTCCTAATATTCATCTGCTAAAGGAACATTCAGAAATAAAGAACAAAAAAATCTGAAGAAAGCCTAAGATTTATGTGGGACACTACCAAGAGGAATAACCTATGTGTGATTGAAATTACAGGACACAAAGAGACCAAGAAAAACCATAGAGAAAGAATAATGGTCAAGAGTTGTTGGCAGAAAACTTCCCTAACACCATGAAAGATGAGAAGATAGTCATTCAAGAAGTTGAATGAATGCCAAACAGGACAAACCACAAAAGAAAAACACCAAGACATATTATAATCAAACTTTTCCATAACCCAAGACAAGGAAAGAATCCTGAGAATAGCTTGGGAAAAACAGAAAGTTATCTATAAAGGAAAATTAAAGAGACTAAACTAATTTCTCAGCAGAAACCATGCAGGCAAAAAGACAATGGAATAACATACATAAAACTTGAAAAGAAAAAAAAAAAAAAATTGCCAAGCAAGAATCATATATCCAACAACAGCAACAACAAAAAATTGTTTTCTGAAATTCAAATTTAACCGGATATTCCTTATTTTATCTGGGAACTTGAGTTACATTTTTTCTAGGCACCTTTTGTTCACATTCCCCCCGCCCCCACACTCCCCCATCAAGTTCTCCCCTCTCTCTCTGTCTCACCTTTCATGGATTTTCCTGTCTCTTTGTTCTTGGTCATCCTGAAGGAGACAGATCCTTTTAACTTGATTTCTATGAATTATGTTGTATGCTTTTACTGATGATGCCAGACTTGTGTGACATTGAAGCAGAGGTCTGTAAGCAATTTAAAATAGAATATTAGAAATCCTTATTCTTCAAGGTCAACAGTCAGGCACATGACTTTGAACTTCTCTGTAGACATCTCTTCTCTGATCTCAGCGCCGCTATATTGATTGACCTTTTTCTGCATGTTCTCTTATCTTCCCCTCCTCCCCTCAACTTCTACCCTATTCTCAGATCCCCTCAAAAACTTATTACCACACAAAAACCAGTTGCTGTAGAGTCAATTTTGACTTATGGTAGGTGACCCCGTGTGTGTCAGAGTAGAACTGTGCTACATAAGATTTTCAATGACTAATTTTTTTGAAGTAGGTCACTAAGATTTTCTTTCAAGTTACTGATACGTGGACTAAAACAGCAACATGCCTGTTAGTAACCAAGTGCATTATACTTTTTACAAGAGCAATTTAATTCTCTTTACCTGCTCTATCTCCATCCTGGACCTGACTTAATGGTTATCTTTCTTCAACCAAAGACCTCTCAAAATGTTCTAAATAAAAGAAATTCTCTCTCAGATGTACTCTGCCATGTGGTTTTAAAACCAGTACTTCTCATACACTGTGTGTTGTTTAGTGATTATAGGTGTTAGCAAGAAGGAGAAGAGAGGGAGGAAATAAATCTTTCATAGAAATATTGAGACTAAGATGTGATGAAAGGAATCAGAAACACCACATATTTTGAAATTTAACCTCCTTGGTAGAAAAACAATTACTCAAAGGCATTGGTGATTGTATTTCCAGTCTTCTCCCAACTAATGATTAAAAATATAACATTTACCATCAAAGTAATACAGATACTTTTCATGTTGTGAAACTTTGTAGTTAAAATGTATGTTTTCACTATATTATACGTCTAAAACCTTCTTTGTCAGCAATTCTTTTAGTTGCTGTATAAAAAACTAACCACTTACAGCACCATAAATAACTCTATCATTTTGTTACCATTAAATTATATTTACTCTTTATTGTTGTTAAGTGCCATCAAGTGGGTTCCAACTCAAAGCAATCATGTATAGGGTTGCTGAGGAGAGGCTGGTGAGTTTGAACTGTCAACCTTGCATTTATCAGTCTGATGTTCAAAATCACATATTTAAACACACTCAACCTCTCTCATAAATTGCCGTTGTTGTTAGGTGCTGTCAAATTGGTTTCAACTCATAACTACCCTATGTACAACAAAATGAAACACTGTCTAATCCTGCACTGTCCTCACCAGTGTTGTTATGTTTGAGCAGGTTGGATTCCTTAGATGAAAGTAACTGTTATGGCATACTTCTGATGCTATGGTAAGTGCCTGGTCATGAACAACTAGAATTTCTCCAAATAGGTACAGCTCTTATTTTGTTCACTTCAACAGAACAGTCATTGTTGCAACAGTACCCATGTGTTGGAGTTCCAAGGAGTATCACTTCTACCTCCAGCTAATTTCATGCTTACCTAAAGGCTTCAAGAGCCAAATGTGTACTTGGACTGTTAACTGAAAGGTCAGCAGTTCAAAAACTATCAGCTTCTTTGGGGAAGAAAGATTAGACTGTCTGCTTCTACAAAGATTTACAACCTCAGAAATCCTTTGTAGGGATGCTATAAATTGGAATCAACTTGATGACAGTGGTTTACCTGGATCTATATTCCTAATTGAGGAGTCCTGGTGTGGCACTGTGGGTTAATGTGCCAGACTGCAAAGCCATTTGAACTGCAAGGTCGGCAGTTCAAGCTCACCAGCTGCTCCTTGGAAACCCTACACAGGGTCACAATCGACTCGACGACACTTAAAAACAACAGCATATTCCTAATTGAAATGGTAAATATCCTAAAGACTAGAAAAGTATTTATGAAGATTGTTGGACATAAATATTAAAGTGTTGAAGAGCAAAGATGTCAGCTTGAGGACTAAGTTGCACCTGACTCAAGCCATAGTATTTTCAGTAACCTTACATGAATGTGAAAGTTGGACAGTGAATACGGAAGATCATAGAAGAATTGATGCATTTGCATTATGGTGTTGGAGGAGAATATTGAAAGTACCATGGACTGCCAAAAGAACAAACAGATATATGTTGGAAGGAGTACAGCCAGAGAGCTCCTTGGAGGCCAGGATGGCCAGACTTCATTTCTCATACTTTGGACATATTGTCAGGAGGGACCAGTCACTGGAGAGGGATATCATGTCTGGTAAAGTGGAGAGGCAGAGAAAAAGAAGAATACCTCCAATGAGTTGGATTGGCAGCACCAAAGTGGCAGCATCCATGGCCTCAAGCATAGCAACAATTGTGAGGTTAGCCCAGGACAGGGCAGTGTTTTGTTCTATTGTGTATAGAGTTGCTATGAGTCAGTACTGACTCAATGGCACCTAACAACAACATGCTCAATTTTATGATGATCTTGCAATGACACTTGGTAAGAGTCCTGTGTCAGATTACATTATTGCACCCATTTCCCACCTTCTTTTTATGACATAATTGTGGCTAAAATATTACTCTACTCCTTGGCGTTAGTCTAAACTTTATGGAAATGATGGCATACCAGTTCTGAGTCTAAACTGTAAGAGGCCTGTAAAAAAGGGTGGGTGGGTGGGGGATGATATCTGACTTCCTCCTGCTTTACAAGGCAGGGAGGAGGATAATCACCATCAGCATCAGCCCAAGGTTAATTCCTAAGGAAATTGAGTTCAGACATACCTCCATCTTTCCACCTTCCTTACCATTTCTGAACCCAACTATCCCTCCTACGGCACTCTCTTTTCTACTGGATTCAATAATTCACTGCAATGGCCGTGAAGAATTCACAGACTACACTCCTGATTATGGAGCTTATTAGGAAAGTTAAAGGGTTACATTTCAGGATCAGGAATGTTGAGGCATTTCTTAAGTTCAGCCTCTTCACTGCCAAATCTACAGACAACCCTTTCTCTGGTGTTTGGTCTCTCAGCCCCATAGTTCTCTGGCCTCTGCCCTGCTCAGGCAAGTATTACAAAGTTCCCTTAGTGTTGCTGATAAACATTCAAAGGACATACCACTCTGCTGTAAGTCTAGGCCCCAACTTCCTCAGCTCTAGCTCTGTGGGTCAGCAAACCTAACTTCCCCAATTAAGAGCTTGCAGGCACCCTACTTCACAAGTGAGATTCCAGCCCAAAGGAACTAAGCTATACTTGCTTTCTGGGCTGTGAAGTCCACCACTCTGTCTCATGCTCTGGCTCTACTACTGCTGTTCCTCTGCCACTCCTCTGGTGTCACAGTTATCTGTCCCCGGGATCAAGGCAATTCAATGACCAGAAGCCTCAGAATCTAAAGGGCACACTCCACTCCTAGCTCTTTTTTCTTGATGAGAGTGTGATACTCCTTCCTGTTTCTGAGATGGCTCATTTTATACCTAGAAGGATAGAAAATTTACCAATGTCCATGTTAGAGTTCCAAATGTTTGCAGTCACAACTAACCCTGTTAACAATCACTCACAACTGAATCATATAATTCTATTAGCATTTTCTCTTACTTTCTCTTTCCTAGACCCACACAGTTGTTTAGTGGGAGTTACAAAGACTACGGCTAGAGAAGCCATATTAAATAATTCACTGCACCACAAGGCTTCATGTGTTACTGCAGCTCCTCTTGTACCTCTGACAATGCCATGAGACAAACATGTCTGGATGGGTTCACTCAGCCAAGGAGGATAAGGGTCATGTGGAGTAGAGCCATGCCCAGTCTAGATCAGTCAACCTGCTGATGCACTGATGCTGTTGTTGTTAAGTGCCATTGAATCAATATTGACTCATAGTGACCCTGTATAGGGTTTCTGAGGAGCAGATGGTGGGTTTGAACTGCTGACCTTGTGGTTTGCAGTCTAGTACTGATCCTATAGCACCATACCAGTAGTTCACAGATGCATTAACAATAAAAAATGAGTGTTGTTTTAAATCACTGAATGTTGGGGTGTTTTTGTATATAATTGTAGGTATACAGTCATATTTCTAGATTTTTAAAAGTATAATGTCTTGAAAGGACAAGCAGACCTCCTGGAACAGCTAGAGGAACAGAAGATACTTCTTGAGCAAAAGACCAGTAGGGAAAATCCAAAACAAAAATGGCAGTCTGATTGGCTACTACAAGAACAAGCAAGTTGTTTGCTGGGGAGCCATTAAGGCAAGCAATCAAGTCCCTTCAGAACAAACACTCCTTCCAGACTGAAACTCAAAGGGAACACATAAGCAGGTATGGAAGCTTTCTGGAGATCATGTTGGTCTGCTGGTTAATGGAGGAGGGGGAAAGGCAGCAATGAAGACATGGGATGAGTTCAACCATGTTCCATAGACTCCTGTCAACCTGGAGATGAGAGAGAGAAGAGGAAGGGCTGGTTGGTCCAAAGTGTGGTTAGACCTGGGGACTCCTGAGTCCATGGACAAAGACCTAGCTATGGAGGGCTAGAGCTGAGAGTGAAACATCCAACTGATGTGAAGTGAGGGAGATGCACAAGAATGCCCAAGCTTGTAGATAGTACCCATTTGACCTAGCTTCAATGGCTTGGTGCTCAGAAATCAACTAGAGGAAGATTTAAAAAAAAAAAATTTTTTATAAGGAAACAAGTATAAATTTCTAAATATTTATGGATGTAATAGCTCAAAATATCAACTGAGAGGGAAGGAGTCTTCATAGCAAGTATCAATGATATCCCCTCTGTATACAGGATTGATAGGGATGGGCAACTTAGACATTGGCTACCTAAAATGGGGATGGGGGGTGCAATAAAGCATGAAGTGACTGACTGCCTTACAAGTTTTCAAGAAGGAGTTTAGGTGAAGAGTGTGCGGGAGAAGATACAATCCCCACTGAATAGTTTTCATCTTGTCTATACAGGTCTAGTGAAAAGAGATGGGGATACTAGTCTCATGATTCAATAGTAAGTAATTGTTATCATGACTAATTGTGACTGTCACTACTGTAAAGGTAGAAGTTTTGTAATAAAAAAGGGGGAGTACTCAGTGTTACAAGGAGCTCTGGTAGCGTAGTGGTTACAAATCAGGCTGCGAACCTTAAGGTTAGCGGTTCGAAACTACGAGCCACTCTGCAGGAGAAAGATGAGGCTTTCTACTCCCGTAAAGATTTACACCCTCGGAAACCCTGTATAGGGTCGCTATGGGTCAGAACCGACTCGACCGCACTTAACAACAACAACAACACTCAGTGTTACAGTCCTGAAACAGAGGACCCTAGAATCATCAAGGGAGAAGAGCACAAGTGGAGTGTGGGACCCTATCCAGAGCAGCTGCAACACCAGAGATAGAGACAAAGATGAGGACATGGAGAAATAGAGCAGCTGAGGACTCTAGACTCAATGAAAGAGAAAGGCTCTGTGCTGGAAGCCAAGTGCTGGCAGCTAGGAGGTAGGCTTGCAGAAAGTGACCATGATTATATAGCAGACTTTCAGAATGTGCCCTTTGGTTGTTTAAATGATTATATATTCCTCAGTGTTTTAGTGTACATCCCCACACCTTCCCCCAAAAAACAGAAGGAATAGAAGCAAAAATACTGTTGAATGATGATACATGGAGGAAATTGTAATCATTGCAATGAAATGATGAGTGTAAAATTGATGTTCTCTCATGTAAACTATCACTCAATTCATAATAATAATAATAATAAAAAGTAAAATGTCATAGAAATTTAGTTCTGATGAGTGACAAATAATTGTCAACTTGCTTGTTAATTCAGGTCATTGTTATTAGCTGCCTGATATATTGTTCTGGGATGGGATATGAAATTGAGTCTAGGTTTAACACAAAGGTGATGCGATTGACTATAAATGCCTGCCACCATAAATGAGAGGGGAAAATGGAAATGAAAATACAGAAAAAGCAGAAGACAAGCTCTATGACTAGAGCATTCTAAAAAGTAGAAATGTATATGCATTTAAAGATTTCACCAAAAGAGTAAAAAGAGAACTCTCAGACTGGGGGCATTTTGGGGCAATTATATATCAGACAAGGGATTAATCTCTAAAATTTATAGAAAAGTCTAACACCTTACCAAGAAAAAGGGAACACAGTTTTAAAATTGGCAGAGAACATGAACACATCTCACTAAAGAAAAGATTCTGGTGACCAACAAAGAAATGGTGACAATCATTAGCCATTGTTGTTTTTGTTACTAAGTGCCAGTGTTGTTGTTGTTATGTACTGTGAGTCAGTTCCAACTCATAGTGACCCTGCACAGGGTTTCTGAGGCTGCAAATCTTTACGGGAGCAGAAAGCCTCATCTTTCTCCCACAAAACAGCTGGAGTTTCAAACTGCCAACCTTGAGGTTTGCAGCCCAATTCATAACCACATTGCTACCAGAGCTCCTTAGAGAGAAGCAAATCAAAACAACAATAATATACCATCTCACTCCAGCAGTAATAGCAAAGTTTTTTTTTAAAAATGGGAAACAACAAATGTTGGTAAGGATGTGAAGAGACCGGAACCCTCATACACTGTAAAGTGGTATAACCACTGTAGAAAACAATATGGCACTTCCTCAAAAATTGGAAATAAAAATACCATATGACCCAGCAATTTGTCTATTTGGTATGTGTCCTACAAAATATGAGCTGCAACATGAATAGATATATGCACACTCATTTTCACTGCAGTACTACTCACAATAGCAAAAACATGGAAACCACCTAAATGTCCAAATGGAGAAACAAACTTTGGTATATATAGACAATGCAATACTACACAATGTTAAAGAATAATGAATTAGAGAAACATCTCATAACATGGATGAGACTGGAGGACATTATGCTGAATGAAATCAATCACAAGAGGATAAATATTATATGAGAGCATTATTGTAAAAAGATCAAGAAGAGATTTTTATATTTTAAGATATATTCTTTGATGGTTACCAAGGGTAGGAGGTAAAAGGACAGGGGTAAGTCACTGACTGTTAAAGGGTAGACATGTGTTAACTTGGGTGAAGGAACAGGCAGTATGCAGTAGGAGGGAAGTTGGCAAAATAAAAAATGATGGAGGCAGGGGAAAATATGGGGAGGAGTGCGAGAGTTAAAGACAACAGAGATCATAGTAACGATAATCTATGTATGAGTAGTGTAGTGGTTATGAATCGGGCTGTGAACCTTAAGGTCAGCAGTTCAAAACTACCAGCTTTTCCATGGGAGAAAGATGAGGCTTTCTGCTCCTGTAAAGATTTACAGCCTTGGGAACCCTTTACAGGGTCGCTATGAGTGGGAACCGTCTCCACAGCACATGATGTGTAGGCACGCAGGATGAATGAGTGTGGGAGGCAGAGTGTATACCCATATATATGTGTGTGTGTGTGTGTACAGTCCTGGTGTGGCGCTGTGGACTAATGTGTTGGACTGCAAAGTCATTTGAACTGCAAGGTCGGTGGTTCAAGCTCACCAGCTGCTCCTTGGAAACCCTACACAGGGTCGCTATGGGTTGGAATCGACTCGATGACACTTCACAGCATATATGTGTGTATATAGGTTTGACAGAGGCAATTTGTACATGGATATTACCTTTGCTGCAAATGTATCCATGGAGCATATAGAGGGCAAATTTATGAAAATTTCTTATTTATAGCCAAATATCTTGAGGGAATGAGTTGCTGAGTCTGGGAGGCTCAGAATTATAGTCTTGGGGGATACAATGGTCAATTGGCATGACATAGTCCACAAAGAAAATGTTCTACATCCTATATTTATGAGTAGTGATTGGGGTCTTAAAAACTCATGTTGTAATTATTGTTAAGTGCTGTTGAGTTGGTTCCAACTCATAGCAACCCTGTATAGGGTTTCCAAGGACCAGCTGGTAAGTTTGAACTGCTGACTTTGTAGTTGAAACTGAACCTGTGGTCCAGTGCTTACCCTACAGCTCATGAGTGACCATTTAAGGTACAACAATTTTGTCTCTCTCTATCTGGAGCAAAGAAAAATAATGAAAATTGAAAGTGCATAGAAATGCTTAGTCCAATGGACTCATGACCATGTGAATATTGGTCTCCATGACTCAGACCAGAGGAACTAGATTGTGCCTGGTTACCACTACCAACTACTCTGAAAAGGACCATATTAGAAGGTCCTGGACAGAGTAGAAGAAAACAAGTGAAAAAAAACCTCAGAAAGGTTAAGCTTACCAGTCATATAGAGACTAGTGAAGCCCCAAGACCATGGCCCTTAGTTGCTCCTGTGTCTCAATGTTCAGACAAACAATAGATCGATTTCTAAGGGAAGCAATAACACTAGTGAGTATGCATGCCTTAGAATAACCAACCATTTGAGGTCAGTAGAGCAGCATTTATTCAAGAGCAAAGTTCAAAAGGGTCAGGATAGCAGGAGAAATGGAAACAGAAAGCAGAGGGAGGAAGTAGGGTAAGTTATGTTACATTGAGGGGATTGTAATCAATGAGATGAAACAAAAAGCATACGAATTGCTGAATGTAAAACTGATGATCTGCTCAATAAACATTGTCTAAATCACAATAAAAAGGTTAAAAAAATCAAAGAATAAATTCATACCCCACTCCAAAGAAAAACAGACTATGGTGATTAGGACTGGGTTGAACTGAAAACCTTAAGCAGCAGTGGCTTAAACTAGATTTTTAAAAAAATTTATTTCTATATTTTGTAGGAAAAATTATCTGTCTCACTTACCTTTATGACCAAGTAATACTCCATAGACTAAAGCAGACCAAAGAAGGATGATGCCTTTGTATTATGTTGTTGACAAAGAATATTGAATATTGAACTGCCAGAATGAACAATTCTATCTTGGAAGAAGTACAGCCAGAGTGCTCTTTAGAAAATCATGATGACAAGACTTTGTCTGACATACTTTGGACTTGTTCTCAAGAGGGACTAGTTTCTGGAAAAGGACATAGTGCTTTGGTAAAGAAAAAGGCCAGTGAGGAAACCCTTAATGAGATGGATTCGTATAGTGGTTCCAGCAGTGAACTCAAACATAGCAATGAACACGAAGATGGTACAGGAACAGGCAGTGTTTTTGTTCTGTTATACATAAGGGTTGCTATGAGTTGGAACCAAGGGATGGCATTTAACAATAACAACAACATAGAGAACAAAGTTTGTTAGTAGTGGTGGGAAGGAGTGGGGAAAGGAAAGTCATTGCTACGGGACACTGAGTTTCTGCTAATGGTGGTAGAATCATTCAGAATACATATAAGATTGGTGATGCTTGTATGGTCTGATGCATGCAATCAATGTCACTGAATTATACATGTAAAAAACATTGAATTGACAAATTTGTGTCTTGAGTTGATTCTACTTTCTTATCTAGAAAATAGACCATTATGATGTCTGAAAATAATGATGGCTTTTTCTTTCCATTACTTATACTTCTTAATTTTTTGTTTGTTTACTTTTTTTCATGGGCTACAGTATCCAGAGCAACACTGAGTAGGGAAGTGAAATGATTAGATTTACAATTTAGATACATCATCCTAATGATTCATTGAGGAATTGAGTTGGGGGGGAGGGACCCAGTAGAGACAGGAAACAAGTTAGGAAATGATTAAAATAGTATAGGTAAACAGATAATATAAGGTCTTACATTGATTCTGTGGGAGTAGGGGTACTGAGGAAATGTTATAGAAATATTCAGGAGATAAAGCCATCAGGACTTGAGTGACTGATTAAATAGAATTGGTGAGAGGAAAGAATGTTTTCCAAGTAATTATTTATACTGTTTAATGGCAGAGAGATCATTGTTGGGGCTTTGTATAATTGTTTATAGTCTTCTGCCTCAGTTAGTTCCTGGAAAAAAATAGTATAGGAACTTGTAGTTTACTTTTGTTAGTACTTCAGGATCAAAAGTTTATCTAGGGTAGTCTTATCCTTGAAAGTGAGTTTTCAAAGGAGTTTGTGAATGTAGGTTGCTGCAATCCAAAAGATTAATAAATGTTGACTCTAAATTTCATCGATGATCACATGGAGGTTAAAGGTACTCATGACGGTGACAAAATACTGAAGTCTTCAGTGTAAGATGGGAGTAGGGGACCAGATCCCAGGCACAATGAATAACAGCAAAGAAGAGCTATAGAATGTAGTACAACTGGCAAGTATGTTGTTGTTGTTGTTATGGGCCGTGGAGTTGATTCCGACTCATAGCGACCCTGTACAGTATATCCTAGGTGAAAAACTTTGAGGAACAGTTTTGAAGCACTAGAAAAAAAGTAGAAAGGAAATGGTTGGGTGTTGCAATGTAGAGCTAGAAAAAAAATATCCTGAGAAACATGAGGTGTGAGAATTAAGTAACAGGATAATAACAAAGTTTGAGTGTGTGGGTGTGTGTGGAGCAGACTCCACAGAGTTGTGTGCTCTTGGAATATAAAAACTGGTATTTGACTGGAGGATGCTGAGGACAAGATAGAAATCATGAGTTTAGAGTCCTGGTGTTGGCGCCATAAGATAAGCACTGGATTGCCAATCACAAGGTTGGCAGTTCAAACCCACCAGCATCTCCTTGGAAACCCTATACAAGATCACTGTGAGTTAGAATTGACTTGACAGAACTTAACAACAATAACAACTAGAGATTTGGGGCAAGAAGTTGTTTAGGCTTCATTAGTTTGCAGAAAGAAATCATTGTTGATGAAAAGTTTTTTTTAATTAGTTGGTTATTGCAATATTCTATTTCTGATAGAATCATAGGAGCTTGAGACTTAGAGTGGGTTGGGAAAAGAAGACATTACCACTATCCTTTCTACTTGTTCGGGGATGGAGTTGGTAGAGTCCAGGATCATTATCTTGGTTGAAAGGAGTCATGGTTTTGTGGTAGTGTTATTATGTACCATCAAGTCAATTTTGAGTCATCCCACCATCTTAAGATCAATTCCAATTCATAGTGACACTTCAGGATAGAGCGGAACTACTCCATGGGGTTCCTGAGATTGTAAATCTTTAGAGAACCAGATTGCCTCATCTTTGTCCTATGGGGTGGCTAGGTTTGAACTGCTGACCTTTCAGTTAGCAACCGAGCACTTAACTACTGTACCACCATAGTAACCTGATAGGACAGGGTAAAACTTCTCCATAGAGTTTCCTAGGTTAAAAGTTTTATGAGAACAGATTGCCTGGTCTTTTCTTTCGCAAAGCTACTGGTGGGTTCAAACTGTTGTCCCAGATTGACAGGCAAGCACTTAGCCATTGTGCCACCAGAGCTTCTGTTGTCATGATATCTAGAAGAATTTTTAGGTCAGAATTCATTCTTGAGTAGTTCCTGATCACAGTGAGATAGAAATCTAAGTATCAGGGTTAGGAAAAATAACTTGAAGATGATATCAAGAGAACATTAGCCTCAAAGTAGAAATTATGTGAAGAGTTATTGACTGAACTGAACAGACACAGTGATCAACTTTTTATGTTTTGCTTATTTTTGTTGTTGCTGTTGTTTTGTTTTGTTTTCCTCTTATCCTGATGCCATGCCAACTTTTAGATGTGAGAGTTCCCTGGCAGAGAAATGGAGTAAATAAAGCTTTCCTTGATATCACAGATATTTCTGATTTTGTGAGGTGGGATGTTTCATTCAAGACCATTACTAAATTGAAAGACATGAGGAAGTAATGAATTGAACAGAAAATGCCAAAGGGCAGCTCAAGAAGACAGTCAAATATTATAATGAGATGTGCAAAGACCTGGGGTTAGAAAACCAAAAGGGAAGAACATGCTCAGCATTTCTCAAGCTGAAAGAACTGAAGAAAATATCTAAGCTCAACTTGTGATATTGAAGGATTCTATGGGGTCCTGATGTGGCACTGTGGGTTAATGTGCTGGACTGCAAAGTTGGCTTGAACTGCAAGGACAGCAGTTCAAACTCACTAGCTGCTCCTTGGAAACCCTATACAGGGTTGCTATGGGTCAGAACCAACTCAATGGCACTTAACAACAACATGGGCAAAATATTTAATGATGCAGGAAGCATCAAAAGAAGAGGAAAGGAAACACAGAGTCACTGTACTGAAAAGAAATGCTCAATGTTCAACCATTTCTAGAGGTAGCGTATAATCAAGAAGGAGGATGTCCAAGGTGCACTGAAGGCACTGGTAAAGAACAAAGCTCTGAAATTGATGGAATACAAATTGAAATCTTTCAACAAATTGATGAGGCACTGGAAGTACTCACTCATCTATACCAAGAAACTTGGAAGACAACTACCTGGCCAACTGATTGGAAGAGGTCCATATTTGTGCCCATTCCAAAGAGAGGTGACCTAATGAAATTCAGAAATCATTGGACAATATCATTAATATGACATGCAAGTAAAATTTTACTCAAGATAATTCAAAAGTGGCTGCAACAGTATATTGACAGGGAACTGTCAGTGGTTCAAGTCAGATGTAGACAAGGAAAGTAGGACATTATTGCTGACGTCAGATCAATCTTGACTAAAAGCAGAGAATACCAGAAATGTTTACCTGGGGTTTATTGACAATTCAAAGGCTTTTGACTGTGTGGATCATGATAAGCTATGGACGATATTGCAGAGAATGAGTACTCTAGAACACTTAATTGTGCTCATGAGGAACCTAAACATAGACCAAGTAGTTTGAACAGAACAAGGGGTCACTGAATTGTTTAAAATCAGAAAAGGTGTGTACCAAGGTTGTATGCTTTCACCATACTTATTCAATTTATATGCTGAGAAATAAGCCTAGAAGAATGTGGCATCCAGATTGGAGGAAAACTTATTAACAACCTGCGATATGCAGATGCTACAACATTTCTTGCTGAAAGCAAAGAGGACTTAAAACAGTTACTTTTGAGGGTTAAAGACGATAGCTAGCCTTCAGTATGAGTTGCGCCTCAATGTAAAGAAAACAAAAATCTTCACCACTGGACCAATATATAGCATCATGAAAATGGAGAAAAGATTGACGTTATCAAAGACTTTATTTTCTTTAGATCCACTACCAACACTCACGGAAGCAACAGTTAGGAAATGAAATGACATTGCATTAGACAAATCTGCCACACAAGACCTCTTCAAAGTGTTCAAGATCAAATAAGTAAGCCTGAGGATTAAGGTTCACCTTACCCAAACCATGGCATTTTCAGTAGCTTCATATGCATGTGAAAGTTGGACAGTGAATAAGGAAGACAGAAGAAAAATTGATGCATTTGAGTTATGGTGTTGGAGAAGAATATTAAAAGTACCATGGACTGCTAGAAAAATAAAAAATACCTGTATTGGAAGAAATATAGCTAGAATGTTCCTTAGAAGTCAGGATGGCCAGACTTCATCTCTTATACTTACTTCAGACATATTGTCAGGAGGGACCAAAACAGTTCTTGGAGAAAGACATGTAGAGGGTCAGCTAAAAAGAGGAAGACTCCCAACAAGGTGCATTGGCACAGTGACAGCAATGGGCTCAAGCTTAACAAAGATTATGAGGATGGCATAGGACCAGGCTTTGTTTCATTCAGTTGTCATAAGGTTGGTATGAGTAGAAATTGACTCAATGGCACCTAACAACAGCAAAAACTTCAGACAGAGAGACTTAGAATGAATTTATACATAGGTTTAAAAACATTTTGATACCCCCTACTTCTCTCTCTTATTCACTGTTCATCTGCCTGATGAAAGGAGGGTGGTCTTTCACTATCCCTGAAAATAACTTTGATTTTACTGTAGCTCTGCATTCTCTTCTTACTGGAATGCTTTCTTGTTTTCTTAATCCAATGAAGTTCAGTGCCTATATAAACTAGTTTATTTTGTTTTAAATACTTAATATTTAGAATATACTAAATCTCATGTCCAAATGGATACAGAGAAACCCAGACTATCAGTGAAGGAACATGCCAAATTATTTGGCAAGGGCATCAGAACTCCTGCTAGATTACATATGAGACTTCCAAGCACAACATCCAGCTGATGGCCTATTGTCATTGGCTCAGACCTTGCACTGATATAACACTCTTTCTTGGAGTCCCATGTGTCAACCCAACCCTTGGGGCATGCTGTTTGCTAAAGTAAAATATGGTGTAAGTTGCTTCTCATGAGGTCACTACATGGAGTTCTGAATATTAAAAGCAGATGTGTTGTCTGTAAAAAAAATCTTCCTGCTCATTCACCATCTCTGAAGGATTTCCTGTATACTCAAGTACTCTGAAATCCAAAATTATCCAGTTCTTTTTAGTCAAGTTGACCTACTAGGATTGAATGGATATCTTTCACTTCTATATATCTCTCAAGAACTTTAACTGTAACATTTGGCCATCAAGTTTGGCATGAGGAATCCTATGTACATCTTTTGGAGTAACACTATTTCTGTACTCAGATCACATATAGAGGACTTGTTGTTGTTATGTGCCGTGGAGTCGGTTCCGACTCATAGCGACCCTGTACAGGGTTTCCGAGGCTGTAAATCTTTACGGGAGCAGAAAGCCTCATCTTTCTCCCGCAGAACAGCTGGTAGTTTCGAACTGCTGACCTTGCGGCCCACAGCCCGATTCGTAACCACTATGTTACCAGAGCTCCTTAGCACTGGGGAATTTGTGCTGATACTGGAGTAGGAGTTAGGAGCCAAGACTTGAAACTTTACTCTTTCACTTAATAATCAAATGACTCTGAGCCACATATTTTAACCCATTTATGGACAAATAATTTGTAAACTTTCAGCAATGAACAGGTTAAACTCAAAGAGAGAGCTTTCCCCCCAAGAACAAATGCTACTTCACTTAGATCACATTCTATTTGCTCACACTTAAAAAAAAATAGCATTTGATATTTAGAGAATGGGCATCGCTCACTAAGATATTGGTATGTAATTAATCTTCAGCATTGATTAATTATGTGGTAGACAAATCTGACATCTTGATGGAAACAATAATCTTTCTAAACTTCTTTGATGAAATATTTTTAACATAACTTGTTCTGAAATATTAATGACTAAGAACTATCCTGACCAGAAACGTATAAAGACAAATTTTTATACAAGTTTTGAATCTAATTGTAACTAAAATGACTCATAAAAGCATGTTAATTGGAGAAAAAAGAAAGAAAACAATATCTTATTTGTGGAGCCTGTGTATTTACTCAAAGAGTATATATTTTCAGTAAAGTCAGTTTGAACTGCAAGGTTGGCAGTTCAGGCTCACCAGCTGCTCCTCGGAAACCCTATACAGGGTCACTATGGGTCAGAACCAACTCGGCGACACACAACAACAACAACAACAACAACAACATATTTACTGAGCCACATTGATATAATATTTTTCAGCTTTTTCCTCCTCTTACTTTCTGAGTTTCTGGCTTGGTTTAAAGAAGCTTATATCTGTTTATGGAGTCCTGGTGTGGTGCTGTGGGTTAATGCACTGGACTGCAAAGCCAGTTTGAACCACATGGTTGGTGGTTCAAGCTCACCAGCTGCTCCTTGGAATGTTGGAACCGACTCGACGGCACTTAACAACAAACAACATATCTGTTTATGGAACTCTTGGAATGTTTCCTGAGTACTAGTGAACCCGGCAACCTCAGCTACCTTGTGATCTATACTGTTTTCTTCTGCTCTGGATCTGGCTTGGTGTTTTCTGCCACTCAAAGTAGAGTTGACCAGGAAGCTTCAGGCACTTCCTTGCTGCTGTTCTGTTGTCTCACAATGATATTAATGTGACCATGCTTTGTTGGGCTGGCACTCCCACATACCAATACTATCCATGAGGGCAACAGCGCATCTTGTTGAAGATGAAGTAGGGAGGACTGCTTCCCTGCATATGGTGTCAAACACTCTGAGGCGAGGCATGTTGCTTTACTTTCCCTTTGTGTTTGTGAACACACACTACAAACAGTTTTACCTATAGTGTGTTTTACCTATAGTCTGTCATCTTCCAGTAGTATCTGGCTTGGTACTAGTAAGCTCACACCTTAGGGCGATGTTACCAGTCCATACAGAGAGATGTACTTCATGAATACACTTAATGCTCAGCTGTCCTTGTAGTTTACCACCAGGTAGGTTAGTGCTTGAATGATTCATGTATTCATGTGTTGAGTTTTAATCTTGGATAGGATAGATTAGTTGGCAAAATCCATTGGCTTCTTTTTTGAATTCTCTGAAGATAGCACAGCTCCTAACCCTCAAAGGTGCTGTGAGGGTATAAAATATCAAGAGTTTGGTGCAGGAAATGCTAATATATGGTACTCTGATTTAGAGGTTTGCCAAGATTTTGAATGAGTGTTCACAAATCTTTCCCAACAGAGCTTATAGGAGTTCTGTGACAAAGGGGTTCTCTAGGAGATCCCACTCATGGGTTGCCCTTTTTGTCTGCCTTTCCATACTAGAGCTGCAGTTCTTATCTGGCCACCACAGTTCAAGCTCTTGAACTTGAAGACTGTTTTGATCTCCTCTCATTGATGGAAGGAGTCCATATTAACTGAAAGTTGGCAGTTCAACTACACCCAGAGGCACCTGTTGATCTGTTTCTTGAAAGGTCAGACTTGAAAATCCTATGAAGTGTGCTTCTACTCTGCAGTACATGTGGTTGCCATGAGTAAGAATCAATTTGACTGCAACTGTTTGTTTGTTTGCTGTTGTTTTGTATCATTGGTAGAACTAGGCTGACAGCAGTGGCAGAGATATTTGCAGGGTCTGTGCACACCCTCATGCAGTTTTATATGTCCTATATGTTTTTAAGGTAAGTACCTCACAGGGTACTGTAATTGTAAGCCTGCATGTCCCAGCTACACTCTGCTGAGAAGAAATTCTGTTCATGATCTTGTCAAATCAATTGTTGTTGTTGTTAAGTGTCATTGAGTTTGTTCCGACTCATAGCAACCCAGTATAGTGTTTCCAAGAAGCAGCTGGTGGGTTTGAACTGCTGACCTTGTGGTTTGCAGTCCAGTGCTGATCCACAGTGCCACACCAGAAGTCAATAAAATTAAGTCATATAAAAGCTTCTTGTTGTTACGTGCCATCGAGTATCGACCCACAGCGCCCTTATGCACCGCAGAACGAAACACTGCCTGATCCTGGGCCAACCTCACTACTGTTGCCACCCTTGAGTCTATTGATGCTACCACTTGGCCAACCCATCTCATTGGGGTCTTCTTCTTTTTCTCTGACCCTCCACCTTACCAAATATGATATCCTTCTGCAGCGACTAGTCCCTCCTGACAATATGTCTGAAGTATGGGAGACAAATTTTGACCATTCTGGCCTCCAAGGAGCACTCTGGCTGCACTTCTTCCAAAACGGATCTAAAGAAAAGCTTGTACTTTCATATAATTTATGTTGTGCATAGTATCAGCACTGGACTATGAACCAGAAAGTTGGCAGTTCAAACCCAGCAGCCACTCCTAGGAAACCCTGTATAGGATCCCTGAGTGGGAACTGCCTTGCCAGCACTTAACAACAACAACAACAATAATTTGACCAACAATTATTATAAAATAGCAGAAGTCCTAAGGTCCCTTGGGCCAATTTTTCAAACTAGCAGATCCTTAGTAGACAAAAGAATGCCATCTTTTTTTCCCCTGCCTTGTTAGTCATATGAATTTGATAATACCCACACCTTAAAACTATTATTGAAAACAACAAACTTCCTAGCATGTAGTCTGAACTATCTTGTATTTGTGGGTTTGTTTTGTTTTGTTTTGTTTTTTTAAGGAGATTATGTTGTGCTCTTTATTGCCGAAAATAAAAACTTTAAAAAATGACAACTATCGTTAATCAATAAATATCCCCCATCCTTTCTATCCTGTATTGCGGTCAGCCTCATTAACTGCTTTGAGCCAGTTCCAACCTGGAGACAGTGCAAGAGGCAAGAAGAGGTCAGTCAGACACCATCATTAAAGAGAAATGAAGTGGGGAAGCAGATCAAACTGTTGGCAGAGAAGTTCACACGTTTGGGGTGGGGGTGGGGTGGGGTCAAACACTCTTCCCAAAGATTTCCTCCTCAACTTATGAACTGGAGATTTGAGTGAGGCACTAGCAGGCTGGGCCTGGGAAAGGGACAGGAAGGGTTTATAAACTGCCTGAACCATCCAACACCTAAGGAACAACTGTGAACTTTGACACAGAAAGGGTTTCTGTTGAAGCACTAGAAGAATCCATCGGGGCACATTAGGAAATGAGGTAAGGGGTTTGGGTTTCTGGGTAGCATTAGCACTCCTGGTACTTAGCAGGAATGAGGCCGTCCAGTAAAGACCTGTCCTGCATTAAACATCAGTGGCATCCCTGGTGATCTAGCTGTGATCCAGAAGGGCTGGGATGGGCGCCCCCTTCCCCATTGTAGCCCTTCTAGTTCGTACTGACAGCCTGCCAAGAAGCTTGAGCCACAGCCGTCTAGAAGAGTCTCAGGAGAGGCCTGAAGTCCAACAGGCTGCAACTAGTTTATGGTCAGGACATCCCTCTGGATCTCGTGGCTTAACTGGGTCTGTAAGTCACTCAGCTTCTTCCTCAATCCAGACAGAACTGAGAGCACAATGGTTTCAGGGCGTAGAGAGCCACAGGACTCCACGTTGTAGTAAAACCTCTCTGGCTTGCCGTTGGGGTCATAGGGCGCCTAGGACTCATCCTCATCTAGCTCCTAGTACTCACTCTTTGGCCATTCCTCTGGCTTGGGGTATACTGTGTGCCTCAGGGCATTATCTGGATCATATTCAAAAGCCACCCCTGCTGTAGGGTTCCACTTGGCATGCTCCTTGCCAAAGCCCCTTTTGGCATAGGCTCGAAGTCTCAGCTCCTGCCCCTTTCTGAGCTTGACGATGAGGATGTCGTCCTGCTCTACATAGTCACTGGGGTCATTGTCGCGGTTCCTGGATGTCACCGGAATGACGCGAGAGCTGTTGGAGATGAGGTCTCGAGACGTGACGTGGAGAGTCTGGTCTTCATTGTACCTCACATCCAAGGTGAACTCCACTGAGCACTCGGGACAGAACTCTTCACACGTGCAATCCCGGGAGTTATGCAGCCTGTCCACAATGTCATCACTAATGAGGGGAATCAATCTGAGCCTATGAGCAATGAACTCATAGTGCAGGACTGAGGAATTGGCATCAATCTGCACCCAGTCAATGGCTATGGTGGGCACCTCAGCAATGAAGACCCTCCGAATAGAATTGGCCACCCCTAGGTCAGTATTCTCGATGATGAACTTGACATTTTCATCTGTAAGCTCCGTGATCCTCACCGTGGGTTGGTTGGCATACCGCATTGCGTCCCAGGTCTGCCTACTTGTGGTTTTGACACATACATCTATTTTTGTTCATCTTTTCAAAATGTAGTACGTATATCTACTTCTCACTGGGAAGTATTTCATTCTGTTGTGCTTAGGGTTGCTATGAGTCAGTACCAACTCGATGGCACCTAACAACAATAATCACCTACTATTATGTAATCCAAATTTCATATTTATAACAATAGTAAAAAATAAGTCCAACTATTGTGTACATTCATGATGTGTGTCTGACAGTAACAAATGCTGAGGTGTGACGTGAGAGTAATGTTGACTGCAATGCTTAAGGGTATATGTCAACTTGGCAGGATCTTGATTCTCAGTCCTTTGGCTGTGATGTAACAATGCAGTGTGGTGTGATCACCATCCATTTTTACATAACACCAATTTTCACATAATAACCTGGCTTTAGTAATTTAATCATGTCAATAAATGAGGAGTGGTGTATTCTATATTACATCTAAACTTTTATTTGTTCTTCTGCATTAAAAGAATTGAAGCATGTCTAATATAGAACTTGGAAATGGTTAGGTAATTATACAGTTTGATTTCTGGTACAATTTTAGGATCATGCCTGTTATTCATGTGTAAATATTAAGAAGCTCCTTTTCAATGTCAAGTTATCCTGGTTTGGACAATGAAGTATATGGTGCCGTTAATCATTAAAGGGCCATTACAGACTGCTTTAAAATGCTTACTTATGTGAGGCTTAAAAGAAATCAAATTGTGTTATCCTTTTTTAAAAAGTAGAAGAAGGGTTAACATACTCTGGAAGGCTTACTGGAGTCTGGCTCATGGCAACCCATGAGTCAGAGTAAAACTGCTCTTCATAGGATTTTCAATGACTGATTTTTCAGAAGTGGATAGCCAGCCCTTTCTTCCCTAGTGCATCTGGAAGGTTAGCTGGTAGTGGTTGAAGGAAGTCTTGTGAGCAAGTTTGCTTTTCTGTTGTTTTACTCAACAGTCTGGAGATCTTGCATACTTCTCTCTTGGGATCTGGGAAGAGGCACCACAATGCTTTTTTGGAGACCCAAGCCACATGGCAGGTCAGAGAGGCAAGAGAGTCTGGGTCAGACCTGGTTCTCAAGCATCTAAATGGGGCAGAAGTGCTCCCAGCATCTTGATCTTCTTGAGGCATGAAGGACTTGCTTGATCCTGACAGAAAGCTGAGGGCAGCCTGCACTGGCTGTGGAGAATCTCAGGCTCACATAGTCCAGTAGACATAGTCAAGGATCAGGAGGATGAAGATGGCCACAAAGAGCAGAATGTTCTTCAGGTTTTCTTGTCTAAGCACTTGAGTTTCTTCTCATAGTTGAAGACTTTGCTCATCAGGCTATTTTTCTCCTTCTTCAGAGACTTCATAGTCTCTGGGTTCAGCTCCGCTATGGTAGATGCCGTTGTTAATGGTCACTAGGTCCCTCTGACTCTCAGACAGCTTCTCCTCTAGCCCATCGATCTCTAGAGTGATGTCCAGATTCTCTAGCTCCTTTTTAGGTATCTTACTTTCCCGAGTCCCCCAGTCATTACTGCTAAGAAAGGCTGCTTTTGTCCCGTAGCCACCACCCTCTGCCACTGAGTCGATTTCAACTCACAGTGACGCTGTAGGAAAGAGTAGAACTGCTCTTTAGCGTTTCAATGACTGTAAATCTTTACATGAGCAGGCTGCCTCATCGTTTTCCTGAAGAGTGACTGGTAGGTTTGAACTGGTATCTTGCAGTTAGAAGTCCAGTGCTTAATCCACTTCACCACCAGGGCTCCCTTTTTGCCCCAAAGTATCTCATTTCTGTAGTGAAGTAGTTCTTACCTCCACCACTGGGATAAGTTAAACCTGACTCCCTGAATGCTCTTTCTGCATTTTCTTTAGATGCTCCATTTTGTTGTTGTTGTTTTGTTAAGTGTCATCATGTAAGCTCTAACTCATAGTGACCCAGCATAGGGTTTCCTAGGAGCAGCTGATAGGTTTGAACTGCCGACCTTGTGGTTCAAAGTCCAGTGCTGAGCCTACAGTGCCATCAAGTCAGCTCTGACTCATAACAATCACTACCCTGGCTTCTAAAGAGCATTTTGACTGCATTTCTTCCAAGACAGATTTTTTTGTTCTTCTGGAAGTATATGGTACTTTTAATATGAATAATATCTCCAACACCATAATTTAAATGCTTGGGTTCTTCTAAGGTGTTCCTTATTCATTGTCCAACTTTCACATGCATATGAGGCTATTGAAAACACCATGGTTTGGGTCAGACACACTTTAGTTGTCAAATTGACAGCTTTGTTCTTGAACACTATACAGAAGTCTTTTACAGTTGCTGTCCCTAAAGCAATATGTCATTTGATTTCTTGATTGTTGCTTCCATGACTATTGATTGTGGATCCAAGCAAAATGAAGTTTTTAATAACTTTAATCATTTCTCCGCTTATCATGATGTTCCATAAGTGAATGAAATCTGGGTTTAGCACTATTACACATTACTGAGTCCTTAAATGTCAAAGGAGAAAGTAGAGTGCAGTTAACTGTTTTCTCTCAAAATATCTTTAGTAAATATATCTTTTATATTTGCTTTTCAGCAAAACATAATGACAGTTGTAATATTAATAATTGCCAGGAAGGGTTTTCCCTAATGCTTTGATATCAAAGAAAGGACTTTTATATCCTCCCTAAAGAACAACACATATGGTAGGCTGAGGGTGGGGACACATTGAATCTCAAAGCACCTCCTGTTCTTGGGGAGATGCAGTAAAGTGGTCAGGAAGTATTAACTGGTGGGAGGAGGGCTGTCTATCTCCCCATCATTATTGTCACTTTAAGAAAAATACCATATGTTTGCTATAAATAGTGTTTGTTAATCTGGTTTTTAGTTTGTTACCTGGAACCCCCATCTTAATGGTCTTATGCATTGTATAGTATAAGGATATATAAGAAGGTTTTGGCTTTATACTTGTGACATTTTGTCTTCCTCCTGAAGACTTCGGGAGAGTGAGGGAGTCTGTGTGCTTTCCCTCACTACTATATTTAAGAGATAAAGAAACAATTACTTCTCTCCCCAGGCAAGTTCCTTTTCTATCAGGAAGCCTTTGCCTTGATTAGTCTTCAGTAAACAGAAAGCAGAAATGATTCCACCATAATACAAGCCTTTGGTAGGCTAATGGCCTTAGCACCTTTAAACTAGATTATTAGAAATATACTATATGGACTAAGTAAAATACCAGTCTTTTGTCCTCTGAAAGTCTACATTTAGCAAACATTTCCTATGAAGATACCAGACACTGGGATAAATGTTGAGATTTAGGTCTAAAAAGACAGTTCCATTCTTAAGGAACTCAGAAAGAAGGGATCTAGATATGCCAACAAACAAATGTCATGAAATGATATGATTATTTTAATGGGTAGTTATGCAAAGGGTAGAGAGTAAGTAGTGGTCTAGAGCACCTAGGGAAAATAGCCAATGAGCTTTGGGAAGACAAATAGGCATTTCCTCAGTAATTAATGGGGCAACAACTCCAGGTAAGGGAATAGTGTGGGCAAAGTTTCATCTTTATTTCCTACTGTGACATGGTTTCCTGAGCTCAACATTCATGCTGGTTGTTCTCTCAATACAAGTCCTGATTTCTCATAATGCTTTTCAAATGTAATACCCAGGGTTCATCACAGAACTCCAGAAATAACCTCCCAGTGGGGAATAACTGGGGAAGTCCCTCCTCCCTTACTGACCTATACCCATGGGTACAGAATGTTATGTAAAACAACAACTATTCTAGTTACTGAAAAATGAGGGGTGTATGAGCAGGATATAACAATAGGAGAATAGGTAGGGACAGGTGATGAGGGTCTTTATATGTTAGTGAGACTGTTAATTATCTTATTTTCTCGCTTCTTCAGGTAGGTATATATACAGTTTCCCAGATTAAAGGCTACCTTTTCCAGTCTTCCTTGAAACTAGGTGTGACTAGGTGACTACATTCTTTAAACATAAGTGTCATATGACAGCTCCAGAGAGTCTTCCCTAAAAGACAGTGGTACATGATTGCATACTTTATATTACATATAATGCCTCATCTCCCTACTGCCTCTAATAACTACTTAAATTCTGTTCTCTATGCATTGTTGTTGTTGTTGTGAAGTGCCATCGAGTCGGTTCAGACCCATAGTGCCCCTCTATAGGGTTTCCCAGGAGCAGCTGGTGAGCTTGAACTGCTGACCATGCAGTTCAAATGGCTTTGCAGTCTGGTACATTAATCCACAATGCCACACCAGGACTCCAATAGTCTTGTCTATTTTTAATATATGTGAGATTACACAACATTTGTCTTTTTTATTGACTTATTTTATCAGTACAAGTCTTCCAGCTCCATTTATATTGTAGCATATATCAAACTTAATTTCTCCTGCTGACTGAGCAGTATTCCACTATGTGTATGTACCACATTTTGTTTGTTTATCAATTTATCTGTTGATAAGCATTTAGTTTGTTTCCACCTTTGGCTATTCTAAATAGTGACACACATTTCATTATAATATTTAACATTGTCTTCTCAATTTGTTTGAAAATTTCTACTCAGTTCTTTTATCTCCTCATTTCTTCCATTTGCTTTACCATGGAGAGCATGTTTCAGACTCTCTTCTGACATCCATTTTGGTCTTTTTCTTTTTCTTAATGACCTTTTGATTTCTTCCTTTTTACCTCTTCAAGAGGAAGCATATAATCAAATATAATCCTGAAGAAAGAAGTACACAGTGCAATGAAAGCATTGGCAAAGAACAAGGCTCTGGGAATTGATGGAATACAAATTGAAATCTTTCAAAAAACTAGAGGCACTCACTCATCTATGCCAAGACATTTGAAAGACAGCTACCTGGCCAACTGATTGGAAGAGATCCATACTTGTACCCATTACAAAAAGAAATGACCCAACAGATTATGGAAATAATCATACAATATATTTAATATTGCATGCAAGTGAAATTTTGCAAAATAAAATTCAAAAATGACTGCAACAGTACATTGACAAGGAACTACCAAAGGTTTAAGCTGGATTCAGTTGAGAACATGGAATGAGGGCTGTCATTATAGACATCAGATGGATCTTGGCTAAAAGCAAAGAATACAAGAAAAATGTTTATCTGTGCTTTATTGACTATGATAAGGCTTTTGAGTGTGTGGATCATATCAAGCTATGGACAGCATTTTGGAGAATGAGTATTTCAGAACACTTAACTGTGCTCATGAGGGACCTGTACATAGACTAAGCGGCAGTTGTTCAAACAGAACAAAGGGCCACTGAATGGTTTATAATTAGGAAAGTTGTGTGTCAGGGTTGTATTCTTTCATCATCCTTATTCAGTCTGTATGCTGAGCATACATCCAAGAAGATGTACTATATTAAGAAGAACATGGTATCAGAATTGGAGGAAGATTCATTAACAGCCTGCAATATGCAGAAGATAAAACCTTGCTTGCTAAAAACAAAGAAGACTTAAAATATTTTCTGATGAAGATAAAAGACCACAGAATTAGGTATGGGTTGCACCTCAATGTAAAGAAAACAAAAATCCTCACCGCTGGACCAATAGATAACATCAGGATAAATGGAGAAAATACTAAAGTTGTCAAAGATTTCATTTTGCTTGGATCAACCATCAACTCTCATGGAAGCAGCAGTCAAGACATTAAATGATGTATTGCATTAGGAAAATCTGCTGCACAAGATCTCTTTAACGTATTCAAGTGCAAAGATGTCAGTTTGAGGATTAAGGTGCACCTTATCCATGCCATGGTATATCTTTGAAAGTTGGACAATGAATAATGAAATGAAAAATGAAAGTTGGAAGATCATAGAATTGATGCCTTTAAGTTATGGTGTTGGAGGAGAATATTAAAAGTACCATGTACTGTCAGAAAAAAAGACAATCTGTGCTAGAAGAAGTACAGCCAGAATACTCCTTAGGAGATAGGATGGCCAGTCTTTGTCTCATACTTTGGACGTATTATCAGGAGGGACCCATCCTTGAAGAAGGACATCATGCTTGGTAAAGTGGAGGGCCAGCGCAAAAATAAGAAGACCTCCAATGCAGCAACAATGAGTTCAAGTGTAGCACCAATTGTGAAATTGGCACAGCAATGGACAAGCATCATTTTGTTATGCATAAGGTTGCTCTGAGTCACAACCACTCTATGGCATATAACATCACAAAATAATGAGGACATTATTTTTTCTTCTTTTTTCTTGCCTCCATCTCAACCCCAGAAAGAAAATACCATCATCTATAGAAAAACAAGACAGAATGAGCCTGGGCCCCTGTTTCTTCAAAAACATTATGGCCTTAGTTCTCTAGTGGTACTGTAACAAAGCATCACAGAGTAGGAGACCTTAAAGAACATGATTGTATTTTTTCACAATTCTGAGTGCTAGAAATCCAAATTAGGGCATTGACTCTAGAGGAAGCTATTTTGTTGTCTCTTTCAGTTTCTAGTAGTTACTGTCAGTTCTTGGTATTCCTGGGATTGAAGATGAATCTGCCTTCATCATCACATGACATCTATTCTCCCCACACCCAATGTATGTACCTGTCTTTTCTGTTCTTTTTATAAGACATCATTATGAAGCAATTAGGTTTAGGACCCACTCTATTATGATCTCATTTACAAAACAAATAATCAAACTGATTGGTATTTATAGGTACAGAAGTTAAAACTTCCACATTTTTAAGGGGTGAGGGACATAATTCAATTCATAACAAAACCCCAGACCATCTGCCAGGACTTGTCTGAGAGAGAAATAAATTTCTATTTTGCTTAAGCAACTATTTTGAGTTTTTTGTCTTTTGCAGACATATCCAACCCTAACTAATATAGTGCACAAAGGAGTTTAGTTTTTATGCTGTTGTTTCTAGAGAGATATTGGAGAATTTTCAGTAGGGAAAGTGGCATGGTTAGAATTGCATGTTAGGACCATTTCCTGAAGACACTGTGAAGTATTCATCAGAATGGGGAAGGACTAGAGATAGGTAAAGCACTAACAATTCATGTGAGAGATGATGTAGTGTTTTACTGGATCAGTTTAGCTAAACTGGAACTAGATTTCCCAGAATTTCCTTCCCTGTAGGGTTCTGGGTTAAGAATTGGGCTCAAGAGAAATTTTTTTAAGATTTGAAAGGTGGAAGTGAAACAGCAGTCATATTTAGAAAGTTGGTGTAGAGTCAGTTGCTGTTGTAGCTCATAATAATGTGATGATCTGCTGGTTCACCTTTTTGGCATGACTCAGCAGCTGGGGCTACAGCTACTCCAATTACTGCCAGATCTTGTCCTTTAAATTCTGCAGCTCCTAGACCACCTATGGGTTTAGCATCCTGATGGAGACTGCCAGTATATTTTGCAAGTCAACCACATCATTGAAGTTAACATGTTGGAAATGATGAGAGACTGACACATATTCTTGTTTGTCCCCTTGGGTTCCAATTTATCTACAGGATGGCCAGTTTGCCTTGCTCTCCCCAATTCCTATCCATCTTTCCTCCTAAGCGCCTACCCTACAATACCAGATAAAGATGCAACAGCTGTACATAAGCTATTCAACGAGTTTTCACAATTGCATTAGGGGTAATTCCTATAATAAATCTTTATCATTCTTAGAGCTCATGCTTTTCTTATAAAGCTTTAACTGATATGAAGTATGAAGATGGAGAGGGCATGGGTAAAACTTTATTCCTCATCATTGTGAAGAATAGATACACAATGGATAGAACAACCAGAAAGAAACTTGACAAAGACACAGAAGAACTAAACAACACAATCAGCCAACTGGACCTCATTAATGTGTACAGAACATTCGACCCAACAACAGCACAATACACATTCTTTTCCAGTGCATATGGAACATTTTCCAGAATTTGTGTTAGGCCACATAACAAACCTCCATAAATTTACAAATATCAAAATACTGCAATGCGTCTTCCAGACCACAATACTATCAAATTATAAGTCAACAATAGGAAGACCAAGGAAATAAAGTCAAATACAAGGAAACTGAAAAGTGACTGGGTAGTAGAAGAAATTAAATGTGAATCCACAAATTTCCTAGAAACAAATGAGAATAAAAACACAACAAACCAAAATCTTTAGGACATGGCAAAAGCAGTGCTGAGAGGACAATTTATTGTAATAAAGCACACATCCAAAAAGAAGAAAGAACCAAAATAACACATTAACACAGAATCTACAACAATTAGAAACAGACCAAGAGAGGGAGCCTACAGCCACCAAAAGAAAATAAATAGTAAAGATTAGAGCAGAAATAAATGAGATAGAAAACAGAAAAACTATAGAAAAAAACATCAGAACAAGAAGCTGGTTCTTTGAAAGGTTTAACAAAATTGACAGACAAACCTAACAAACTTAACAAAAGGAAAGAAGGAAAAGACACAATTAACACGCATTAGAAACAACATGGGTGATGTCACAACAGAACCTAATGAAATCAAAAGGATAATAACAGAATACTATGAAGAGTTGTACTCCAACAAATTTGAAAACTTAGAAGAGATGGATACATTTTTAGAAAAACATGACCTACCTAAACTCACACAGAGTGAAGTAGAAAACATGAACAGACCCATACAAAAGAAGAAATTGATTAGGTCATCAAAAAACTCCCAACCAAAAGAAGTCCAGGTCCAGATGGCTTCACAGGTGAGTTCTACCAAACATTCAGGGAAGTGCTGTCACCAATCCTACTCAAATTATTCCAGAAGATAGAGGGGGATGGAAAACTTCCTAATACATTTTATGAAGCAAGCATAACCCTAATACCAAAACCAGGGAAGGACATCACTGAGAAAGAAAATTATAGACCAATATCCCTCATGAAAGGAGCTGTGGTAGTGTAGTGGTTATGAATTGGGCTGCAAACTGCAAGGTCAGCAGTTCAAAAATACCAGCTGTTCTGCAGGAGAAAGAGGCTTTCTGCTCCTGTAAAGATTTATAGCCTCAGAAACCCTGTACAGGGTTGCTATGTGTCAGAATCGACTCCACAGCAAATAACAACAACAACAACAACAATCCCTCATGAACATAGACACAAAACTTTTCAACAAAATCCTAGCCAACAGAATCCAGCAGCACGTCAAAAAGATAGTACATCATGATCAAGTGGGATTCATATCAGGGATGCAAAGATGGTTCAACATTAGAAAAATGATCAATGTAATCCACTATATAAATAAGAAAAAAAAAAAAAAAGAACCACATGATCATATCGATTGATGCAGAAAAGGCATTTAACAAAATCCAACATCCATTCCTCATAAAAACACTCAACAAAGTAGGAATTGAAGGGAAATTCCTCAACATAATTAAGAACATATATACAAAAACAAGAGCCTACGTTACTCTCAATGGAGAGAAACTGAAAGCCTTCCCTCTGTGAACAGGAACCAGACAAGGATGCCTTTTGTCACCAATCCTAGTCAATATTTGCTGGAAGTCTTAGCAAGAGCTATCAGGCAAGATAGGGAAATTAAAGGCATCCAAATTGGCAAAGAGGAAGTAAAACTCTCTATTTGCAGACGATATGATCCTATACGTAGAAAACCCCAAAGACTCAGTAAAACAGCTACTAGACCTCATTGGAAGATTCAGCAAAGTGGCAGCACATAAGATCAACATAAGAAAATTAGTTGGATTCCTCTATACCAAAAATGACAGCACTGAAAAGGACATTAGGAAAGCAATACCATTTACAATTTACTCTTTAATCATGAGATAGTGTACTTCTTTATCTTGTATGCTAGTTTTTGCCTTAAAGTTCATTTTACCAGAGATTAGTATTGCTGCTCCTGCTTGTTTTTTTATTGCCGTTAGCTTGGTATATTTGTTTCCATCCTTTGACTTTTAATCTGTTTTTGTCTTTGTGTGTAAGGTGTGCCTCTTGTAGGCAGCATATTGAAGGGTCTTGTTTTCATATCCATTTTGCCATTCTCTGTCTCTTCACTGGTGCATTTATTCCATTGGCATTCAGTGTAACTATCGATAGATGTGAATTAATTTCTGTCATTATGTTAATTTTTGTGGTGGTGTTCATTCCTTTGTTCTGCATGCCTTCTTGTGCTGAGTTCATGGTTTTTTGTGCTATTTCTTGTCAGTTTCTTCTTAGTTTTAATGTTTTCTTGTTCTACTTGGTTCTTCATTTTCATGGTTAAGTTGTGAAGCATTAACTTTCTTTACGGTTACCCTATAGTCTATTAACTTTCCCCTCCATTTAAGACAAGTCTATTGTATCCTGCAGTCTACCTGACCTCCTTACCACCTGGATCTCTTTTCCTCTATTTTTCCTTTCTTTGACATTGTTATTATTTTGATTTTTGATTGGCCCCACATGTCCTCTGAATTCATTGTTGTAATTTTGTTCTGTTCTGAACTCAGCTACCTGTTGACTGAGTTCCATGTGGTTTTGCCACATCTATCAATCTCTGGTTGTTGTCTGTTCTTGTTGGTTTTCATTCCAAATAACTCCCTTTAGGATGTTTTGAAGTGCTGGTTTGGCTTTGACAAAATCTCTTAGCTTCTGTTTATTCTGGGATGTTTTGATTGCACCATCATATTTGACAGTTTTGCTGTGTAGATGAATTCTTGGTTGGCAGTTTTTTTGTTTTTTTGTTTTTTTTAGGGTTTTATATATGTCTCCCCATTGCCTTCTTGCCTGCATGGTTTCTGCTAAGAAGTCAGAGCTTAATCTGATTTGCTTGACTTTGTAAGTAACACTTCTCTTTTCCTTGGCTGCTTTTAGGATTCTCTCCTGGTCTTTGATTTTGGAGTGCTTGATTATGATATGTCTTGGTAATTTTATTTTGTGGTCTATCCTTTCTGGGGTGTGTTCAGCTTCTTGAATGGTTATCTTCTCATCCTTCAAGATGTTAGGTAAATTTTCTTAGAGAAGCTTCTCAGCTATCTCCTCTGTGAACTTCTGTGATTCTCCTTGTTGTTCTGGAATGCCAGTAATTCTTGTTATTCCTCTTCATTTTATCCAGCATGAATCTTAGACTCTCTTCAGATATTTTTATCCTTTTTTTCTGCTTGCTCTTCTATCCTAACAGTATTGAGAGACTTGTCTTCCAGCTTGCTGGTTCTGGGTTCCATTTCTTCAGTTCCACACCTTTGCCCTTTCAGTGTATTATCCATTTCTGATATTTTATTATTAATCATCTGGATCTCTTTTTGCAGGTTTTGAATTGTTTCCAATCTATCTTGTTTGATTGCTCCTGTAGCACTTTCCTGACTTCTTCCTTATTTTCCTCCACTCTTCTGTGGAGCATTTGGATTTGTTTCTATATCATTCTTCTGAATTCCTTCTCAGGCAGATCCAAAGCTTGTTTTTCTTCTAATGGGAAGTCTATGTCTGCCTCCATCTCATTAGTCCCAGTTACTCTTTTCTGTTTATGGACATGTGCTGAGATCTTTTGTTTGTTTTTTTCTTGGACATTTTCAATAGTTAGATGCATTTTCAATGATTAAATGAATATATGTTGCTGTGTTGTTAAGCTTACTGAGTGTCTCCTGGTGGATGTGATCTGGAGATAGGCTTCCCTTTTCACGTGTAATGCCTAGCAGCTGGTATTGGCTCCTGTCCAGCTGGTGGGATATTATGGGGTATGCTTGTAGTTTGGCTATGTGGCCATGATTGTTTTCTCTTCTTGGGTAACGTAGGAAGAGAAAGCTCCCACTCCCAGGATAAAAGTGAGACCAAAGGACCAAAAACAGAAACAACATTAAAGCAGAGAGAAAAACCACCACTCAAAAACATAAATAAAACTGTAGCTGACTGTTCAGTAACCTTTGCTGCACAGGTCAGTGTGCATGCACAGTAGAAACCTCCAGCAGTGGTTGGGGGTGTCCACTTGCTCAGGCCCCTTCTCTGTTCACCACCGTGGAGGTGAGCAAATAGATATTGAGAAATTAATGGAAGAAAGATTGTCCACTATTTTTGTCTTTGATGGTCAGTTAAGTATCTGTATATGCACAGCATAATTCTCAAAATAGTTACATCCTTTTATATATTAGTTGGTGTTGACTTTTGCCTTTTATGTTGGGGTTTTACAAGGTGTGCGTATGGTTTGGCTGTATGGCCAGACCTGCTGCCTCTTGTTAGGTAAGGCAGGAATGAAGGGTCCCACTGAGGTCAACTTTAGGGCTGAGTTCCAGAGATAGATGTCATAAGAAGCAGCCAAAGGATTAGCTTGTGGGACCACTGGGGCTCCCAGGAATTTCCTCCTTGTGCCATGGGAAAACTGTGGGCACAATGTTGGACCATTTTGGGGGTGTGCTCTCACCTGCCTGAAGGTGTTCAGGCTGGGCAGAGAAGGTGTGACAGGTAACAGGAGGAAAGAAAAGTGAAAAATCCATCACACATCTTTTTCCAGATACTGCTCCATGGTTTTTAGTCTTGAATCACTCATGGTACTTTTAATACTCTTCTACAGCACCATAATTCAAATGCATCAATTCTTCTCCAGTCTTCCTCATTCATTGTTAAATTTCCACATGTATATGAGGCAATTGAAAATTCTGTGGCTTGATTCAGGTTCTCCTTAGTCCTTAAAGTGACATCCTTGCTCTTGAACATTTTAAAGAGATCCTTTGCTGTGGATTTGCCTATTGCAATACACTGTTTGATTTCTTGAATGCTGCTTCCATGAGCATTGACTGGGGGTCCAAACAAAATAAACTGACTGCTTGAATTATTTCTCCATTTATCATGATGTTATTTATTGGTCTGGTGTCAGGAGTTTTGTTTTCTTTACATTGAGGTGCAATCTATACTTAAGGTTGTAGTCTTTAATCTTCATCAGTAAGTACTTCAAGTCCTCTTTGCTTCCAGCAAGCAAAGTTGTATCATCTGCATATTGCAGATTGCTAAGGAGTCTTCTTTCAATCCTAATGCTACATTCTTCTTCATATAATCCAGTTTCTTGGATTATTTACTCAGTATACAGATTGAATAGATATGTTGAAAGGATACAATCTTGGCACACACATAATGATACTGAATTTAAGTCATTCAGTATCCACTTCTTTTGTTCTAACAACAGATTCTTGGTCTATATACAGGTTCTCATGAACACAATTAAGTGTTCTCAAATACCTATTTTTCACAGTAGTATTCATAGTTTGTTATGATCTACAAAGTCAAATACATTTGCATTGTAAAGTACAAGTAAACATCTTTTTGATATTCTCTGCTTTCAGCCAAGATCCCTACTAATGTCAGCAGTGATATCACTTTTTCCATGTCCTTATTTGAATCTGGCTTGAGTTTCTGGCAGTTACTTATTGATGTACTGTTGCAACTGGTTTTGAATTATATTTATCAAAAATTTACTTATATGTAATATTAATAATATTGTTAGGTGATTTCTCCATTTTATTGAGTAGACACAAATATGGATCCCTTCCAATCAGTAGACCAGAGAGATTTGGAATGGGAATAAACTGGATTTTGAGAGCTGCACAGAAAATGGTGAGAATAGAACCAAATAAAAAAGCTAAGCCCTCTGCCATTGAGTCAATTCTTACTTATAGTGAGAACAAGGCTTACTATTTCACTGAGGGAGCTGTTCTAAATGACAACAAAGTCTGAATTTGGCCTTGCGAGTGGGTGAATGATGGGGAGTAGAAATGAAGTTCATTGGAATTGAGATTAAGGGAGTAGAAGCCAAGATGTTGAAACATAGTCCATGTAGCCATTAAAACATCCTGGAAGATGATGGCGAAGTCCCTGAGTTGTGCAGTTAACTCACTCAGCTGGTAGCTAAAAGGTTGGAGGTTAGAGTCCACCCATGGGCAACTTGGAAGAACAGTCTAGTGATCTAGGGCTCAAAATCAATCACTGAAAATTTTACTCTGACACACATGGGCTGCTATGAGTTGGAACCAACATGATAGCAACTGGTTCCTGGTTAGTCAGTGATATAGCAAGATGACAAGAAAGATAATAAACGGAAGTCTTTAATGAATATGAGTGTTGAAAAGGGATTGACATATGACAGGGATGAAGAAAGGGAAAGGTTATTTTCAGAGTCTGGGTCTCAAACAACTCGGAGTTTATTCATTCACTATTAAATGTCTGAAATAATGACTTGGAGGTATCAGTGAAGAATGACTAGAAGAACCACCTACTGGCTTAATGATATGTAGGGCAGGGGAGATAAGATCAGCTTCAAATAGGAAGTGGTAGCTCAGTAATTACCAGATTTCTTCTTTTTTAAAAATTTTTATTGTGAATTGAGTGATGGTTAATAGACAAGAACATCAGATTTACATTCAACAAATTATATGCTTTGTTTCATCTCAGTGATTAAAATCCCCTCCCTGCAACAACAACAGTTATCCTACTTTTTCCCTGTGGCTTCCCTTTTACATCTTATAGTTCACAAATGAACAAGGTAAAAATATTTGCCGTACACATACAAAACAAAAAATATATATATATTTATTTAAATGTCAAAGGCATATTCTGCAAGCTAGCCTCCTGCCCACAGGCACACAGCCTTACTCAGTCCATGGGCCAAGAACCCACAGCTACTCTGTCTCTCCATGCCACTACCTCTGCCACCATCTCTGTTGTCACCACTTTTCTAGGTAAGATCTCCCGTTCCACTAATGTTCTTCCTTCTCATGGTCCTGGGATCAGCTGTTCCTGAAATGAAAGATTAATTATTCCCCCCTTTTAGTTACAGATCTTCTACAATTATAGTTGTGACAATCACAATTAATCCTAATAATCACTCATGATAGCATCATAAAATCCTATCAGCATTATTCCTCACCCCCTTTCACCACATCCATCTGAAGAAGATGAAAGCTATTCAGTGGGGATTCTACCTTACCCACCTTATTCTGAAACTAAGCACACACATGAAAGCCTGTAAACCAGCCACTTCATGACTTTATTGCCCCACCCCACCCCAGTTTTGATAGTCCTGGTGTGGCATTGTGGGTCAATGAACCAGATTGAAAAGCCATTTGAACTGCAAGGTCGGCAGCCCAAGTTCATCAGCTGCTCCTTATAAACCCTACACAGGGTCGCAATGGGTTGCAACCGACTCTATAACACTCAACAACAACAACAATGCCTATATTGCTGGTGTGGTCCTGTGGGCTAATGCACTGGACTGCCAGGTCAGTCTGAATCACAAGATTGATTGTTCAAGCTCACCAGCCACTCCCTGGAAACCCTATACAGGGTTGCAATGAGTCAGAACTGACTCAACAGCACTTAACAACAATAACATCGACTCAGTACACTGAGGAAACAAGTTTGTTCCTTGATACTGAGAATCCTTCCATTCTAGTTGAAATTTTGAGAAACTGTATCTATAAGCAAAGGTCCAGTTCATCAACTTCTAGCAGTTTACACTTGCTCACAGTATCAAGCATCTTTATCTTCATCTGGTTGATTGCTGGTCAGCTAGCCATCCAAGCTAGGTCAAATGGATACTAGCTGCAAGTATGGAGGTTCCCACACTCTTCTCTACATTTCAGACCAGGTGGCCACTTCACTCTCAGTTCTAGCCTCCAGTGGCTAGGTGAATACCCATGGACTTGGAAGTTTGCACATCTCCCTAAAATTCAGACCAGCCAGCCTTTCCTCTTCTCTCTGGCATCATGAGAATGTTTGTCAGTGGTGCATAGCCAAACTCAGCCCATGTCTTCATTGCTGCATTTCCCCCACTTCCACTTATAAGTAGACCTAGGTGGTCACCAGTTAGCATACTAGACTGCTCAAGGGTTCCCTTTGAGTTTCAGTCTTAGAAGGAGTTTTCTCTGATGGCCTGAATTTTCTTGCTTTCATTTCTCCAAAGCAAACAGCTTGCTTGATATTTAACAGTCAATCTGCTTTTACCCCCCTGCAAGTCTTTCTTTCTGTAAGATTCTTCTGTTCTCTCAGCCATTCAGGGTTGGTCTGTATGCCTTTTTTAAGTGGGTAGCAATACTTTTTGACTTGCACTTATACTTATCTTTTCATAAAAGAATAATCTTTATGCAATAACATAGTTAAGAGGACTTTGCATAAAGATTATTTTCCTATATAGGTTTGACAAACCACTGCTTGATTTTTTTGTTTGGATGCAGATCCACTATTTTCAGTAGGAATCAAGTTGAAATATCTAAGATGTTCCCCTAGTGACTGGTAGGTAAGCAGTATGGGTGGATTGCTGGGAAATTTGATAAATTATGACTCTTTAGCAGCAATATCTGCATTTTTATTGAACAATATTGAAAATATCGGTGGTCAATGTTGCACACAATGCCCAATGGGATGCATTTTTAATTTAAAAATATCAACATATTCAAGATATCTTATTCTTAAGGAATTCTGGATTATGTCTTTGGAGAAGGTCAGGATCTTACCAAGGTCTGGGTCATTGAACATTCTTCCAGTAATCAAAAGTTGAGTTCTTTCTTTTCTACAGAACCACAAAAATTTGGTTTGGCTTAGGATGTTGTTGTTAAATGCCATTGAGTCAATACCAACTCATAGCAACCCTATGCACAACAGAATGAAACACTGCCTGATCCTGGGCCAACCTCACAATCATTTTTACACTTCATTGAGCCCATTGATGCCACCATTGTACCATTCCATCTCATTGGAGGTCTTCTTTTTCTCTGACCGTCCACTTTACCAAGCATGATATTCTTCTCCAATGACTGGTCCCTCCTGATAATATGTCCAAAGTATGAAAGACGAAATCTGGTCATCCTGGCTTCCAATGGGCACTCTAGTTGTATTTCTTCCAACACAGATCTGTTTGTTCTTTTGGCAATTCATGGTACTTCCAAAATTTCCTGAACACCATAACTCAAATGCATAAATTCTTTTTCGGTCATGCTTATTCAGTGTCCAACTTTATCATACATATGAGGTTATTGAAAATACCATGGCTTGGGTCAGGCACACCTTAGGCCTCAAACTGATATCTTTACTCTTCAACACTTTAAAGAGGTCTTGTGCAGCAAGAATCACTCATATGATACTTTATTCATTTTCAGGGTTTTTTTTTTTTTTTACCAATTTAGGATTAATTTTAATCTTCATAACATCAAATCAGATTTGTGAAAACTCATGAAGACCAAAAGAACCTCCAACAATCAGCGCCAGCATTGGGACTCCTTAGAGAAAGGTCTTGTTCTTATGCAAAGCTTGCATCATTGCAGGAGCAAATATTAATTGAACTCTCTGTCCTGCCAGACTCACCACCTAGCAGGATGAGAAGAGCCTCCAAAATCTCAGTGGTTCCAACTTTCCTCTGAGAGGAAGTCATAAATTCACCTCCTTTTGTCCTCTTCAGTGGTTTTTAACTAGACCTTCCAACCAGGTCATTCTGGTTTGACCCCTACTGCACATTTGCATTTCCACCCCAGATAGTGAATCAGAATCTACATTTTTAAAAAGCAACTCTTTAATAAGAATCACCTGGGGATCTTGTTAAACTGCCAATTCTGATTCAGCATATCTGGGGTGAAAATGCAAATTCTCAGCAAGTGTCAAACTGAAAACAGTTTGAAGATCTGTTTTTAACACTGGCTGCACATTATAATCCCCCAGAGCTTAAAAATATATATCATGCCTGGATTTTACTCCAGCCCAATTCAGTCAAAATCTCTCTAGGTAGAGTAGTAGCATCAGCATTTTTTTCAAAAGTCCCCAGGGTAATACTCAATGGGAATACACGCTCTGATTGGTGACCACGTTCATCACTGATAAGGGGAAGTGAGGGGAAAAAAGCAATGAAGCAGCGAACTAAGCCCTACAATGTGGAGAGTGAAGCGTCCAGCTGATAAAAAGAGAAGGCATAAGCACAAGAACCCCCACACTTGCAGATAATACCCACTTGACCTGGCTTCAATGACTGGACGATCAGAGCCCAACTAGAAGAAGAAAGAAGAGGAAAACAAGAGTAATCTGATACAATTTGATGAACTTGACCTACACCTATGGAAGCAGTAGCTAAAAAGAGGGAACAAATCCCTACAGCAAGAATCATTCCCACTCCCTCCACACAGAGTGGACAGGGATGGGCAACTTGGACATTGGCTACCAAAAATGGGGTGGGGGCGGGGCTACAAAGGCAAGAAGTGACTGGCTTACAAGCTCTCAAGAGGGAACCTAAAGCCATAGGGCCAGAAGGAAGTCAGAATCTCTAGCGAGTAGTATCCAATCTGTCTAGGCGGGGCTGATGAAATGAAATTCAGATGGGTCTCTTGTGATACAATAGTGAATAGTTGTTATCAGGACCGATTGTGAGGGTTGGAAATGTAAAGGTAGATGTTTTATAGCAAGGAAGGGAATAATTAACTTTCCAGTCTAGGAGTGGCGGTCCCTAGGACCATTAACGGAGAAGAGCGGAGTGCCGGACCCCACCCAGAGAAGCAGTGATGCCTGAGATGGAGGCAGAGATGATGACGTGGAGAGATGGAGCAGCTGGGATCTTTAGATCCAGAGAGGGAGAGCAACTGTGTGCTGATGACCGGGGAAAGGGGTGTGGGGGGGCAGGATTGCAGGGTATACCCTTTGGTTGGTTGATGATGCATGGAGGGGATTGTAACCATGGCAATGAAACGATATACTAAAGAATGAATGTAAAACTAATGTTCTCCCATGTAAACTATCACAGAACTCACAATAAAACGTTAAAAAAAAAAAAAAAAGTCCCCAGAGATTTTTACTGTGCAGTCAGGCTGAAGAACCTCTGCTGAGCAAGGAGCCTTTGGGTATAAGAGGCTTCCCTGCTAAAGCTGACATGGATGTTTAGAAGCTGAGGAGGGCCCGGCACCTGCAGTTGGCACCCAGGGATTTAGGAGGCAAGATGTACAGAGGGTCACCAGGAACTGGACAGCTCTGACTCTTTGTAGCTGAAGTCCTTGGCTGAAAAGCAGGAAGTAAACAAGTCCCGGGTGCCTATCTCCTTAATATTGCTTGCAGCTAACCACTGGCCCCCGTGGGTGCAGGACAGTAAGGGAGATAGGGCTTCATCAGTTATTCCTCACTGGGAGGTTACTTCTGGAGTTAAGAAATAAATCCTGGATGGTGTTGTTGTTGTTAAATACCGTGGATTCGGTTCTGACTCATAGTGACCCTGCACACGGTTTCCGAGGCTACAAATCTTTACAGGAGCAGAAAGCCTCATCTTTCTCCCACGGAACAGCTGGTAGTTTCGAACTTCTGACCTTGAGGTTAGCAGACCGATACATAAGCACTACAGAGCCTAGGTATTACATTTGAAAAGTACTATGAGAAATCAGGACTTGTTTTGAGAGGACAAGCAGGATGAATGTTGAACTCAGGAGACCATGTCACATTAGGAATTAAAGAAGGAACTGCAAAGCTCCAACAATTATCGTCATATAGGTGAAAGTTTAGACAGTAGATTCGATTTACTGGGCTTAGTTCTCGAGGGCACACCAAAGATTAGGAATTCAAAGGAAGAAAATTTCATTTCAGTATAAGGATGCCATTTCTACTCTTTAGTTTCCTTAAAAGGGTCACCTTATGAAGTGGGATACTATTCTAGAATTTACAGAGGTTGAGTGGCCCAATCTGTAAATGATTTTTATGAAATTATCTTCCTTTTCTGAATAGCAACCTTGATAAAATAATCTTTAAGAACTCCTCTTATTAAATTCTAAAATATTCTTTGATGTGAACATTAAAGATAATTTAAAAACCACAGCAAAACTCTTGTTACTAGCAAATTGAAGAGTTAGATTATTTTAAACTAGCATGACACTAGGGAAATTATGAATCCATTGCCAACAAGTTGATCACAGTGAGCCTCTAGGACAGAGCAGAACTAGGAGGTCCAAGGCTGTCTTTCTCCCACAAAGCTTCTGGTGAGTTCACACCATTGACCTATTGGTTATGGCTGAGTATATAACAGCTATCCCACCAGGGTTCCTTAGGGAAATATAGGTAATTATTAAGCAATTTGGAGTCCTGGTGTGGGTTAATGTCCTGGACTGCAAAGTCAGTTTGAACCTCAAGGTTGGCGGTTCAAGCTCACCTGCCGATCTTTGGAAACCCTATACAGTGTCACTGTGGGTCAGAGCCCACTTGACGGCACTTAGCCACAACAGCAACATTAAGTTATTTAAGCAGCCCTGGATTACGAGCTAGGCTGCTAACCAAAGGACACCAGTTCAAATCTACCAGCCACTCCAGGAGAGAAAGAAACTTTCTACTCCGTAGATATTTTCAGCCTCAGAAACCTTATGTAGGGTCAGTCTCTATGAGTTGGAACGGACTGCCCAGTACACAACTACCACTGATCATTAAGTTATTCAAGCTGGCAGTTTTTGAAATAAAAAATTAAGGGTTTACTTCAATGTATATAATTATAGTTTAGCCCATTAACAACAATGTTTATAGACTCTGACATTTTCAGAACAATCTCTTAGCTAATCCTTGCAGTGTTTCTGTGTAAGTAGGTCAGTATTTCTACAGGTGGAGGAACTGGAAGCTCAGGGAAATCTATGAGTTTGAGGGATGTCAGCACTGCTGCCAAGAATAACCAGATGCCGCGTTTTTGTTTTTTTTTTAAAGTTTTTACTGTGAATTATGTTAATTTACATGGGTGAACATTATCTTTACAATCATCCTATAGTATTTTGTTTCATTGCAATGATCACAATCCCCTGCATGCATTATCAAACAACCAAAGGGTACACCCCACACGCCTGCACCCTGGCCGCCAGCACACAGCCTCTCTCCGTCCCTGAGTCCAGAGTCCCCAGCCTCTCCTTCTGTCCACATCATTGCATCTGCCTCCATTCCTAGTGTCACTGCCTCCCCAGACAAGGTCTCACGCTTCGCTTTTCTCCCTTGATGGTTCCAGGGATCTCTGCTCCTGGACTGCAAAATCAGCCACTTTCCTCCTTTTGTTACCAAACATTTACATTTACCTTTCCAACACTCACTGTCAGACCTGATAGCAATCATTCCCTAGTCAACCACAGGAGTCCTCTCCCCCTCACCTTTTATCAACCCCATCCACACAGGTTGGAAACAATTCAGTGAAGGTTCTACCTTTCCCTGTATCCTGTGGAGCTAGGTTCCCTATTGAAAGCTTATAAGCCAGTCACTTCTTGCCTTTGTAGTCCCCCCATTTTGGGTAGCCCATGTCTAAGTTCCCCCTCTCTGTTGACTCTGTGTACCAAGGGGGTGGGAATGATCCTCACTGTAGAGATTTGTCTGCTCCTTTGTCATCCTGCATCCACAAGCATAGGTCGAGTACATCCACTTGTAGTGGGTTACTCCTTTTTTTTTTTTTTCCCTCTTCTTTCTTCCTCTAGTCATGTTCTGATCATCCAGCCATTAATGCCAGGTCAAATGGGTACTATCTGCGAGTGTAGGTGTTCTTGTGCATCTCCCCTCACTTCATATCAGCTGGATGCTTCACACTCCGTTCTAGTCCTCTGGGGCCATGTCCCTGCCCAGTTGCTGCAATTTAATGGTTCTACGTCTTTAACAGCCCAAACCAAGTATATAGATAAATTAGACTTAACTGAAATAGATTTCTACATAAATCAAGGCAATTAATACAGAAAGAAAATGGGCTGTGTTTCTTAGGGAGAGGCAGTAGATGTTTTCTACTTTTGCATCGCCAAATTCCTTAAAACTTTATGAAGATACCACGTTATAACCATTGTGAAATGATTCTACTATAAGTATGTTTAAATTTTGGAGAGGTTTAAGAAAAAAAAAAAGATCTTAAGCAATTACTGATCAAAACCTAGACTAAAAACTATAACCAAGGGATGCCTTTAGAAATAGACAGGAGGGCCAATTGCCAGGTAATTTTAATTTTAAGGAAGTACATGTAAAAAACTCTCGCAGCTGTCCAAAACTGTAAAAGATGGGGGTTTGTAACTGAGAGAATAGGAATTTGGCTGTCTGTGAAGGATACAAATCCTCCCTTGTTATCAGGGCAGGGGAGAATGAGAAGACAAAGCGTAGTGCTTACAAATCAGCTGCTAACCTCACAGTCAGCAGTTCGAAACTACCAGCTGTTCTGCTGGAGAAAGATGAGGTTTTCTGCTCCTGTAAAGATGTACAGCCTCAGAAACCCTGTACAGTGTCTCTGTGAGTCAGAACCGACTCCACGGCACATAACAATAGCAACAACAGATGTTTAGGAGTCCTGGTGTGGTGTTGTGGGCTAATGTGTCAGACTGTAAAATCATTTGAACTTCAAGGTCAATGGTTCAATCTCACCAGCTGCTCCCTGAAAACCCTATACAGGGTTGTCAGTATGGGTCAGAATTGACTCGATGACACTTAACAACAACAACAACAACAATAGATGTTTAGGACGATGCAGGTTATTTTGTTCAGGCCTTTCAAAAAGAACAGAAAACTTGGGACATGAGACAAACAGCATTGCTAATCCTTTCAGAGAGGATCTGGCAGGTACATACTATTGCTGATAATGTTGTTAAGTGCTGCAAAGTCGGTTCCAAATCATAGCAGCCCTGTATAGGCTTTCCAAGGAGCAGCTGGTGGGTTTGACTGCTGACCCTACAGAGTCCACTGATAGAAGAAAAGGACCCCTATAGTGGGAGAAAGACCTGAAAATTTGCTCCCTTAAAGATTCCCAAACATAACAAACTCATTGCCTATTGATTCCAATTTATATCAACTCTATAGGACATAAGGAGCTCTGGTAGCGTAGTGGTTACGAATCGGGCTGCGAACCGGAAGGTCAGCAGTTCGAAACTAGCAGCTGCTCCGCGGGAGAAAGATGAGGCGATCTGCTCCCGTAAAGATTTACAGCCTCAGAAACCCTATTCAGGGTCGCTATGGGTCTAAACCGACTCGACGGCACTTAACAACAACAACAACAACATAGGACATAGTAGAACTGCCCTATAGGGTTTCCAAGGCTATAATATTTATAGAAGCAGACTGCCAAAGTAGCAGTTGGGTTGGAACTGCCAACCTTCCAGTCAATAGCCTAGCATTTAAATACAGCTCTGCCTTAAAGGTTAAAGCTTAGAAAACCCTATGAGGCAGCTATACTGTTATGTGAGTTGAAATAGACTTGAGTGCACATGATGACAACAACCGGTGGTGCAAACAGCTAAGTGATCAGCTACTGTCTTAGTTATCTAGTACTGCTGTAACAGAAATACCACAAGAACCAGAAATGTATACTCTCACAGCTTAGGAAGTGGCAAGTCTGAATTCAGAACAGTGACTCTGGAGAAAGATCCTTGTCTCCTTTCAGCGTGCGTAGGCTCAGAATTCCTTGGAGTTCTCCATGTGACTTGGCATCAACCTTACTCTGGATCTAATAGTTTCTTAGTGCAGGGACAGCAGGTTGAAAGGAGGCACTTCATTCCCAGCTCTTCTATCTTGGTGGTAGTAGGTCCCCTCCTTCTTTGCTCAAGTTTCTCTCCTTGTATTTCTTGTAAAATAAAAGGGGTTGCATGCCACATAGTTGGGAATCTCTGTTCAGGGTGGTTATGGGATTAAGGAGTTCTGTGGGTTAATGTGCTGGACTACAAAGTCATTTGAACTTTGCAAGATCGGCAGTTCAAATTTACCAGCTGCTCCTTGGAAACCCTATACAGGGTTGCTATGAGTTGGAACTGACTCGATGGCACTTAATAACAACATATCACCCTTAATCCTCTTATTGGTTTATCACATTAAATTACACCATGGGGGATAGCTACGTCTCACCTGCCAAACCACAGAGAATCCTGGTCAAGCCAAGTTGACACAAAACCTTAAATTATCACAGCTACTAAGGGTTTGGTTCAAATGCACCCAGAGGTACCTTGAAAGAGAAAGCCCTAGAGAGCTCCTTCCAAATAGTCACAACTATTGAAAACTCTATGGAGCACAGTTCTACTCTGAAGCACATGGGGTCACCATGAGTCAAGATGGATTGAAAGGAACTTTTTCTTTTGAAATTTCTATCTGAAAACTATAATGTATATATATTGGTTCATTAATGGAGAGCACTGGTGGTGTAGTGAGTGGCTATTAACCACAGGGTCAATAGCTTGAATCTACCAGCTGCTTCACAGAAGAGCAAGTGGTAGATTCAAACTATTGACCATGTGGTTAATAGATAGAAGATGAGGTTTCCTCCTCCTATGTAGATTTACAGCCAAGAAACCCTACACAGGGTAATTAAGAGTTGAAGCTGACGAGATGGCATGTAGCAACATTGGTAACAAATGTACTATACTAATGTAAGATATTGGATAGTGAATAAAGAAGACCGTAGAAGAACTGATGCATTTGAGTTATGGTTTTGGAAGAGAATATTGAAAGTACCATGGACTGCCTAAAGAACAAATCTTTGTTGGAAGAAGTACAGCTAGAATATCTTTAGAAGGCAGAATGGCCAGACTTCGTCTCTCATACTTTGGACATATTATTTTCAGTAAAGAAGTGAAATCATTCTGTGTTTTAAAGGCAGCTACCAATGACCTGGTATGGCACTGTAGGATCAGCACTAGACTGTAATCCACAAGGTTGGCAGTTCAAAACCACCAGCTGCTTCTCAGAAAACCTATATATAGTGTCACTATGAGTCATATTACATGTTTGATCAATTTCAGACTAAAGAAGTTAATAAAATCCTTCAATCTCATCATCACTGGCTTTAGTGATTGGTATGTAAATTTGAATAATAGTGATCTTACTTGTTTCCTTGTAGGTATATGGATATTATCTTATCACAGACATCATTGTACTACATCGCTGTACTTGAACAGATCTTGATATGGTTTTTTTTGATGATGAATGTGATGCCATTCCTCTTCAATTTGTCATTCCTGGCATAGCAAACCATGTGATAGATTCAAACTGGCCAATATTAGTCCATTTCAGCTCACTAATTCCTAAGATATTGATGTTTATGTATTCCATTTCATTTTTGACAACTTCCAATTTTTCTAGATTCATACTTTGGATTCATGTTCCAATTATTAATGGATGTCTACAACTGTTTCTTTTCATTTTGAGTTGTGCCCCTTCAGCAAATGAAGGTCCCAAAAGCTGTACTCCATTTGCTTCATCACGGTCAACTCTACTTTGAGGAAGCAACTCTTCCCCAGTTGTATTTTGAGTGCCTTCCAACCTGAGGGGCTCGTCTTCTGGCACCATGTCTGACAATATTCTGGTTCTCTTCATTATGTTTCAGTATTCAGTATGCTGGTGCTATCTGACTGTTCTACTGTGATTCATAAGGTTTTCAGTGATTAAATATTCAGAAGTAGTTCATCTCTCCTTCTTCCTAGTCTGTCTTTGTCTGGGAAATCATCTGAAGCCTGTCCACCATATTAGTGTTTAAAATACCATGGCATAGCTTCCAGAATCACAGCAACACACAACCCACCACAGAATGACAAACTGAACGAAAATTGTAATACAACATTTTACAAAAAAGAAGGATCAGTAGTTAGAAAATAAGTTCTTGGTGATAGAAATGATGCTGGCGATCACATGATAGAATTCTGCAAGACCAGTGACTTCTTCATTGAAAATATTTTTTTTGAACAACATAAAAGATAGCTATACACATGGACCTCACCAGATGGATTACACAAAAGTCAAATTGACTACAACTGTAGAAAGAGTCAGTAGAGAAGCTCCATATCATCAGCCAAAACAAGGCCAGGGGCAGACTGTGGAACAGACTATTAATTGCTCATATGTAAGGCAGTTCAAGCTCACCAGCTGCTCCTCAGAAACCCTATACAGGGTCGCTATGGGTCAGAATCGACTCGACGGCACTTAACAACAAATGAAAGTTCAGGCTGAAGCTTAAGAATATTAAAACAAGTCCACGAGAGTCCAAATATGACCTTGAACATATCCCACCTGAATTTAGAGACCATCTGAATGGACAGATTTGATACATTAGACGCTAAAGACCAAAGACCAGAAGAGTTGTGGAATGACATCAAGAACATCATACAGAAAGAAAATAAAACATCTTTATGAAGACAAGAAATAAGGAAAAGACCACAATGGGTGTTAGAAGAGGCTCTGGAACTTGTTTTCCAATGTAGAGATGCTATAGCAAATGGAAGAAATGAGAAGGCAAAAGGACTGTATAGAAAATTTCAAAGGTCAGCTCAAGAAGACAAAGTCAAACATTATAACAAAATGTGCAACATGGAGTTATAAAACCAAAAGATAAGAACATGCTCAGCATTTCTCAAGCTGAGGGAACTGAAGGAAAAATTCAAGCCTTGACTTGCAATATTGAATGATTCTAGGACTCCTGGTGTGGCGCTGTGGGTTAATGAATCAAACTGTAAAGCCATTTGAACTGTAAGGTCGGCAGTTCAAGCTCACCAGCTGCTCTTCAGAAACCCTACACAGGGTTGCTGTGGGTCAGAACTGATGCAATGGCACTTAACAACAACATGGGCAAAATATTAAATGATGCAGAAAGCATCTAAAGAAGATGGAAGGTACAGAGACACTGTACCAAAAAGAAATGGTTGATGTTCAACCATTTCAAGAGGTAGCATATGATCAAGAGTCAATGATACTGAGGGAAGAAGTCCAAGGTGCATTGAAGTCATTGGCAAAGAACAGGGCTATGAGGAATTGAAGGAATGCAAATTGAAATATTTCAACAAACTGTTGAACCACTGAAGGCATTCACTGATCTATGCTAAGAAATTTGGCCAACTGACTGGAAGAGATTCATATCTGTGCCCATTCCAAAGAGCGATGACCCAATAGAATGCAGATATCATCTGGCAATATCATTAATATCACATGCAAGTAAAAGTTTACTTAAGATAATAATTAAAAAAGATGCAAACACACAATGAAATGATAGAGTTTCAGGCCAGATTCAGAAGAGGATGTGGAATGAGGGATATTGCTGACATCATATGAATCTTGGCTGAAAGCTAAGAAAACCAGAAAGAAGTTTACTTGTGCTTTATTGACTATACAAAGGCTTTCAATTATGTGGATCATGACAAGCTATGGACAACATTATGGAGAATGAGTATTTCAGAACACTTAACTTGTGCTGATGAGGAACCTGTACATAGACCAAGAGGAAGTTGCTTGAATAGAACAAGGGAACACCGAATGGTTTACAATTAGGGAAAGTGTGTGCTAGGATTGTATTCTTTCACCATTTTTATTTGATCTGCATGCTGAGCAAATAATAACAGCAGCTGGATTATATGAAGAAGAATGTGGTGTCAGGATTTGAGGAAGAATCATTAACAACCTGCGATATGCAGGTGACACAACCTTGTTTGGTATGGATTGCACCTCAGTGTAAAGGAAAAAAAATCTCCACCATTGGACCAATAAACAATACCCATATACAGGAAGAAAAGACTGAAGTTGACAAAGGCTTCATTTTGCTTGGATCAACCATCAACACTCATGAAAGCAGCCAGTAAGAAATCAAACGACGTGTTGCAGTAGGCAAATCTACTGCAGAAGACCTCTTTAATGTGCTCAAAAGCAAAGATGTTAGTTTGAGGACTAAGATGTGCCTGACCTACACCATATTCTTTTCAATAACCTCATATACTTGTGAAAGTCAGACAGTGAATAAGGAAGATGGTAGACGAATGGATATATTTGAGCTATGGTGTTGGAGGAGAATATTAAAAGTACCATGGACTGCCAAAAGAACAAATAGATTGGTCTTGGAAGAAATACAGTCCGAATGCTCCTTGGAAGCCAGGATGGCCAGACTTCATTTGTCATACTTTGGACATATTGTCATGAGGTACCAGTTCTTGGAGAAGTATATCATGTTTGGTTAAGTAGAGGCTAGGAGATATAAAGGAAGATCCCCCAACTAGACGGATTGGCACAGTGGCAGCAGCAGTGAGCTCAGACCTAGCAATGATTGTGGGGTTGGCTCAGGAGCAGACAGTATTTCATTCTGTTGCACATAGGGTCACTATGAGGCAGTATCGACTTAATAGTACTTAACAACAACATGAGTTGGAACTGACTTGACAGCATTTAACAACAACCAATGACTTATGGATCTCTATTGACGTAGTTAGTGGGTTACATGTTGGGCTGCTAATTGCAAGGTTAGCAGTTTGAATCCACCAGCTGCTCCTGTCAGAAAGATGAGGCTCTCTGCTCTAGTACGATTATAGACTCAGACACACTATACTTGGTCATTACTAGTCAGAACCAACTCGACGGCACATAACAATCACCACCACCTCCCCTAATGGCTTGGAAGTCAGGGTGTGGCACTCCTAACCACAAGGTCAGCCATTCAAACCCACCAACTGCTCCTCAGAAACCCTATACAGAATCACTGTGAACCAGAACTGACTCGATGGCACATAACAACAACAACCAATGGCTGAAGAGAACTATCTGCTTATAGCTGAACTGGGTTATGTTCTCTCGTGTGTGTGTGTGTGTGTGTGTGTGTGTGCGCGCACACACATGTTTGCTCATGCACACATGCACTTTGTAAACAGATAACAGTGAATTGATTATAAGATGAAGTTGGCCAAATGGGAATTATGGAATTGTTGCTTCTTTGTGAAGCCATTACTCAGCTTTCCCTGTCATGTGACTATAGAGGACTAGACAAGAGAATACCTGACATGGAAGAGGTTCGAGGTGCTTTTGGTATTATCCCTACAGTTTGATTCATCCGCATGTGGCTTTGAATTTTACCAAAACAGATATTGTAGTTAGTATATTAATCTTTTTATACTAGATGTAAGGAAGATATTTATTTCTTACATCTACAGCTTATCAAGGAGCTCTGTTAGTGCAGTGGTTATGAGTCAGGCTGCGAACCTCAAGGTCAGCAGTTTCAAACTCCCAGCAGTTCCATGAGAGAAAGATGAGGCTTTCTGATCCCTTAAATATTTACAATCTTGGAAACCCTATACAGGGTCACTAAAAGTCAGAACTGACTCCACAGCACCCCATCTCACCATAGCTTATCAGGGAGTAGTTTCTATAGAAACTGGGTAGGGGAAAGCATATGCCGAACTGAAGTCAGCAGATACGAATACCAACAATGATCATCTCTTGTACTTCTTCTTGTTAGGTGCCATTGAGTCAGTTCCAACTCGTAATGACCCTATGCTCATAGAACAAAACACTGTCCAGTCCTGGGCCATCATCACAATTACTGTCAGGTTTGAGACCATTGCTGAAGCCACTGTACCAACCCATTTCATTGTGGGTTTTCCTTTTGTTCAGTGATCCTCTACCAAGCAAATGTCCTTTTCCAGGAACTGGTGCTCTTGATAATATGTTCAAAGTATGTGAGACAAAGTATTGCCTTCCCTTGCTGCACTTCTTATCCTGGCTGCACTTCTTCCAAAATATATTTGTTTGTTCTTTTGGCAGTCTGTTGTATTTTCAGTATTCTTTGCCAACACCATAATTCTAATGCTTCGTTTTTTTTCCCTCATCTTTATCCAACTTTTACATATATATGAGGTTATTGAAAATACTTGGGTCAAGCACACATTAGTTCTCAAACTTACATCTTTGCTTTTGAACACTTTAAAGAGGTCTTTTACAACAGATTTTCCTAATATAATATGTTGCTTGATTTCTTGACTGCTGCTTCCAGGACTGTGGAGCTAAGCAAAATGAAGTCTTTGACGACTTTAATCTTTTCTCCATTTATCACGATATGATTTATTGGTCTAGTTGTGAGGATTTTTTATTTCTTTACATTGAGGTGCAATCCATACTGAAGGTTGTAGTTTTAGGTCTTCATCAGCAAGTACTTCAAGTCTTTTTTCACTTCCTGTGAACAAGGTTGTAAAATCTGCATATCGTAGGTTGATGAGTCTTCCTCCAATCCAGATGCCAAATTCTGCTTTATATACTCAAACTTCTCAGATTAACTGCTCAGCATAGAGACTGAATAATTGTGGTGAAAGGATGCAACCATTACACAATCTTTTCCTGATTTTACAGTATTCCATATCTCCTTGTTCTATTTGAACAACTGCCTATTGGTTTGCAGTTTCCTCAAAAGCACAGTTAAGTGTTCTGGAATTCTCATTCTTCTCAATGTTATTCATAATTTGTTATGATTCAAACAGTCAAATGTCTCTGCATAGTCATTAAACACAAATAAATATCTTTCTGGTATTCTCTGCTTCCAGGTGAGGTCCATCCACATCCTCTTCTGAATCTAACTTGAATCTCTGGCAGCCCCCTGTTGATGTACTGCTGCAACTGCTTTTGAATTATCTTCAACAAAATTTTACTTGCATGTGATATTAATTTGATGATTCTGCATTTTAGTGAATTACCTTTCTTTGAAATTGGGACAGATATGGATTTCTTCCAATCAGTTGGTCAGGTAGCTGTCTTCCAAATTTCTTGGCACAGATGAATGAGTGCCTCCAGCGATGCATTAGTTTGCTGAAAATTTTCAGTTTGTACTTTGCCAATTCTTGGATCCTTGCTTTTTGCCAGTGCCTTCAGTGCAGTTTGAACTTCTTCCTTCAATATTTTCAGTTCTTTTTCATATGCTTCCTCTTGAAATGGTTGAGCACTGACCAATTCTTTTTGATACAGTAACTCTGTATATTCCTTCCATCTCCTTTTGATGCATCATTCTGTTTCGTCTATTGAATCCTTCAGTATTACATGTTGAGGGGAGATTTTTTTCCTTCACTTCTTTTAGCTTGAGAAATACTGACCATGTCATTATTGTTGTTTTGTTAAGTGCCATCAAGACAGTCTGACTCATAGTGAACCTGTATAGGGTTTCCAAGGAGCAGCTGGTGGGTTTGAATAGCCGACTGTGGCTCGCAGTCCAGGGGTGATTCTACAGCATCAGACCAGATGTTGTTGTTGTTAAGTGCCGTCGAGTTGATTACGACCCATAGTAACCCTGTATAGGGTTTCCAAGGAGCATCTGGTGAGCTTGAACCACTGAACTTGCAGTTCAAACGACTTTCCAGTCTGACTCATTAGCCCACAGCACCACACTATAACTATCCCACATGATGGTTAAAACTGCCCTATAATTTTCTTGCCTATAATCTTTACAGAAGCAGATTGTCTCTAACCTACAGCTAACTAAAACCTGGGTAGTCTTGAGTAAATTAATAACCATAAAACCAAGACCTCACCTAGACCTAGTAAACCAGAATCCCTGGTTGTGGGACTTGAGCGTCAGTAATTTTAATAAAACATTCCAGGTCACTCTAGTGTGCAGTCAGGCCTGAGACTTACTACTGTTAACTGATCTCTAAGTTTCCTGCCAGTCCTTGGAGTACAAATTGAAACCTAAATTTTGGCATATGACAGAACATCAGCTGGCCTAGCTCCTTCCCCTTGTTTTTTTTTTTTTTTTCAGTAATCTCTTTTCTAATCATGATAATTTACTCCTGCATCTGCAGGCATCTGTACCCTCAAGCCAGATCTGGAGTGATGTATCTCTGAGGCTGGCACTAGCTACCTCATGGGATTAACTGGAATGTGTCAACTTCTTGTTGCTCTTATTATTTTAATGAACTTCCTGCGATTTAAAAATGGACTGGCAGCAAACCTTCTCTAGGCCCATTTGCTCATTGCTAACAGCTGGTTGTCACTGTAATTAGGGTAATTCTTTGAGTTCTATAATTTAGGTTACAGAGGCTGCCAAACTGAAGTCAGTTTTGTGAGGAGATTGACCTCCAGAATGGCCTTGACAGCTAAAACCTTGTGTAGTTTTCTAGCCTATTTCTACTATGTTCAATATATTTTGTTCTAATCCTTTAGGGTACTGTACCTAGATATGACTTATGAAAGCTTAAAATATCCTCAAAATAAATGAATGAAACCATGATAATACATATCCTCTGGAGATTTCATTGTTATACCTACTCCTCACTCACTGGTTATTTCATTATCTGACAATTTACATTTATGACAATAGTTAAAAATCCAACTTATCATTTCACCCACATAGTTGAAGGAGAGTAACGAAGGCTATATGGTTAAGGTTATTTGTTAACTTGGCTGAACCATAATTCTCAGTGGTTTGGCAATTACGTAATGATGTAGTCATCTTCTATTTTGTGATCGATTTTGGTTATTTTCCATTATTTGTATAATGTTAGTTTTCATTAATCAAGTCTGGCTTTTGGAACTTAACCATGTCAATAAGTGAGTGGTGAGTGTATTTTTTTTTTTTTTTTAATGTTTTATTGTGAATTATGTGATAGTTTACATGGGAGAACATTAGTTTTACATTCGTTCTATCGTATA
>NW_006408603.1:10821920-10825119 GCF_000296735.1 Chrysochloris asiatica
AATTTACATCTCCAAAGGGCACATTCTGCAAGTCTGCTCCTGGCCACCAGTTCTTAGTCCTTCTCTTCTTAGTTGATGAATCTAGAGTCCTCAGCCGCTTCCCCTCTCCATGCCCCCATCTCTGCCTCCATCTCTGGTGCTGCTGCTTCTCTGGATAAGGTCCTGCATTCTACTGATGCATTCCTCTCTTGATGGTCCTAGGGTCCTCCATTTCTGGACTGTAAGATTAACCACTCCCCTTTTTTTGTTACAAAACTTCTACCTCTACAATTGTGACAGTCATGATTAGTCATGATAATAGTTATTCACTATTGAATCTTATGAATCTTATCCCCATCTCTTTTCACCAGACCCATCTAGACAAGATGACAGCTATTCAGTGGGGACTCTTTCTTTCCCCCCATACTCTTAAACTAAACTCCCCCTTGAAACCTTGTAAGCCAGTCACTTCATGCCTTTATTGTCCTCCCATTTTAGGTAGCCAATGTCTAAGTTGCCTGTCTCTATCTACCCTGTGTACAGAGCGGATAGCATTGATACTTGATTTGAAGACTCTTTCCCTCTCTGTTGGTATTTAGAGTAACAACCACTCGGAGTATAGGTCAGGTTCATCATGAAGATGTATCTTCTGTCATGGTAGCTGTTCCATGAATGTATTTTTTAATATTAATATCATCCAGGGTATAGGTATCAGGGAATCCTAGGATTTATAAATTCTTGTTATGATGCCTCCAATGCACCTTTCTTCCAAACACTTCTCCCAATGTTGTGCAGTTAATTCTGACTCATAGTGACTCTATAGGACTGAGGAGAATTTCCCATAGGGCTTTCAAGGCTGGAATCTTTACAGAAGCAGACTGCCACAGCTTTCCCTGATGAAGCAGCTGGTGAATTCAAACTGTCGACCTTTCAGTTTGCAGCTGAGCACCTAATCACTGCATCACCACTTACGTATTTTTGATATCAATGTAGAATCACAATGTTGTTGTTTTGTTAAATGCCTTCATGTCGGTTCCGACCCATACCAACTCTGTATAAGGTTTCCAGAGAGCGGCTGGTGAGCTTGAACAGCTGACCTTGCTGTTCAAACCAACCTTGCAGTTCAGTGCATTAACCCAGAGCGCACACAGGACAAACCAGAATTGCAATAGATATAGGGAATTCATGCTCCCACATCTTAGTGAGGGAAGCAAACAAGATGACCCATTGTAACAATATAATTAGACAGGCAAAATTTTATAGGTACAGATTTTTCTGGGAGACCTCAAACTAAAGACTAGATTCCCTCTTACTACTCATTCTGCTGGAGACAGGGAAGAGGGTTGTTCAGGGAAGTTTCACAGAGAAGGTGACTTATGAATTAGGTCTGAATGCATGAGTTTCAGGTAAAAATAAAATGAGTGGTGAGAGGGGAATATGGTTCCAGTAGAACCTCTCAGTGGTAGAGTTCTCGCTTTCCACGTGTGAGATCCAGCTTTGATTCCTGTCCTGCACACCTCATACAGAGTTATCACTGCTGTCAGTGGAGGCTGGAGTAATGAGATGATAGAGAACAGGTTTCAGCTGTTTCTAGACTGAAGATAAACCCAAAAGAGAGGTCTGTCTGGTGATGTACTTCCAAAAATCAGTCAATCCCATGGGGAGGGAACAGGGATAGGCAGCATTTTGTCCTGTTGTGCATGGGTTTCCATAAGGGCTACCATGACTGTTTATCTGCATTGCATTAGCAGACAGGCTGCGTCTCAGACTTCCATGCAAATATTAGATGGCTAGGAATGAGAAACATACACCCACTGGCATCAGTCATTCTATGGCTGCTGCATTCATTGAGTAACCAAGCCAGAAAAACAAGATACTTACAGTGTTGGTAAAGTGAAAGTTAATATTTTTATTTATAGAAAGCAAACATTTAACAACAAATTAATAAAAAGAGAACGTTTATCCTTCCCCAGATTACCCATGTCCATTTTTGTCACTGGGAAGGTGCGTTGTACTTCTGATCAAATGCTGTGTCCATGTCAATACTACCTCGGGCTACTGGAAGTCTGTATAACTCCCAAGCTTCTGCTCTGCTGGTGGGCCTTGTAGGGTCTCACTGCTGACTGAAAGACCCATGAACAGGGTCTCCAGAGCCTCTGCCACTGGGCCCTTCTAAATATCTGTTGCCAGCTACTGCCATGCCAGACCTATCCAGGTCTGCAGGACTTTCTTGTCTCCCTGTTATCTGGTCCCCCATTACTGGGGTGAGGAGGTGTGCAACCACTGCATGGGTTCATTCAGACCTCTCTTACCCTGCACAAGCAAATGTTACAGCTCTTTTAACTCCACTAAGAAGCCTCCTGCTTGGAGATATCCAACTCCACCCTGCACAGAATCTTCCAAGGCAACCACTGCTTGGGACACATCCAGACAGCTGTCCTGTGTGGGTAAGTGTTATAGTTTTTTAGCTTTGCTGGTAATCTTCCTGGTCAAAGACATTCAGCTCTCTCTCCATGGGACAGGTAGGCTCACCACCAGCTGTCTCTTGTCACCTTCAACATTCACTCTTTCTTCTGGATCTGGGCCTAGGAGGTTCTTAGTGCAGGGACACTGAATCACCCTCAGCCTCTACAGGATTGGCTCGTTTAAGCTTAGCAGAATGATAAAACTGGACAATCCCTTTGATAGGCCACAGGCATATTATTTGCACAGTTATTGTCCAATCTCTGCAAGAGTTTTTCATACCTCTTTTGCTTAGTCCTAGCCAATCATTTTGTGGGCCATGGATAGAAAGGTCGCATGAAAACAATTCACTGTACTTTTATATCTCTCCCATTTCCTAAGAGAAAGATTAATATACAATCTTGTTAATTAATTAACACACAACCCTAAAGTGTGAGCTGTGGACTAGCAACATTGGCATCACTTGGGAGCTTGATAGAAATGTAATATATATATGTAGTATTAATAATGCATTCCTGCATCTGGACTTACATTATTTTACATTTATTTTTATATTTATTATTGTTGTTGTTGTTGTTGTTGTCAGGTGCCATCGAGTCGGAACCGACTCATAGCTACCCCATGCACAGCAGAACAAAACAATGTTCGATCCTGGGCCAACCTCACTACCGCCGCCACACCTGAGTCCATCAATGATGCCACCTGGCTGATCCATCTCATTGGGGGTCTTCCTCTTCTTCTCTGACCCTCCACCCTA
>NW_006408603.1:10827069-10876599 GCF_000296735.1 Chrysochloris asiatica
TAATTGATGGTCTGTTCCACAGTCTGCCCCTGGCCTTGTCTTCACTGATGATATGGAGCTTTTCAATCTTCTCTTTCCACAGATGTAGTCTATTTGATTTATATTTATATTTATGAATATTTATATTTCTTGTTCTTATTTTATTTTACTATATTTCTAGAGTGTAAAGTTAATGGTGAAAATTATAAGAGGCCATGGATATGATATTTTCTATCAGTCAGCTCTGTATATTGCTTTGTTTGCAAACTATTCAGTCTGAACCATTCAATTCTTTATTTGCTATGGATGGATTCAGTGATTGATACAACTCAAATATGATTGATAAACATGAAAACAATTCAATTCCCAGAGATTGCAGATTGTTGTATTTGAACTGAAGTCATGGTTTGGGCTTAAGTAATGAATTGGGAACACAAATTAATGAAGAACATCATTACTGGGAAGCCATATTGCAATGCACTGTTGCTATCCTTATAATTGCTGAACATGGACTTTCTTTCCCAGGAAGAAATAGAGTATTTGGGTCCCCAAAAATGTAATAAATTTACTTAAATTTATTGTTCAGTTTGATCCATTTTTAGCATGTCATATTTCAAAAATATGGTAACACAGAAAAGGGCAGCCCATCATATATGTCTAAAACACCATGTGAAGAGTTAATAAACTTGATAAGTGATAAAGTTTGATCAACTATTTTCAGTAAAATAACTATTACTCAATATTCAATATGTTTGTACATTCCATTTCTAATCTTTCCCATATAGATCAGCAAAGTATAATTTTAAAAAGTATCTCCAACAGATGGAAAACTTGTATAGCAATTTATCACATTTATTATCTTAAAAAAGTCATACCTAGAAAAAGTCATATGACTGCAGAGGCCAGTCATATGACAATGTTGGCAATATATCAGGCCATTATAAAGTCAGGCAACAAAAGATTTTAAAATGGAGTGAACATGCCACTTTCATACCATGTGTTGTGCATTCATTTAATCTTGTAAGATGTAGCACAGTAGATTGTTGTCACAGATGGACAATTCTTAAAACATATTTAGGGTATTGAAGTATCTAATATAAGGAAGTACATGCTGTAGTAATACTGGAATCAGACACTCAGATTCTAAATTGCTTACAAAATATTTTGAAGACTGAACAATAAAAAAGGAGATATCAAAATGGAAGCTGAAAATATTGCTAACAAAATTCAAACATTAAGTATGTTTTTAAGATGGTTATCAGGAGAAAGATGAGCCTTTCTTCTCTAGGAAAGATTTACAGCCTCAGAAGCCTTGTACAGGGTCATTATGAGTTGGAATCAATTAGATGGCACTTAACAACAACATATGGAGTAATATATTGTAGCATTTTCATCATACAGGCCAAGTTCTCCAAGAATCAGAAGTAAATGTATCAACCAGTCATTAACAGGGTATTTATAAAATTAAGACAACATTTAGAAAGCACAGCAAAACAAATACTGTTTAATACTAATTATCAAGAAGTTCACCATCACAGAAGCATTAGAAAGAAACAAATAAATGACAGAAGTGCTCCAGAAATTCTGAGAGCCAGAAATAAATTTTAGTGCAATCATATACTATGCTGTCGTTGTTGTTGTTAAGTGCCGTTAAGTAGGTTCCGAGCCATAGTGACACTAATCATATACTATACCATCACTGAATCTTGCATGAAAAGGAAGGTCCAAGTGTATAACGTTCTTTCAAATAAATGTTCCTTCTGGAACAATGTAGATATACCTGAAAAAGAAAACATGATATATAGCATCCTCAGAATTTGTACAGGCTTATCTTGATGATTTAAATGTAAATCTCTATGGAGAAGCACAACAATTTAATCCTCATATGAGAACTAAGTTGACAGAATCAAGAAAAAAATGTCTCACTCATATTGTTCTTGTTATGTGCCGTGGAGTCGTTTCCGACCCATAGCGACCTTGTACAGGGTTTCCGAGGCTGTAAATCTTTACGAGAGCAGAAAGCCTCATCTTTCTCCCGCGGAGCAGCTGGTAGTTTCGAACTGCTGACCTTGCGGTTCGCAGCCCGATTAGTAACCACTACGCTACCAGAACACTCATATAGGCATGTATAAAAAGGAGCTCTGGTAGCGTAGTGGTTACAAGTCAGGCTGCTAACCTCAAGGACAGCAGTTTGAAACTACCAGTGGTTCCATGGGAGAAATGAGACTTTCTACTCCCATAAAGATTTACTGCCTTGGGAACCCTATACAACGTTATTATGATTCGGAACTGACTCCACAGCACACCAACGCCAAGCATGTAAAAATCCATAATAGAAAGTAAAATACAATGTATATTTCCCAATTTAAAAACTGCTTTATGTATATACCTACCTTTAATGATCACAAACTGCAGAAGAGAATGCTCATTTTCATCCCCACAGAGACTAAAAAACATTCAGCATACAACAATGACTTAAGAAAGACATGATTCATTATCTGTACTATAAATGTAAGTAGATATTTTTGGTAAGTTATGTGGTGCTGTAGGATAAGCACAGGACTGCAAGGTTGGTTTGAACCACAAGGTCAGTGGTTCAAACTCACCAGCTGCTTCTCAGAAACCCTTATACAGGGCTGCTATGAGTCAGAACTGAATAGATGATACTTAACAATAATAACAATTGTGATAAAATCATCCATCAAAGAATCTGTAAAAGCAAAGAATAGAAAGAAATTTTAAAATTATGATATATCAGAGATGAAAGATCCATGTAAAAATAAAATATAGTAATTTGCTATACTATTTGTTCTCTGATCATTAAATTTTCTTTTATAACAGATTTTTATTTAGTCATTTATAATTATAGCATTGATTATAAAACAAACATCAAAATTGAAGTATGAATGGCTTAAAGAAAAATTAGTGAAAGCCAATTTTTCAATGTGCAAGTTGAACAGAATTTTACATTGATAGTTGAAATGACTTGTAAATTATAAGCTCATTGATTCATTGTTGTAGAATATGTAAAATATGCTTTCTGTAGAAAATGTGATATACTCATATAGTAAAACTATTAGTGCCCTGCAGCCACTAAACTTTTTAAGTCTAGTTTATCTAGTTCCACTAAAATGGCATCCTCCATTTTTGTGTTCCTAGCGCTCATTTGTAAGTTTGTCCTGTGTTTGTGGCTTGTGTGTTGCTGTGATGTTAGAAGCTATGCCACTGATGGTTTAAATCCCAGAAGGGTCACCAATAGTACACAGCTTTCAGGCTAAGAACGGACTAAGAAGAAGAAATACGTAGTCCATTTCTGATGGTTTGTTGTTGTTGTTAAGTGCTGTCAAGTCAATTCCGACCCATAGCGACCCTGTACAGGGTTTCCGAGGCTGTAAATCTTTACAGAAGCAGACAGTCTCATCTTTCTCCCGTGGAGCAGCTGGTAGTTTCAAACTGCTGAACTTGAGGTTCGCAGCCCGATTCATAACCACTATGCTACCAGAGCCACTAATTAGTAGTAGCAGAACATTGTCTGATATAGTGCCAGAAGATGAGCCTTGCAAGTTGGAAGTCACTCAAAATACAACTGGGAAAGAACTACCTTCTCAAAGTGGACTCGATCTTAATGGCATGGGTGGAGCAAAGCTTTCAGGACCTTCATTTGCTGGTAGGCATAATTCAAACTCAGAAGAAACAGCTACAGATATCCAGTAATAATTGAAATGTACAAACTATGCATCTAGGAAAATTTGAAGTCATCAAAAACAAAATAAAAGATCAATATCCCAGGCATTAGTGAGCTGAAGTAGACAGGTGTTGGCCATTTTGAATCAGACAGACATAAGGTTTACTGTGCCAGGAATGGCAAATTCAAGAGGAATAGTTTTGCATTCAAAATAAAAAAGAACTTTTCAAGATATATCTTGAAGTACAATGCTATTTGTGATATGATAATGTCTATACACCTATATGGAAGATCTCGTTGGCACCATAGGGTAAGGTTGGCAGTTCAAACTCACCAGTCACAGCTTGGAAACACTATACAGAGTTGCTATGAGTCAGAACTGATTCAATGGCACTGAACAACAACATAAGGAAGACCAGTTACAATTATAATCTAATATCAAAATTTATGCACAAACCTCCAAAGCCTAGTGAAAAATTTAAGAATTCTAATGAAATTGATCAAATATACAATCGAGATGCACTAATAATTACTGGAGGTTGGAATGCAGAAGATGGAAACAAGAAAGATCCATAGTTGGAAATATGTCCTTAGCAATAGAAATGATGCTGGAAGTCACGTGATAAAATTTTTCAAGACCAATGACTTCTTCACTGCAAATATCTTTTTTAAAGAACATAAATGGTGACCATACAAATGGACCTCACTAAATGGAGTACACAGCTATCAAGTTGACTGCATCTGTGTGGAGCAATCATGGAAAAACTATCATCAGTTAAAATAAGGTCAGGGGACAACTGTGGAACAGACAATCAACTGTTCATATACAAATTCAGGTTGAAGATGAAAAAAAAATGAATACAATTCCATGAGAACCAAAATATGACTTTAAGTATATCCCACCTGAATCTAGACACCATCTCAAGGACAGATTTGAAGCACTGAGTACTAATGACTGGACGCCAGAGAAACTGTGGGATGACATCAAGGACATTATTCATGAAACAAGCAAAAGATCATTAAAAAGACAAGAAAGAAAGAAAAGACCAAAGTAAACTTCAGAAGACTCTGAAATTGTTTTTGAAGATGGAATAGATAAACCAAGTGGAAGAAATGATCAAGTAAAAGATCTGAACAGAAAATTTCAAAGTAAAATATTATAATACAATGTGCAAAGACCTGGAGATAGAAAACCAAAAAGTAAGAATATGCTAAGCATTTCTCAAGCTGAACGAACTGAAGCCTCAGGTTGCAATACTGAATGATTCTATGGGCAAAATCTGAGTCCTGGTGTGGTGCTATGGGATAAGCGCTGGACTGCTAACCAAAAGGTTGGCAGTTCAAACCCACATCAGAAACCCTGTATAGGGTTACTATGAGTTGGAACTCACTCAATGGCACTCAACAAAAACAAACATAGGCAAAATATTGAATGATGCAGGAAGCATCAAAAGAAGATGGAAAGAATACACAGTCACTGTGACAAAATGAATTGGTCAATATTTAACCATTTCAGGGGGCAATTTATGATCAAGAACCAGTGGTATTGAAGGAAAAAGTCCAAGTTGCACCAAAAGCACTAGCAAAAAACAAGGCTGCAGGAATTGATGGAATACAAATTGAAATGTTTCGACACACTGATACAGTACTGGAGGTACTTATTGATCTATGCTAAGAAATTAGGAAGACAGCTACCTAGCCAACTGATTGGAAGAGATCCATATCTGTGCCCATTCTAAAGAGAGGTGACCCAATAAAATATGAAAAGCCATCGAACAATGTCATTAATATCACCTGCACATAAACCAAGAGATAGTAATTTGAGCAGAACAAAGGAATATTGTATGATTTAAATTTGGAAAAGTGTGTGTCAGTGTTGTACCCTTTTACCATACTTATTCAACCTGTGTGCTGAGTAAATAATCTGAGAAACTGAATTATATAAAAAGAACATGGCATCAAGTTTGGAGGAAGACTCATTAACAACCTGCGATATGCAAATGACACAATCTTGCCTTCCAGAAAGTGAAGAGCACTGGAAACACTGATGAAGATCAAAGAATACAATCTTTAGTATGAATTACAATTCAGTATAAAGGAAGTAAAATATCCTCACAACGAGGCCAATAAACAACATCATGATAACCTGGGAAAAAATTGAAGATGTCAAAGATTTCGTATTACTTGATCCATGATCTATGCTTATGAAGGCAGCGATCAAAAACTCAAACATATTGCATTGGGCAAATCTCTTTCAAAATACATCTTTAAAGTCTTAAAGAGCAAAGGTGTTATTTTTAAGTATGAAAATGAGCCTGACCCAAGCTGTGGTATTTTCAGTGGCCTCATATGCATATGAAAGCTAGACAATGAGTAAGGAAGACTGAAGAAAAATTGATGTATTTGAACTATAGTGTTGGTGAAGAAAAATAATGAATATACCATGAACTTCTAGAAGAGTGAACAAATCTATTTTGGAAGAGCAACTCTGTTATGGAAGCAACAATGGCAAGGTTTTGTCTCTCATACTTTGGACATGTTATCAGAAGGATCCAGAGAATTGCTTGGTAAAGTGGAGGGTCAGAGAAAAAGAGGAAGCCGCTCCACAAGAGGGATTGACACAGTGGTTGCAGCAATGGGTTCAAATCTAATAATTGTGAGGATGGCTCAAGACCAGGCAGTGTTTTGTTCTGTTGTGCATAGGACAGCTGTGAGTGAGAACTGACTCAAAGGCACGTAAGAACAACAACTTTTGTGTTCAATTGCTAATACTATAATTGCATTTTAAGTGAAGTTACATCATAGAATGCTAAAACACGTACATATATACAAATATATATAACTCACTTAGCCATTTAGGTGCATAAGTAAACAGAGGGACACCATAGATGCTCAATGTTTAGGTCTCTTACATGCTTTAATCTGGCCCTGCTCATATCTCACTATTAGACCTAGTAGTTATTGCTTTCTCAGCAAGCACATGTGGTTTCCTGGTATCTGGGTAGCTCCTTCCTATCCTTCATATTCTTTCAACAATATTAGATTACTATGCAAGATCACTATCCACTTGGACTACCTATAATAGAATGAATCCGTTTCACTGACTGAATCTTAGCCAAAAGTGGCCCCAAGAAATCAACCTTCAAAAATGGGAGTACTGTTGTGGATTGTGTGTTGCTGTGATACTGAAAGCTATTTTAAATGCCAATAGAACCATATGGTAGAACCATAGTGGACATGTTTCAGTTGAGCTTCCAGACTAAGATAAACTAGGAAGAAGGAGAGGCAGACTACTTGTGAATGTTTAGCCACTGAAAACATTATGACTAGCAGTGAAACACTGTCAGTACCAAAATATTGAATATTGAAACAAGATGACTAGCAACAGGATACTGTCAGATATAGTGTCAGAAGATGAGTCCCTCAGATTGGAAGGCACTAAAACTTCAACTGGAGAAGAGTTGCCTCCTAACAGTAGAGTTGACTGTGATGGTGCAAATGGAGTAAAGCTTTCAGGACCTTCCTTTGCTGCTAGGGCAAAACTTAAAAATGAGGAGAAACAACTGCAAACATTCATTAATAACCAGAATGTGAAATGTACAAAGTATGACTGTAGGAAAATTGGAAGTTGTCAGAAATGAAATGGAATGCATAAAGATTGATATCCTATGCATTATGAACTGAAATGAACTCATATCAGCCATTTTTTAATCTGACTGAAAAATCATAGAATTCATTATGCCAAGAATGACAAATTGAAAAGGAATGGCATCACATTCATCATCAAAAAGAACATTTCAAGATCTATCTTGAAGTATAAATGCTATCTGTGATGAGGAAGGCCTGGTGTGGCACTGTAGGACATGCACTAGACCGCAAAGTCTGTTTGAACTACAAAGTTGGTGGTTCAAACTCACTAGCCACTCCTTGGAAACCATATGCAGGGTTGCTATAAGTTGGAATTGACTTGATGGCACTTAACAATAAGGAAAGCCAGCTGATACTACTATTAATCAAATTTATTCACCAACCACTAAAGCCAGTGATGATGAAATTGAGGAATTCTACCAGCTTCTTCAGTCTGAAATTGATCAAACATGCAATTAACATGTATTGATAATTCCTGGTGATTAGAATGCAAAGGGTGGAAACAAAGAGGAAGGATCAGAAGCTGGAAAACATGGCCTTGGTGATAGAAACAATGCTGGAGGTTGCATGACAAAATTTTGCAAGACCAATGCCATATTCATTGCAAATAACCTTTTTAAACAACATAAAAGATGACTATACTCATGGACTTCACCAGATGGCATACACAGAAATCAAATGTACTTTATCTGTGGAAAAGAGATGGTAGAAATTTTTCATATAATCTGCCAAAATAAGGCCAGGGACAGACTATGGAACAGACCATTCATTGCTCCTTTGCAAGTTCAGGCTGAAGCTGAAGAAAATTAAAACAAGTCCACGAGAGACAAAATTTGACTTTGAACACATTCCACCTAAATTTAGAGATAATCTCAAGAAGAGATTTGATGAATTAGGCACTAAAGACCTGAAGACCAGAGAGTTAGGCACGAAATCAAGGAAATCATACTGGAAGAAAGCAATAGATCATTAAGAAAACAAGAAAGAAAAGATGAAAATGATTGTCAGAAGAGACTCTGAAACTTGCTTTCCAGTGTAGTGATGCTAAAGCAAATGGAATAATTGAGGAAGTAAAAGAGCTGAACAGAAAAATTTAAAAGGGCAGCTTTAGAAGTTAAAGTCAAGTATTATAATGAAATATACAAAGACCTGGAGTTAGAAACACCAAAGGGAAGAACATGCTCAGCATTTCTCAAGCTGAAAGAACTGAAGAAAAAATTCAAACCTCAATTGCAATATTGAAGGATTCTAGGGCAAAATACTGACTGATGCAGAAAGCATCAGAAGAGGGTGAAGAGAATACTCAGAGTCACTGTAACAAAAAGTAACAGACAATGTTCAGCTATTCCAATAGATAGCATATGATCAAGAGCCAATGATCTTGAGGGATCATTGAAGGCATTGGCAAAAAACAAGGCACTGGGAATTGTTGAAATATAAATTGGAACTTTCAACAAACTGATATAGCACTAGGCACACTGACTCTATGCTAAGACATTTGGAAGACAGCTACCTGGCCAATTGATTGGAAGAAATCCATATTTGTGCCCATTCCAAAGAGAGGTGACCCAACAGAATGCAGAAATTTTTGTACACTCTCATTAATATCACATGTAAATAAACTATTGCTAAAGATAATTCAAAAGTGGCTGCAATAGTACATTAACAGGGAACTAGCAGAGGTTCAAGTGGAATTCAGATGAGGATGTGGAACGAGGGATATCATTGCTGATATCAGATCGATCTTGATAGAAAACAGGGAATACCAGAAATATTTTTTTCTTGTACTTTATTTACTATGCAAATGCTTTATATTGTGTGGATCGTGACAAACTATAGACAACGTTGTAGAGAATGAGTATTCTGGAACACTAAACTGTGCTCGTGAGGAAACTGTACATAGACTGAGAGACAGTCAACTGAACTGTAAAAATAGAACACTGAATGGTCTAAAATTAAGAAAGATATGCACCAGGGTTGTGTTCTTTCACCATATTTTTCAATCTATATACTGAGCACATAGTCCAAGAATCTGAGTTTTATGAAGAAGGTGGCATCAGGATTGGAGGAACACTCATTAACAACCTGAGATATGCAGATGATACAAACTAGCTTGCTGAAAGTGAAGAGGACTTAAAATATTTACCAATGAAGATTAAAGACCACAGCCTTTGGTATGGGTTGCACCTCAACGTAAAGAAAGCAAAATCCTCACCACTGGACCAATAAGTAACATCATGATAAATGGAGAAAAGTTGTCAAAGACTTTATTTTGCTTGGATCCATTATCAACACTTGTAGAAGGAGCAATCAAGAAATAATTGCATTAGGAAAATCTGCTGTGTAAGACCTCTTTAAAGTGTTCAAGAGTAAGAGTAAAGATGTATGTTTGAAGACTAAAGTGCACCTCACCCAAGCTATAGTATATTCAGTAGATTCATTTGCATATGAAAGTTGAGCAGCGAATAAGGAAGGCTGTAGAAGAATTGATACATTTGAGTTATGTTGTTGGAGAAGAATATTAAAAACACCATGGACTACCAAAGGAACAAACAAATCTGTGTTGGAAGAAGTACAGCCAATATGTTCTTATGAAGCCAGGACAGCAAGATTTCATCTCTCATTCTTCAGACATATTATCAGTAGAGACTAGTACTTGGAGAAGGACATCATGTTAGGAAAAGTGGAGGGTCAGTAAAAAAGAGGAAGACCCCTAGCAAGATGGACTGGCACAGTGGCCCCAGCAATGGGTTCAAGCTTAACAACGATTGTGAGGATGGTGCGGTGAGGCAATGTTTTATTCTGTTGTGCATAATGTCACTATGAGTTGGAACATACTGACAGCACCTAACAACACAAAGAAGAAGCTTGCTTATTGGAACTATAGTAGATCTGATACAATAATGAAATATATTGGAATGAGGTGGCTAATACTAAAGGTACAGTTTTGGGCAACCAAATGGTTGCTTCACTATTTAGATACTGCTGAAATAAGAACAGTAGTGACTTTGGGGTGCATTAGATATTTTTGACCACACTGGAGAGGTTTTAAAATATATATATAACAGTTTTAAAATTTCTGCTTAAGACATTTTCATAAAACATAATTAGAGTGTGTGTCTGACTGTCCCCTTCAAATATCTTAATTCTTTGAGTTGTAGGACTAATGTAACAACAACAAAAAAATAGAACCAAAGTTTGATCTTGTATGTTGATTGAAGAGTTGCTGAATAAGTTGAATTCATAGATGTATCAGGTTTCCCATGTGAAAGTTAAGGCATAATAGGAAGGAGTGAAACAATTATAATTCAGAGCAAATTTGGTTAAATCTGAGTATCTAGATCCTCTTCTCTCCAATCCCAGCAAGTTTCCTTTGTCATCAGAAGCAGCTTTTCTTTGCTTCATGACTTCACCTGAGGCTGACCCTGGCATAAAGATGTATGTAGATTCCTCTCAAATCTTCTCTTCTTGCCTCTTATTGCCTTTAGGCATATAATTTAGAGCCAAATCTCAGAATTAGTATGAAGTCTTAATTTTGTACGAAGTGAAGAAGAAACTTTACTTAAGAAAAGCTGCAATATCTTTTAAAACATAAAATGCTAATTTGTTTTAGCACAAGTCTAGAGACTATGTTTAGGAATAGATTTTATCCTTGGGTAGTAAAAATCATTAAGCCCTTAGCTACTAGCTGAAAGGCTGAAAGGTTGGCAGTACAAAGCCACCCAGAGGCACATTAGAAAACAGGCTGATGATCTACTTCCAAAAGGTCACAGCTTTTGGAAACCTTATGGAATAGTCCTACTCTGTACACATGGAGTCACCACGAAGCAGAATTGGTTCCATATCAACTGACAACAATAATACCTGAGAGGTGGAGTCTTGGTGTGGTGCTGTAGGGTAATCACGGCACTGCTGACTACAAGGTCAGCAGTCTAAAACCACCAACCACTCCTCCGAAACCCTATACAGAGTTGCTATGAATCAAAACGGACTAGATGGCACTTAACAACAACAACATTGAAGAGAGATTGTGGATTTAATGTAATAGTCTGAGTAGCTGTAAGTGCCTCCAGCAGTATGTTGAGTGAAACGTGTACTCACCTGGCTCTACACTGAATGAAGCAAAGACACAAGAGCTTCCTTAGAGTAATATAGAGGAAGTATTCTAACATAGGGAAATGGGGATATTGGAGTGGATTTAACACCTGCTAATTGGAGTCCGAAACTACCAGCTGCTCCGAGGGAGAAAGATTAGGCTTTCTACTCCCGTAAAGATTTACACCCTCGGAAACCCTGTACAGGGTCGCTATGGGTCGGAACCAACTGGACGGCACTTAACAACAACAATTGGAGTCCTGGTGTGGCTCTGTGGGCTAATGCGTCAGATTGCAAAGTCATTTTAACTGCAAGGTCGGAGGTTCAAGCTCATCCACTGCTCCTTGGAAACCCTATACAGGGTCGCTATGGGTCGGAATCGACTCGACGGCACTTAACAACAACAACAACAATTGCTTACTTGGGCTTATCAGGCTGCGAACCGCAAGGTCAGCAGTTCGAAACTACCAGCTGTTCCGAGGGAGAAAGATGAGGCTTTCTGCTCCCATAAAGATTTACAGCCTCATAAACCCTGTGCAGGGTCGCTCGCTATGTGTCGGAACAGACTCCACGGCACGTTAACAACAACAACAATTGCTTACTTCAGAAAGCAGAGGATGGTTTCGATTCATCGACCTCTGGGTTATGGGCCCAGCTGGTAGAGTAGTGGTTACGAATCGAACTGTGAACCACAAGGTCAGCAGTTGGAAACTACCAGCTGCTCCGCGGGAGAAAGGATGAGGCATTCTGCTCTCATAAAGATTTACAGCCTCGGAAACCATGTACAGGGTCGCTATGCATTGGAACCGACTCCACTCCACGGCACATAACAACAACAACAATTGCTTACTTAAGGAGCTCTGGTAGCTTAGTGGTTATGAATTGGGCTGCTAACCTCAAAGGTCGGCAGTTCGCAACTACCAGCTGTTCCCTGGGAGAAAGATGAGGCTTTTTACTCCCTTAGAGATTTACAGCCTCGGAAACCCTGTGCAGGGTCACTATGATTTGGAACCGACTCCACAGTACTGAACAACAACAATTGCTTACTTGAAGTCCTGGTGTGGCTCTGTGGGTTAATGCGCCAGACTGCAAATCCGTTTGAACTGCAAGGTCGGCGGTTCAAGCTCACCAGTCGCTCCTTGGAAACCCTATACAGGGTCGCTATGGGTCGGAACTGACTCGACGGCACTTACCACCACCACCACCACCAGTTGCTTACTTACCCTAGCTCTATGTCCTATAGAAGAGCTCAGAGGACACTACCTTTACCAAAAACATGGAGAAAGATGTTACAGGAGCACCGCCTTTTTTGAACAGCTCTATAGTAACTGTTTTGAAGGCTGGGGATGATAGCTGAGGATGCCGCCATTGTAATGGGCTCCTTGATTTCAATGGGGATGACAGAGTGGCAGGGGTCAAGCAGCAGCAGACACTGTCAAGATAAAGGGAACTTCAGGGAACCAGACATCAGGACTAAAGTGATAATTAAACATTACTGAGGATGGTTAATTGATCATACTGTCACTGACTCAATTGATGAGTAGCTTTATTTTTATATGACAAGGCCTTTAATTTAGATCTAAAATAGAAAATTCTAGGTCTGCATTGCTGTTAAGTGTTGTTGAGTCAGTTCAGAGTGATAGCATAAGCTTTGACTGTGTAAGTTTTCCAAGGAGTGGCTGGTGGGTTTGAACCACCGACCTTGTGGTTAACAGTCCAGTGCTTATTCTACAGCACCACACACCAATACAATTATCATTGTTGTTGTTGAGTCGGTTCTGGCACATAGCAACCCTGTATAGGGTTTCTGAGGAGCAGCTAATGAGCTTGAACCGCCTAACCTGTGGTTCAAAATGACTTTGCAGTCCAGTGCATTAACCCACAGCGCCACACCAGGACTCCTAGTAAAGGCTTCATCTAGAAAATGCTTTGTTTCTCTAAACTGAAGGGCAAAGACCATCAGGGAGTTCACTTTCAGCTTGCTTTTACCTGATAGGGACAATAGTGCATCTCACTGTGCTTACCTGATTTCTGCCTCAGTCAGTGCTTCATTCTCTACCTTCCAACCTCGAGTTTGGGCCTCTCTTGGTTTTGTAAAGAGGAATTGCTTTATCGCTACTTCTGCTGCTTCTGCTATTCCAAGCTTTGATCAAAATTATTCACTCCTCTTCCATTAAAAACTCTGTCTAAAACATTTGTCTGATGAGCATAGTAGTGGTTATGAGTCAGGCTGCCAACCTCAAGGTCAGCAGTTCGAAACTACCAGCAGCTCCATGGGAGAAAGATGAGGTGTTCTGCTCCCGTAAAGATTTACAGCCTCAGAAACTCTGTGCAGGGTCATTATGAGTCGGAACTGACTCCATGGTACTTACTAACAACAACAAAAACCATGTCTTCATATGGAGTTGAAGGATAAGCACTGATCTGCTAGCCAAAAAGTTGGCAGTTCAAACCCACCAGTCACTCCTCAGAAATCCTATACAGGGTTACTACGAGTCAGAACCAACTTGATGGCACATAACAACAACAACAATCCTGTCTTACTTCATTGTATCAGTGGTGGTGGTGGTGGTTATGTGCCGTGGAGTCAGTTCCGACTCATAGTGACCCTGTACAGGGTTTCCGAGGCTGTAAATCTTTATGGGAGCAGTAGATTTACTTTATTTTGGATTGGAGGTGAGGGAATAAGGTCTGTAGATGACTCAAGTGGTTTGTGTCAAGATTTTGTTTATGATAATGAATTCTTAGATATGACACCAAAAACATGGGCAAAAAATGAAAGAAAAAATGCATGTTAGACTTCATCAAAATTAAAAATGTTATCAAAATCTTGTCAACAAAGTGGAAAACCTACAGATAGGGAGAAAATATTTTGGAACCATACATATGGATTCCTGGTGTGGCGCTGTAGGATAAGCGCTAGACCTCAAGGTCAGTTTGAATCACAAGATGGTAAGTTTGAGTCCACCAGCCGCTCCTCGGAAACTCTACACAGGGTCTCTGTGAGTTGAAACTGACTCATCATCAGCACTTAACAATAGCAACATATATATGATAAGGATTTAATCTCCAGAAGATGTAAAGAACTCTTGAAACACAAGAACAAAAAGACAAGTCAATGAAAATATAAGCAAAAGACTTGAATAGACATTTCTCCAAAGATATGCAAATGATGAATTAACACATGAAAAGATACGCAACATCATTAGTCATTGTTGTGGTTAGGTGTTGAACTGGTCTGACTCATAAAGACCCTGTATATATTTTCAAGGTTGTAAATCTTTGCATTAGCAAAAATTCTCATCTTTCTCCCACACAGCAAGTGGTGGATTTAAACCACTGACCTTATGAGTAGGTGTCCAGTGCTTGTCCTACAGGGACACTACACTCCCCCATAAGTCATTAGGAAAATGCAAATCAAAACTACTTTATACCCACTAAGATGGTTCTTATCAGAACAATGGAAAATAAGTGTTGGCAAGGATGTGAAGAAATTGGAACCTTCAGGCATTGCTGATGGGAGCATAAAATAGTGCAGCTACTGTGGAAATCAGTTCCTAAAAAGATAACACAGAATCACCATGGAGTTGGCTCTGACTCATAACAACCATAATTATTCAGAGCAGTATGAAGTAGTCCCCAGTCCTGTAGTCCTATGCCAGCTTCACGATTTGGTATGTTTGAGTCCATTGTTGCAGCCTCTCTACCTTTCAACTTAGGGGGGTTCATCTTCTATCGGACAATATTCTGTGTGAGTCATACAATTTTTACTGACTAATTCTCAGAGTTCTTTCTTCCTTCTCTGTGTTAGTCTGGTAGCTCCAGTGAAAACTGTGCATGATGGGTGAACCTGTCGGTTTTAGAAATATTGGTGTCAAAACCTCCAGCATCATGGCAACATGATAGTCACCACAGGATGAGAAACTGACACATGGGTGTTGATGAATCATCATATGACTCAACAATTCCACTTTTAGGTATATACACAAAAATCTTCAAAGTAGGAGCTCAAACAGATATAAAGGACACTTTAAATTTTTGTTGAAAACAAGAATTAAAAGATAATGGAATTTTTTGAAAAGTTTCTGAAGCCTCCTTGTACTTGTTCATTAACATTTATTGCAGCATTCTTCAGGATAGTCAAAAGCTGGAAACAATTTCGTACTTGTATATCGATGTTTATTGCAGCAGTAGCAAAAGGTGTCATCAACAGCTGAATACATAAACAAAATGTGGAATTTTATTGAATTAATATTCAGTTATAAAGAGAAATGAAATTCTGATACATGTGGTGACACAGATGAACCTTTGCTGGGGACTGCAATCACTGAGATGCTGAGGCCCTGTGTCATGGATGAAAATCCAACACTAAGGCCCCACTCAGGATTGCTAGCCAGGGACCCTGAGGACCAAGGAAGTGACCTCCTGACTTCCCGGGTTCACATGGACCCTGAGGGCCAAGGAAGTGTCCTCCTGACGTCCCAGGTTCATAGGCTTTTGTGAACTCACTGGTGGGCTACCTCTGTATAATTTTCTTTGGTCTTATTATTCATTCTATGCTTCTAATTCCAGTAATTGTAGCTTCTGAGAAAATGGTTTCTTATGTGCCTCTCTTAATGTTTCCACTGTGTTGGCAGTATGTAGGGTCCTGGGAACAAATCTCTCTGAGGGACAAGGCATAGAAACCTAAAAGTATTGGTGTCATCAGGGATAGGGGGAATAAGGAATGGGAAGTTATTGCTTAAGAGAGATTGAGCTTCTCTTTGGGGATGATGAAAACATTTTTAAAAGACAGTAACAATTGTTTCACAGTATGGTGAAAGTAATTAATATCAATGAATTTTATCCTTAAAAATGGTTAGTTATCTATATTTTGCCACAATAGAATTAAAATACCAACATTAAAGCAATAATAATAACAAGAAGTTTTCAGCTGAATATTTGTTAGAGTGAAAAAACTCTATTTCCTCTTTGAGGAGGAAAAGTAGAGATACTACGGTGTCCAGAGTTTCTGAAGCTGCCTCATGAAGCCCACAAGCAAAAACAGAAGTCCAGTTGTCACACACAGTAGGGAGATCTCATAGTAGGAGTGTGGGAAATGGAGGAAAGAAAAACAAACAAAAAACTCAAGAGAGTAGGATCCAGAAAGTTGTGTGTGGGCGGGGGGAGAGGAGGGGAGGAAGTGAGAGGAAGAGTAGGGAGAGAATAAGAGTATTTCAGGGATAGCTCCTGATGTAGGTAGAGATAGAGGTGATAGTAAAGAGGATATTACAGATGTCTGTTCTAAATTAAGAATGACCTCCTTACTATCTTACCTTCTTGTCAGAATTTGTTTCTCTGAAGACTACACCATGTTTAGGCTAAGTAATTTGGGGCCCAAGTCTTTATTTGAGTTACATTTGTGAACTTTGATCCCATCTCCTTGGGATATGGATAGAGAGGAAGACAAATACACACTCAGTATGCTCTCTTGTGTTGTTGTTGTAAAGTGCCACCGAGTCGATTCTGAACCCTAGTGACCCTGTATAGGGTTTCAAGGAGCAGCTGGTGAGCTTGAACCACCGGCCTTGCAATTCAAATGGCTTTGCAGTCTGGCGCATTAATGCACAGTGCCACACCAGGACTCCGATGCTCTCTTGTAGTATTTTTAAATCAAGCTATTGAAAAGCATCTGGTTGATGTCCCACTATCTTCTCATTTAAAGTCCATATTCTTTTTTTTTTTTCTTCAAGTTTTTGTTGTGGACTGAGTGAAGGTTTACAAGGCAGATCATCAGTTTTACATTAAACAAATCTACACCTTGTTTCATTATAATGATTAACAAATATATATATATATAATATACACCTCTAAAGGGCACATTCTGCATGTCTGCCTCCTGGCCACCATCTCTTAGACCCTCTCTTCCCATGAATCTAGAGTCCTCAGCTGCTCCCTCTCTCCATGTCCCCATCTCTTCCTACATCTCTGGTATCTCTGCTTCTCTGGATAAGGTCTCACATTCCACTTGTGCTCTTCTCCCTTGATGGTCCTAGGGTCCTCTGTTTCTGGACTGTAAGATTAACCACTCCCCTGTTTTTGTTACAAAACTTCTACTTTTACAATTGTGACAGTCACAATTAGTCATAACAACAATTATTCACTATGGAATATTACAAATCTTATCCCCATGTCTTTTCACCATATCCATCTAGACAAGATGGAAACTATTCTGTGGGGACTTTTCTTCCCCCCGACACTCTTAAACTAAACTCCCTCTTGAAACCTTGCAAGCCAGTCACTTAAAAGGGGGTCTTTATCACCCCCTCATTTTAGGTAGCCAATATCTAAGTTGCCCATCACTATACGTAGTGGTTACGAATTGGGCTGCTAACCTCAAGGTGGGCAATTCGAAACTACCAGCTGTTCTGCGGGAGAAAGATGAGGCTTTCTGCTCCCATAAAGATTTACAGCCTCGGAAACCCTTTGCAGGGTTGCTAAAAGTTGGAACTGACTCCATGGTACTTAAGAACAACAACAACATCTACCCTGTGTACACAGGGGATAGCATTGATATTTGATGTGAAGACGCCTTCTCTCTCTGTTGGTATTTAGAGTAAACAACCTCCATGAGCATAGGTCAGATTTCTCAAATTGTAGCAATTTACCCTTGTTTCCTTTCTCAAAACAATTTTTTGTGTGTGTGGTGATCTTACTCTAGTCGAGTTCTGATTATCAAGCCACTGAGGCTAGGTCAAATGGGTACTGTCTGCAAATTTGGGTGTTCTTGTGCAGCTCTCTTCACTTCATTCATATCCGATGAATGCTTCACTCTCAATTCTAGCCATCTGTGGCTATGTCCTTGTCCATGGGCTCAAGCCTCCCAGGTCTTACCACACTTTGGACCAACCAGCCTGTCCTCTTCTCTCTCTCTCATTTCCAGGTCAATGCAAGTCCTGGACTGTGGTTGAACTCAACCCATTTCTTCATTGCTGCCTTTCCCTCTCTTCCATTCACCAGTAAACTAATGTTGTCGCCAGCAAGCTTACATGCCTGTTCATGTGTTCCCTTTGAGTTTCAGTCTTAGAGGGGAGTTTGTCCTGAAGGAACTTGATTGCTTGCCTTGATGGCTTTCCTGGCTAACAGCTTGCTTATTTTTGTAGTAGCCAGTCATGCTGATATTTTTGTTTTGTTTGTTTCCTGCTGATCTTTCTTTGAAGATGTATCTTCTGTTGCTCTATCTGTTCCAGGCTGGTCTGCTTTTCCTTGCTAGTGGGAATGTCCCACCTCATAAGGTTCTGGATGGAGCTCAGGATTCCACCTAAGGTCCTATACTCTACAGAGGCTTTCCAAGAGGCCTAGTTCACTGGGCAAGTTCTAGAACCCCTTTTATGTATTACAATCATTTATAGGCTGAATATGGGCATACAAGTTTTCTGTAATCATGTTTCCCAACATTCTTTTCTATCCCACTCAAGTGTCTATTTTATAATAGGCAAGGGAAACCAATATTCATAAGACAATCAAGCATTTTAGTATTCTTTCCCCTCTTCAAACTATGCCTAAATCCTTGTATGACAGAGCCCTGTTGTTGTTGAACATGCATCACTATTTACTTCTGTGGCACTTAGGACATGCAAGCCTGTCTCAGTGATCCCCTATCTATCTTGTTCTTCTACCTCCTCCCCGTTCTTGTATTGCTCTCGCCAACACCTGAACTAAACCCCCCACCCCAATCCCACTGTTGTGGTTACCTTATACTCTTATAATCTACCTCAACTTCCCACCACCTGGATCTCTGTTCCTCTGTGTTTACCTTCTTTCACATTGTAATTGTTTTGATCATAGACTGACCTCCCAGATCCTCTGTTCTTATAATTTTATTCTGTTCTTGACTCTTCCATTTGTCGATTGAGTTCAGGGTGATGCTGCCATGTATGTCAATCTCTGGTTGTTGTCTGTTCTTGTTGGTTCTCAGTCCACAGAACTCCCTTTTGGATTTTTTCATTGCAGGGTTGGCTTTGACAAAATCCCTTAGCTTCTATTTATCCTGGAATGTTTTGATTACACCATTGTATTTGATTGACAGCTTTGCTGGGTAGAGGCATCATAGTTGATAGTTTTTTTCTTTCAGGGTTTTATATATGTCTCCCCATTGTCTTCTTGCCTGCATGGTTTCTGTTGAGAGATCTGGGCTTAATCTGATTTGCTTGCCTTTGTATGTTACACTTCTCTTTTCTCTAGTTGCTTTCAGGATTCTGTCCTTATCTTTGATTTTGGAGAGCTTGATTATGATATGTCTTGGTGATTTTCTTTTAGGGTCTATCCTTCCTGGGGTTCATTGAGCTTCTTGAATGCTTATCTTTTCACTTTTCAGGATGTTAGGGAAATTTTGTTCCAGAAGCTTTTCAACTATCTCCTCTATGTCCACTTTCTTTTACTATAATATTTATTTTTTATACCCATTTAGATATTTGAAAGTGACTTTTTATGATGCAAAATATGAAGCCAAAAGTCAAGTTATCTTCTCTTGGTCATCTATTAAACATTATACCATATTATTCAAGCACTAGTTGCCATTGGATCCTGGTGTGGCATGGCAGGATAGTGTGCTGGACTGCAAGGTCAGTTTGAACCACAAGGCCAGTGGTTCAAGCTCACCAGTTGCTCCTTGGAAACCTTATACAGGGTAGCTGAGTCCGAACTGACTCAATGGCTCTTAACAACAACAACAACAACAATTTGCCCTTAGAGTTTGGGTACTACTCATGGAGATTTTTAGACTTTGTGACAAAATTTGTATAGATGCAGAATTGAGGAAAACAAGCACCATTTCTACTGTTAGAACATCTGTATTTACAAGTATATATTTCTTTTTGTCTATCCCTTTCTTCCCCATTGTATAGTTTAAGTAGGACATAATTAGGAGCTACTATTGACTCTCATTGATTTTCTTAATGCCTTCTTTTATTCCAAATAGACAGGATTATTCATGAGTATATGAAAAATATACAATTTCACACTTTTAAAACAAACCTGTCTTGGAAGAGATATAGCCAGAATATTCTTTAGAAGTGAGGATGGCAAGACTTCATCTCAAATACTTTGGGCATGTTATCTGGAGGTCCCAGTCTCTGGAGAAGGACACTATGCTTGGTAAAGTGGAGAGTCAGAAAGAAGGAGACTCTCAACAAGATGCATTAACACAGAGGCTATAATAATGGGTTCAAACATAGCAATGATTGTAAGGATGGTTCAGGACCAGGCTGCGTTTTGTTCTGTTGTACATAGGGTTGTTATGAGTGAGAACTGACTTTATTAGGTAGTTAAATCAGGGAAAGAAGGGGGTCTCAGGTCACTTTAGGTATGGCCTGTCTCAGCAAGAAGCAAACCAGCCTCAGCAGTGAGGAATTTCTGAAAAGAGGGGTTGGGAATAGAGGAAACTGTTTGCAAGAGGAAATGAAGTTAGTTAAGGGGGCAGGAAAGTGAAGAAACTGTTGCAAAAGGAAATAAAGTTAGTTAATAATAAGCTGAAACTTGAAAGGCAAGATTCAAGGAAACAGTAAATGGACCAGTTCCACAGATTGGCTCCATGGGCACTTGAACCAGGAGTATCGCCCACTCCCCTGACAAATGGATATATAAAGAAATGTAGTGGTTACGAATCGGGCTGCGAACCTCAAGGTCAGCAGTTTGAAGCTACCAGCTATTCCATGGGAGAAAGATGAGGCTTTCTGCTTCCGTAAAGATTTGCAGCCTCAGAAACCCTGTACAGGGTCGCTATGAGTCCATGGCACATAACAACAATATTGTATTAGAGGCTCTACCTCCTTCTTTCACAAGGTAGATGTCCATTCTTACCTTTACATAATGACATCTATATTAATAAAACTATCTTTCATTTTCCCAAGCCTTTTGTCTTTCTAACTTCTTTTGCTTGGGGTAAATGTGTTTTGCCTTCCCAATTCTTTGGAAGGTCAGTAGAACGATTCCAGGAACAAGACTTCAACGGTGACAACTTGAAAGCACATAACAACAACAACAAAACCTCTGAAACTTCTTGTGTCAATTACTCTCCAGGACCTTTTGTCATATTATCATACCATCTTTTCTTAATATAGCTTAAAAATCCTTTATTTATTTAAAGCCTATGGTACATGTATAACAGTTTGCAGCTTTCATTTCCTTCCCTATCACAGATTCCAAAATGACATGATCGCTTCCTGTCCCATCCAATCACCAACCACACTTCCTTTAGTTTTCAACATTAAATCTGGAGTGTCAGTTTCCTTTGTGGCTTCCTGTGTCTTCTAAGAGATGAAATTGTTTGTAGGGCCAGTAAAACAATAGCTCTGATAACTTGATTTTCAGCAGAAGGAGACTTTTAAACGAAACAGTTGGTAGTTTTGAACTACTGATCTTGAGGTTAGCAGTCTGAGTGGTAACCACTACCAGAGCTCCTTATTAGAAAGAGTAAGATATGCTTTTTGCTATTTCAACCAACCACCAAATCTCAGTAGCTTGATATAATAAAAGTTTAATTCTTGTTCCACCAAAGCTCAAAGAAAAAAAAATATATATATATTTTTTCTCAGTGGTAGCCTTTCATGTGGTCATTTGGAAATCTTCATTTGTGATTCTGCTATTCTCTGTATTCTTGAAATATTTTCCATTCAATAAATAGAAAAGGAAAAGACAGAGAATCAATCATACAGAGAAGCAAATAATCATGCAATCATGCAGGAAATTATTTTTTAATTTAATGTTGATTTTGGGGGGTGAAAATATATACAGCAACACATACGTCAATTCAACAATTTCTACGTGTACAATTTAGTGACAGTGATAACATTCTTCAAGTTGTACAATCATTCTTGCTATCCTTTTTGCAAAGTTCTCCTTCACCATTAACATAAACTTAGTGGTCCCTGAAATTCTCATGTGATCTTGTGAGCTGTTGTCAGTTTGATCACATATAGACAACTCTTTAAAAGAGCACAATATTCAAAGCAGGTATTCTTTACTAATTAAGCCAAGCAACTGTTTGACTTTTGAAAGACTTCAGGGAGTAGTTTTGATTTAAGGTCAGAGCAATACTTTCAGGGATTCATCTAGCTTCTATGGCTCTAGAAAATCTGTCTGCAAGAGATTTTGGAATATGTTCTGGATTTTTCCCCTTTTGATTAAGACTCTAAAGAATTATTGATAAAAATGTTCAGTAATGGTAACCAGGCACCATCTAGTTCTTCTGGCCTCATGGCAAAGGAGATAGTTGCTCATAGAGGCAATTATTTACATTCCATTTAAATTAAATACATCCCATTTCCTCCTTCAATTCCTGACTCTCTAATTTCTGTGCTGCTCCAGCAAATACAGACCAATTGTACCTTGGATGACCACTTGTAAGCTTTTAAAATCGCAGAACTACACAGTGAACTAAAGAGGTAGAATAAAAACAACACACCAGTTATATTAAGACGCCCGTCCACACCCATGGCTTTTGTTAATGCTCTTCCATGAGTTGCTTAGTTACCCATTTCAGACAACTTTTTGAAACCTAAGTTTCTGGTGGATTCTTTCATAGACAGAGCATGGCTGACTTGCAAATATCTGTCACATAATCCACTACGACTCATCTATTCGACAGAATCATTTCATGTACATGTTCAATGTTATATATCTCTTTGGTATAAACATCAAAACACCTTTATGCTAAACTGACTACAATGATAGTTTTTTTACTTTCCTTGTTTCCTTGGGATTTCACTCTTATAAAAAGCCTAAAACAGAAAGAATTCTTTATAAGTGCCTTTTAACCAAATTTCAGAAAGAATTTTAATGGAAGTTGATCCTTTTTGGCACAGCGTTGTAGGATACCCTATATAGGGTCGCTATGAGTCAGAACCAATTCAATGGCTCTTAACAACAACAACAATGAGATGCTGGAGTCTTGGTGTGGTGCTGTAGGGTAAACACTAGACTATAAATTCAGTTTGAACCACAAGGTTGGCAGTTCAAACCCACCAGCCGCTCCTTGGAAGCCTTATACAGGGTTGCTCTGAGTTGGAACCAATGCAACATCACGTAACAACAATGAGATACTGCTATAAAAGAAATCCCTGGTAACCTACTTCCTAAAAAGCCACCATTGAAGTTCCTATGAAGCACAGTTCTACTCTGACACACATGGGTTTGCCATTTGTTGGAGTTGACTGAATAACAATTGGTATTGCTTAAAGAAATATTTTAATTATTGAGTCTTTGTATCATTTGATTGCAAACACCTCTTATTTGATTAACTGAATTTTAGACTTACACAAATTTCAACATACATAAAAATAGTAAGACTTGTTCAGTGAATGCCAATATAGCCACTACCTAATTTGAGCAACATATACCTGCTGTTCTGCAGAGAAAGATGAGGCTTTCTGCTCCTGTAAAGATTTATAGCCTCAGAAACCCTGTACAGGGTCGCTATGAGTCGGAACAGACTCCATGGCACATAACCACCAACCATCACCATTCATATATATATATATATATATGAATTCAATAATACATACATACAAATAATTTGAGCAATGTATTCATATATATTCATATACATATGTATGTATGTATTCAATATTTTCATATATATGTATTCTTTTAGCCAACTAAATTTTTTAAATATTATAATTATTTGATTTTTATTTGGTGCCATAAAATCCAGATTGATATAAATTTCTTCTTCTATTTTTGAGACATCAAATTATATCTGTCCTTGTAGGACACCCCATTGTAATTTTTATGGCTGCTAAGCTTATGTCACTGTAGACTTGGGCCTTCCTTTCACACACTGTTGTTAAAGTTGTTGAATGAGGTTGTGCCAATTCTGACTTACAGCGACCCTGTAGAGGGCTTCTGAGGAGCAGCTGGTGAGTTTGAACTGTAGACCTTGTGGTTCCCAGTCCAGTGCTGATCCTAGGGCACCAGGAGCTCTTTCACACATTAGAGCATATGTAAATAATTGGCTTTCTCTTATAAACACAATTGACTTGACTGCATTTCATTTTAATAACTGTGGCCTCCACATCCCTCTTAATTTCTTAACTAGCTTCCTGATATATAAACAAATAAAACAAAATTAAATTCCCTTATTATCCAGTGTCATTCCAACTTGCTACATCAATGTTTCCATGCCGGAGAATAGAGGAATAATTGCTTTGGTCTTGATCTTTTCTATACTGTCACATTTGTGCCACATTTATACCAGTTTCTGACTTGCTTTGTGTTTTTCCCAGAAAAGCAAATATGGGCATAATTTAATGTAACATCCACTTACACAATTACTTTTCTTTTGCTGCTACTGCTAAAGCAATCATGGAGGCTCTTCTCAATCGTCTCCAAGAACTTCTGGCAATTTAGGAATTAACCAATGCCAACACGATGAATGATGAAAAGACAGTTTTCAAAGTAATGAAAACATTGGATTTTTTACCCAACGTACCCATTTCAAATAGCAAAAAATCACCTCCCAAGTCTACAAATCTTTTACTTGAAAATGTAAATTTAGCAAAAATCTTTGCCTCTGGAAGAGCTGGAGATGTTGGCTGTTAATTAGATTGTTTCTCTTACCACGGATTTGGGTTGTCTGAATGGGTGAAGTATCATTCTTATGAAAATATTTTAGAGACAGAGCTGGGTTAATAGGTTAATATTCTACCTTTCTCTTCCCATTTTTCTCTCCTCTAGACAAAGATTCACATAATAGCTTTGCTCACATGTCTAAGTGAGACCTCTTTTGGTCATCATTCCAGTAAAACGGTTCATTTTTCTAAATGTAGCTCCTTTTTTATACTTATCAAAGACATTCTCAACTCTAGTCCATTTTATCTTCAGACTTTAAACTTCTGTTTGAGCAATTATTGTTGTTGTTGTTAAGTGCCATCTAGTCAGTTTCAACTCATAGCAACCCCTGTATAGGGTCCCTGAGGTTTGAGCAATAGTCACAGATAAATTCTACCAGTATTGTCATTTGACATGTCTTATAAAAGGATCAAGACTGTTTCTTGTCCAAATAATCCTTTTTGGAATCCTGGTATGATGCAGTAGGATAAGCACTGGACCATAAAGTTGGTTTGACACACAAGGTAGGCAGTTCAAACTCACCTGCCACTCCTCAGAAACCCTATACAGGGTCATTATGAGTCTGACTTGACACAAAGGTGCGTAACAACAACAATGATCCTTTTTAGCATAACAACTCCCCCCTACCAAAGTTTTTTGGCTTTACTTAATCTGTATGTGCGCATTGTCTTTAAATAGTGTCTATTTTATCTTTAAAAAGAAAATAAATACACATGAGAGTTTGAATCTTCTGTTTTCTACCATGAATGATGGTCAGAACTATGCCTAATCCAGATACTAATAATCTAAGTAGAATTTTGAAACTTTAGGTGGTGGTGGTGTGCTGTGGAGTGAAATCCGACTCATAGCAACCCTGGAGCTTCCTCCCTTGGAGTGCTTGATGTACTCAAACTGCTGACCTTGTGTTTAGTAGCCCAATGTATAACCCACAACACTACCAGGGCTTCTTTGAAACTTTAGGAACTATTCTGAAAAAGCTGTGGTCTGTGCAATATTTTTATTTTGACAATCACAAAATTATTTTGCTATGGTATTATAAGCTTGTTGTTGTTGTTATGTGCTGTGGAGTTGGTTCTGACTCATAGCGACCCTGTACAGGGTTTCTGAGGCTGTAAATCTTTACGGAAGCAGAATGCCTCATCTTTCTCCTGCGGAATAGCTGGTAGTTTCGAACTGCTGACCCTGAGGTTTGCAGCCCGATTCATACCACTACGCTACCAGAGTATTTATAAAATAGTAAATATCATTAATATTCATCTTTAACTATTAGAGTTCAAAGAATTTCAGATTAATCCAAAACTGTCATTTTATTTTCAATATTTGGTTTCATTTGAGAAAGCAAAAATTATTTGGTCAGATGCATTTAATTTAATATTCACTGTTTTACTTTCTAGAAAGACTAAATAATCGTAAATAATTTTAGAGGAAACTGTCCTCTAATAGGTGTCCTGCTATGGTGCTATATAAGCACTGGACTGCTAACCACAAGGTTGGCTGTTTAAACCCACCAGTCACTCCTAGGAAACCCTATACAGGGTGACTCTGAGTCGGAACTGACTCAATGACACTTAACAACAACGAATTCATTTCCCAAGGTGAGAATGAGCAGCTGAATTTGACTAAAAATGTGTCACAGAACCACTTCATTTTGGAATCTGGAAGGAAGTAGAGTTGAAAATATTTGGTAAAGAAATAAATACAGGAAGGCAACATTTTGCATATGGTTAAAAAACACATGCTCACATGTTTATGGGACACTAGAGGGCCCAAATGCAAATTTAGTTTACACATTCTGGTTTAATTATCGGAGGGAATAATTTTATTGTGACACTAACTCAGAAGCATGGCAACCTAGGACAAAAGCCAGGGTCTCTTTCACATGGCAACATCTTGAGTGCATAAAGAAGACAGATTTGTTTCCTTTCCATCAGTTCATTCCTTCCACATTATTCAGCAAACATTAATAAGGAGAATTCTATATGCCAAGCACCTGGTAGACATAAGCTGCCTTGTTAAACTAGATGGTCTAGGACTTATTAAAGAAATTCTTCCTCGTGATAAGGAGTAGTTTGTTTCAATGGTATCAGTGAATGTCTACATAAAATGGATCATACAGTGTTTTGTGTTTTCTTATATGTAAAATACAATGTTTGAACTAGATGATCTCCAAGTTTTTTCAACTCCAAAATTCTAGATTTCTGTAGTCTGTGTCATAATTTTGATACATTAGAATAATAATGCTCATATGTATTTGAGGCTTCTGGGAGGCATTCTTTCCTACCTATAAAACTTGTAATGAAAGTGAGCCTGAGTTTTCAGTATCACAGTGATACTAAGATGTTGACGTAGTCAAGCATAGATGCTGTTTGTTAATATAGATATGGAAGTTTGGGCCATCTCTACAAGATGCAGGAGTTCTGGTATGGTGCTGTGGGATAATGCACTGGACCACAAGGTCGGTTTGAACCACAAGATCAGTGGTTCAAGCTCACCAGCCACTCCTCAGAAACCGTATACAGGGTCACTAAAAGTTGGAACCATTTCAATCGCACTTAACCACAACAGTACAAGATCCTTGGAAGGGGTCCATCTACAGATGGCTTTCTTCCTTAAACAACTCTCTGCTTTGAGCCCCAAATGCCAAGAGGTGAATTCCTTTAGCTGAAGCCTTGCCTTGTGTCTATCACCTTAGTATGACTAACAATCAAGTCGATTCAGATGCACTGTGATGCTATTAGGGTTTCTGAGACTGTAAATCTTTATGGGCTTATCTTTCTCCCACAGAGCAGCTGGTAGGTTTGAACTGTGAACCTTGCAGTTAGCAACACAACATTCAACCCATAGTAGCATCATGGCTGGAAATTCCTTGTTTCTCTGTTGAATCAACAATACTTTTGACTGTAAGTAACAGAATATGCAACTAAAATTACTTACTAAAGAATTAATTTTCTTACATAGTACCAGAGTTGGTTATCTGGACTCCAGGTGAGCTTCTTTGGTATTTTCTTGGCCTTCCCCTCCTGGCAACAAGATGGCTGTAGCAGCTATAAGCATCATGTCCTCACATGACAATGACAATATCGGAAGGAAGAAATGATAGTTCCTCCTCATGTAACTCTTTTTATCAGGGAAGAACTCTATCCTTGAAGCCTCCAGCAAACTTCCTCTTATGGAACAGTTTTATGTCACTTCCTTGAGCCCATAGCTACAGGGACACTGTTACAAAAGAGAGAGTGATAGGAATACATTGTGGAGGCAGTCAGAAGTGCCAGCCTCATCTGTTATGGCCAAAGATGTGATAGAAGCTCTAACTAGAGGGAAATGATCTTGTTCACGTGAATGTATGTAGGGCATATTGGTCAATGTTTTCCAGAGAAACCAACAGGAAGTAATGACAAGTCATTATTTGCTACTTATTGCCTATAGGAAATGGATCATTGCACACACATGGAGAGAAAGATTGAGATTGATTTATTTTAAGGAACTGGCTTATGTGGGTGTGGGGGAAGCAAGCTCAAAACCCATAGGGCGGGCAGGCTGGAAACTCCAGCAGTTTCCAGAAGCATAATTGTGGTAGTATCCTTCTCTTGCAAACCTCAGTTTTTGCTCTTAAGGCTTTCAATTGGTTAATCAGGTATACCCACATTATGGAAATGAATCCCTTTTATTTAATCAACTAATTGTACATGTGTATCCTATCAAGAAAGTACGTTCATAGTAATATACTAGCATTTGGCCAAACAACTGGGCACCATATCCCAAGCCAAGTTGACACATAAAATTAATCATCACATAGGGCGTGCCTTTCTTTTCAATGCTTCTAATCCACTCTGCTTAATTCTCAGGACCTTGACTAGTCAAAGTTTGGATGGTGTGACATAATAGCCTGGGACAGAGACCCCCCACTGAGAGAACCAGATGAGAGCTGAGATTCTTGGAGGTTGACAGAGACGCTGAGACTAATGGTAGGAGAAAGGCTACAGCAGAGCTGGCAGAGGTTGGCAGGAATTCTGCATCCTATATTTTCTGTTATAAAGTCTGTTAGACTCTTTCTGAGCCCTGGAGATATTTGCAACTTTCCCATGATGGCTTGCACCAAAGTGCAGCTCCACCAGCAATTTACACATCTAGGATGTTTCATCTCAGGTAATTAACCAGAAAGTATATGTTGTTGTTGTTGTTAGGTGCCATCGAGTTGGTATCAACTCATAGCGACCTTATGCACAACAGAAAGTATATAATTACCTTAAATTCTCTGACCTACTGCCCAGGGGTGGATGATCCAGATACAAATCATAGACTCTTGATTTCTGATGTTGGATTTTCTTTCATGGGATTAGGGATCAGCAGAATGGATGTCTTTCTATTCTGGAAACCTATTTTGGTATCTCTGTAGCATGTAATTAATTTGCTTATGTAAGTAATTTGCTCAAGTTCAGTCATGTTTTAGACTTGAGGTCATTGTGTAGGTGCTGTGAGTATTGCTGTGATGGGAGCACAGGCACTCAGGATTGAAGAGCTGGAAGGATTAAACGAAGTCTACATGTGACATATGCCTTGCATATTTCCCAGACCATTTCTTCCCTCATTTGGTTTTCTTTCTTAATTACTGTTTCCCCAAATTCTCATCAAAATGGCACCATGGCCTATTTTGGAGTATCCCCCATCTTGACCCTAAAAGAGGAAGAAGAGTATAGCCATTGCTCTAAGACAAAGTTATAAGAAAGGGGAAGACAGACGGGAATTACTCCTTTACCATGCACTGGAATCCATGTGTTAGAACTTCAAAGATGGATTTCTGTCTGAAGGAGTCCACAGTCTTAGCAGAGCTGACCCAGAAAGGAATAATGGGAGGTTTGAAGAATAATAGGACAGAAACATGAGTAAGGTGCAGGTAAACATTTAGAAGGGGCACCTAACTTACAGTAGATGGGGTGACAAAGGGTAACACAACACAATGGAAAGTTGGCTGCCGAGGCTTCCCCAGAACCAGGGCATGGGGAGACTTTGCCAAAGTTTTGTTTGAAAGCATCAGCCCAATTAGTATCCTACTTTTCATCCCTATCTTTTCTGGCCACCACCAAAAAGCCCTCTGGACACTTATTCTCTCATGTACTCTTATTCCTGTTACTTTGTGCATGTTAGCTGTTGACTCATCCTCCTACTGCTGTACCAATCTTTCTAGTGTTGTTTTCTGGAATCCTCATGTAGCTGTAACTTCCCCACCCCACCACATACTTGTTTGTCACAGAGCGGTCCCTCCACATCCTCACCTTCACTGAAACCTAGCTCTCCCTCAAGGAGAAAGTTCTCATACAAAAACGGTCCTTTCGTATTCCCAAAGACCCAATGGTGTGGAAGGCAACAAAAGCATTCGCTTAGTTCCTGTTTGCCATTTGCATCTTTCTACTGGCATTTGCTTGCAAAACCTCTTTGTTTGAGCCTCTTATAGTCTGGCCATCACAGCATCTCTTCTCACTGCTATCCCAGCTACCCTAGGCAGTGCATTCGTCACTTGTCACAGAAGTCTGTTCTTGTTGTTGTGAATGCCTTGGAGTCAGATAGCAGCCTGTATAGGGTTTCCGAGGATTGGCTGGTGGGTTTGAGCCACAGACCTTGCAATTCAAACTTACCTTGTGGTCCAGTGCTTACCCTATAGCACCACATCAGGACTAGAAATGTGCTGTATTGATGTTTTGAAAAATGTATTGTAAAAACAATATTAATAAACTTCAGTGATTTTTTTTTAGCTTGATTACATATTGAAATGTCTTCATTCTTTTGTTTCATTTGGTAAAATGAAACATTACTGAAATTAATTTCACCTGCTTCTTTGTACTTTTTCAGTGTGGCTGCTAGAAATTTTTTAATTTCATAGATGGCTTCTTTTTTTTTTTTGCTTCACATTCTTATATTTTTAATGAATGGTGCAGATTGACAGACTGCCAAGTCCGTGGGCATCAGTCTCTGGTCTCTGGGTGATATCAATAACCAATCCAAGACTTTTACATTAATTTCCCCTACCTCCTAGACTTCACTGACCTCCTTTATGTTTCCTTAGCAATCTACTCTCCAAGCATGACCCAGGTACTTTTTATTCCATGGTTTGACTCCATCCTTGAAATAGTGAACTCTAATATCTTACATTGTAGCTTCAATTTTACATTCTTCTAGACTCTTGATGCATTCTCCCATCTCTTCACGATCTCCAGTTCTTCCCTGATCACTTAGCTATGAGTGCCCACACGGGCCAGCCATAGCAGAACCTGCATGGTCATATGCAGTGGTCTATGCCTTCTGGTTTCACTTCCTTAGCTTCACAGCTTACACACCAGGGTTCAAAGATGCAGTAATTCTCTCACCAGAATTGTTGTCAGCCTGGATTTACCTAAAGGCAAGAGTAGACCAGGATTAAGGGGAGTAACTGACATATATTAAGTACCTTATTTGGGCATGGAGTACTGGTGTGGTATTGTAGAATAAGCACTAGACTTCTAAAAGCAATTTTGGCAATTCAAACCCAGAAGCTACTCCTTTGAAACCCTACATAGGGTCGCTATGAGTTGGAATCAACTTGATGATACTTAACAACAACAACAATGAGCAAGGATGTTGCTTGATCTCATTTAAGCCTTGTAACAAACCTATGAGGTAGTAAGTTTTATGTCTTTATAGATAAGGAAACTGAGCTCTCCTAGTCCATTCTCCCCAAGTGAAGCTAAGCAGAGGTAGAGTTCACACTTAACCATAAGTCAGACTTAAAGGGCAACTTGATATCTTAAGTTGAGAAGAACTCTGTATGGTGTTTTCTCTATGAAATGAATTCTGTAGAGGTTGTTGTTGCTGTTAAGTGCTGTAGAATTGGTTCTTATTCATAGCGATCCTGCAAAGGGTTTCCAAGGTGTGGATGGTGGGTTTGAACCACCGACCTTGTTAGCAGTCCAATGTTAATACATATTTATGCTAGATAGCACAACTACATACTCTACACAACCATAACCAAATTGTTATTCTGGTTATAATCACAAATACCATCTCTCTGGATTTGAGGTGAACCCTTAGAAGGACTGCTAGGGGAAAAGCTTGAACCGGTTCCCACTTGGGTCCCCATCTATTTTTGTTTGTTATGCTTTGTCCTCTGATTGTCTTCTAAATCTGGTGCCATCATTTCTTTGATTCAGAGCTGATATGCTCATTGCAGAGTTCTCAGAGGTCCCACATGATAAATCCAGCTTAAAGCACACCTCAACTTGCTGTTGAGAGAAGGAACATGAGTAATGCCTTCTTTGTTAACATTTTAGTCACTGCCCTGTAACCTACAATGGTAAGGTCAGACAAACGACACTCTTGTAGAATGGACTGCAGTTTGAGCTGAGCCTTTGATGGCTGTATGGGCTTATATATCATATTTTTAGATTGTGTTTAGATAGTTACAGAGTGACCAGATGAGACTTTATAACCACAAATATTAAAAGTACTTGCTAAAACCATGTGGGGACCATGTCTGACATCCCTGGCTTCACATGGTGGAATGAGAATCAAACTCAAAATCAGCCCAAGGCCAAGTCCTATGAAGCAGTGCTCAGAAATGCCTCCACCCTGCAACCTTCTTTTACCCTATTCTGACAACAACCATCCTTCCTACAGCACTCTCTGCCTCACATCTGGGTTTGACAATCCATTGCAATGGCCACACAGAACTCATAACAACACTCATGATTATGGGGTTTATTAGGGAAGTGAACTGGGTAAAATTCGGGATCAAAACCAACTCAGGATGCAGTAGTTCTCCAGTCAGGAACGCCTCTAGTCTGCCAGACTGCAGGCATACCTCTCTCTTGTTTTCAGATTCTCATCCATGAGAAAACCCTTGGCTCTGCTCCTGCATGTGTTGCATGCAAAATTCTTTTAACAAGTCTGTGGATGCTTAAAGATCACATTCGGCAAGCCAGTCTCCTGCTCAGCCTTACTCAGTCCATAGGCCTAGAGTCTGAAGCTGCTCTGTCTCTCCATGCCATCTCCTAAGCCATTGCCTAAGCCATCCCCTCTGCCATTGCTGTTTCTCTCATGGGTCATTCATGCTCTTACTTCTTGATGGTTGTGGGATCTTTCATCTCTGCTTCTGAGATGATTCCTCTTAAGCCTCAGTGGAAGGCAAAATTAACCATTCCCAGTCTTAGAGTTCTGAATACCTTATTTGCATGGTCCCACCCTATCACTTTCAATAGCGCAAGTCGAGGCTTGAATTTTTTCTTCAGTTCCCCCAGCTTGAGAAATGCTGAGCGTGTTCTTCCTTTTTGGTTTTCTGATTCCAGATCTTTGCACATTTTGTTGTAATATTTGGCTTTATCTTCTTGAGCTGATCTTTGAAATTTTCTGTTCAGCTCTTGGACCTCCTCATTTCATTTGCTTTAGCATCTCTACGCTGGAGAGCAAGTTTCAGAGTCTCTTCTGACATCTATTTTGAACTTTTCCTTCTTTCTTGTCTTCTCAATGACTTTTTGCTTTCTTCATGTATCATGTTCCTGATGTCATCCCAAAACTCTTCTGGTCTTTGATCTTTAGTGTTTAATGTATCAAATCTGTTCTTCAGATGATCTCTAAATTCAGGTGGGATATATTCAAGGTCATATTTTGGCTCTTGTGGACTTGTTTTCATTTTCTTTAGCTCCAGTTTGAATTTGCATATGAGTAATTGATGGTCTGTTCCACAGTCTTCCCCTGGCCTTGTTTTGACTGATGATGTGGAGCTTTTCCATCATCTCTTTCCACAGATGTAGTCAATTTGATTTCTGTGTATTCCATCATTCTTCTTGGATCAACTATCGACATTCATGGAAGCAGCAGTCAAGAAATTAAATGACGTATTGCATTGGGCAAATCTGCTGCACAGGAACTTTTTAAAGTATTGAAGAGCAGAGATGTCAGCTTGAGGACTAAGGTACGCCTGACCCAGGCCATGGTGTTTTAAATAGCCTCATATGGATGCGAAAGCTGGACAGTGAATAAGGAAGATCATAGAAGAATTGATGCCGTTGAGTTGTGGTGTTGGAGGAGAATACTGAAAGTGCCATGGACTGCTAAGAGAACCAATAGATCTGTTTTGGAAGAAGTGCAGCCAGAGTGCTCCTTGGAGGCCAGGATGGCTAAGCTTCATCTCTCATACTTTGGACATATTGTCCAGAGGAAACAGTCGCTGGAGAAGGATGTCATGCTGGGTAAGGTGGAGGGTCAGAGAAAAAGAGGAACACCCCTAACGAGATGGATCGGCCAGGTGGCATAATTGATGGACTCAAGTGTGGCAGCGGTAGTGAGGTTGGCCCAGGATCGGACATTGTTTCGTTCTGCTGTGCATGGGGTCGCTATGAGTCGGTTCTGACTTGATGGCACCTGACAACAACAATACTCTTATTGAATTTTATGTATTATAAAACACAACAATTTCATTACAAACTACTAGAAAATTCAATGAATCCAGATGTTAATGAAAATTATCAGTAATCTCACTACCCTTTCCTATCTCATTCTCTCTTTCTCTATCTAGAATATATAGAAGGGGGCTTCAAAAAGGTTTTAGAAAAATAGAATGAAAAATAATGGAACTTTGTCATGAACTGTTTGAAACCCCCTCATATTACCTACTCCTTTGTAACTTGCTTTTTATAGTTTCTAATATGCCATATACATCTTTTTGTGTCATTATTGAGTCCAGCTAATGTGCTGGACTGCAAGGTCAGTTTGAACCACAAGGTTGGCAGTTCAAGCTCACCGCCGCCCCTTGGAAGCCCTATATAGGGTTGTGATGGGTCAGAACTGAATTGACAGCATTTAACAACATTTCTTAAGTGGTTGCTCAATAATTCCTGACAGGGATCCGCCATCATTTATTTTTCCAACGTCTTGTAATTGGGCAGTTTTTAGATTTTGTGTAGCAAATGTATGGAGCATGGTGGCTATGTAGAATCAGCACTGGACTGCAAACCACAAGGTTGATGGTTCAAGCCCACCAGCCACTCTGCAGGAGCAAGATAAGGCTTTCTGCTCCCTCAAAGATTTATTTTGTAGCCTCAGAAACCCTATGCAGTGTCACTATAATTTGGAGCCAACTGGACAACACTTAATACTCACAAAATAGTAAAAGTGTTCGAGAAGTGGGAACTTAAAAATAGATATCAGAGAGAGGGCCACATTTAAAAGTTGTCAACATTTTCTAGTGATGGTAGAACAGGTCAGTTATACCTATGCCTACCAATTTATTCCTCTCACTTAATTATCATATAATATTCAAATAAATATTAATTCATTTTTCTTGAGAAGATCTAGAAGTTCATGCTGTAAACCAAAGATAGATGCTCCCGATTCACATGTTAAAAGTTTAAAAATCACATAACTACTGTCTTCTTGGGAGGAGGGCTCCCAGATGACAGGAGATCTGGGCCTTCTCTTAGTGGGGGCTGGCTCCTCTTTTCCCCTGTGGAAGACTGCCAAGAGCCAGACACCCACAGATGGGGTTGAGGTTCAGTGGTAGAATATTGATCCAGGCTCAGAGGCCTAGGCCAGGGAGAAAGTAGCTGTAGAACTGAGAACAGAGAGACAGTCATGTTTTAGAGCACAGATGGTCGACAGAGGTGCCCGGTGATTTCCAGCAGGGTTTTGTGGAGTGTGTTTGTTCATATCTCAAAGTACATCAGGAATGCCTGAGGGACACAGCAAAAGGCCACTATGGACTTAGTCCTCTATCTAGGTAGACCATTAAGCTAGTAATCATTTGGGCTTTAAAATGGCTGAGCTTTAGAACATGGACCATCTGCTTCCATCAGAGGCTGAAATCATGTCTTTTGGGGGAAATACGCAAAGAAAGCTAAAACTGTCCCTAGGAAGGCAAGTGTACAAATAATTTAATTAGACCACATATCCACACAGATAAATGATATAATGAGAATTAAGTCAGAATGACCAGAGAAAATAATTTTCATTTCCATGACTGCATCAGATATATAAATAGAGGTGTGCATGGCCATCTTGAATAGCTATCTTCTGAGGGTTCACATAGTGTTCATTGCTGAAGTTGCAAGGTAGGTGAAATCAGGGGTCAGATTGCCTGGTGTGAATCTAGACCCACCACTTGTGACCTTGGACATGGTTCTTAATCTCTCTAACCTTCTCATAGAACAGCTATGAGAAATAAATGAGATAATGTATATAAAGGGCATAGCATAATGCCTACCACACAGTCAACATGCTAAATGTTGTTCTTATATTGCATAATGATCATACTGTATTATATTATCATTATATGGTTTTTCACATGTATTACAGTAGCTTTCTAACTGGTCTTATGACTCCCACTCCTCCCTAATTCAATTTCCACATAGCAGAACAGAGTGTTAATGTTAAGGGCCTACCCAACCACTGGCTTCCCATTGCACTGAGCATAAAACCCAAATCTAAGCTCCTTGCCCTGGTTTACAAGGAAGACCCTGCAGGATTTAGCGTTGCCCATTTTGTGACACCTGGCCACTGTCCCTGTGTCCCTGCCCTGCTGTTGGTTTTGGAACTCTCCACACTTGCTCCTGCCTTAGAGACTTTACATTTGTTGTGCCCCCACCTAGAATGTTCTGCTCTTCATCACTCACTACATGAATGGTACCTTCACATCAGTCATGTGTCAGTTCAAATGATACCTCCTCAGAGAGCCTTCCCTGAAGACCAATCTAAGTGTTATAATTGGTTTATCTTTTCTTTTCCATTGAGCCAGTTCTGAGTTATCGTCATTCCATGTGCTCTAGAGGGTTTTTAATAGTTTATTTTGGAAGTAGATTACCACAATGTTCTTCTAAGTTGGCTCTGTTTAGATTTGAAACTCCAACCTTTCATTTAGAACTGAGTGTATAAACCATTTACACCTCCCAGAGATGTTTACCTGGAACTGGGGTGTAACCTTCCTTAGACAGAGACCTTTTGTTCCTTGTTCAACATTAATGCCCAGTGCCAAAGACAGTGCTCAACACATATTAGGAACTCAAGAAGTGTTAGTAGAATGAGTGAATACAGGAAGAAATGGAGTACACTCTATCTAAAGATAAATCAAGTTCTGCCCAGGGTTTAGAAGTGTGTCTGGTGAAAACTACTCAGAACACCAACTAACAATAGAATTTGGAATCCTGTGTGTCTATGGCCTGCCACTTTCTGAGCTGATTTTCTTTGTACTGAAGGAATCAGAGTTTGAATGTCATTTATTTTCCCCTCAGACATATGTAGTCTTGAAAAATCAAAGGAAACCATAGTCTCAGAGGAGCAAAGCAAAGGCAGAAACAGTGATTGGGGACTAACATAGACCACTCTCGAGACAAAAAGCCACGGGGAGGATCTGCTCTCCTGCATCTTCTGCATGTTTTCTGACACACGTGTGACTTGTAAGTCACTTGTGAAACTGCTTTTTCAGAAGCCTTCAGTCCTGTTTCCCAAGGCAATCATCCCTTTTCTTCTCAAATTTAATTAAAATAGCCCTAAGGCTCCGCTGTGCAGAAAGGGAGCTCTTGTTTACATAACATGAGGAATAATAATGAGCCAACATTAATTAGAATTGTTACTGCAAGTCAGAAAAGAAAAAATTGATTCCCCACCTCCACCATGGGCAGATTTCTGCTTTCAGATACCAGGTCTTACAGAGTTGAAGTGCTAATTTCTTCTTAGAGCAACAGAGAGCACGCATAAGAGAGAGTGAGAAAAGAGACCGAGAAAGAGTGAGGGCGAACGCATAAGAGACAGAGACAGAGAGAAGAAACCTTAAAGGTTTTACCCCTTGTCAAGTAGACGTTCAAGAATAATATCATTCTCTTAGTTATCTAATGCTGCTATAACAGAAATACCACAAGTAGATAGATGACTTTAAGGACCATTTTGACATTATTTCCCCCTCCATTTCTGCTCAGATCATTGTTTAATCTCTTTTATATCTCAAGAGATGACTGAAGCAATATCCTATATTAATCCTGCCTCATGTCATAACAAAGATAACTCATTCCCATATGTATTCATCTCCATAGGCATAAAGGTTAGGAATTGCAACACATTATTTCAGAGCACATAATTCAATCCATAGCAACCACTAACTTTTTTCTTTGTTCTACTGCTTCAAGTCAATTCAGTCAACCATTACTCACTGTTATTTGGTTGTTACTACGACTGAATTTTCTGAATAAACACCAAGTATTCATCACAATGTTAAAATACTACTACTTATTATTATTATTCTGCAGGCAAAAGGTCATGGCATTTGCAGAAGAGTTTGATATACAGATCATGTTTATCCTTTGATCATCTGTCATTTTGTTAGAAGAAAGCATATGCCATCCTTTGCTCTGTTTTAAAAATAGATTCAGAGGAAGTGAGGAATTAATCTTAACCTTACACACATTGAGCCCAGTATTTCCTATCCAACTGCAGAATGCACTATCTAGTTTCCTACACCTCGCCCTGGCTAAGTTTAGGTTCTTCATGCCAGCTGTTAAGAAGAAAGGAGGGGGAGGGGAACAATGCTTTAGATGGATAAAGCATTTCAATGTCCAGAATCAATCTTGGCTTCTTTCTCACTATTCCATTCCCCATTCCCTACAATAATAGAACCCCAATCTTGGTGCTAAGGATCCTTGTGATTTTTCAGACATTGGATCTAAGACTTCATGGTATGAACATGCATCTTTTTCTCCCCATGTTCAACTTTTCAGTCCTGTACTGTGAACACTGAAAATCAATCAGCCCATCAGCATTGCCGATATTAACTATATTGGTACTGTGTAGAAAAGCAGTGTTTCACCTTGCTTTTTAAAATTGCTGAGAAAGAAAGGAAATTGGGATATCCTCAACTCACCTGCTGCACACAACAATCTTGTCAAAAGTAGGTGGAGGTGGTTCTGAGCAGTAATGTTTGCAGAATTTGTCTTTGAAGATTTTTCTTCATTAGGCTAACTCTGCTAAGGTGGCTGACTTTGCAAACAATTCGATCAATGATCTTCAACTTTTTATGACCAGTTTACTTCTGGTATGGATGTTGGTATCTTCAGTACTTGGTATCTGTATTTGGCTCATGATGGGAGGTTCATAGATGCTTCTTATTGTTTTAGCTCCAGACTCATAGCAATGATCTCATACATAATGGGATCAGACTATGGAGATCCAGAGGTTTAATTGGCTCTAGAAGTAGATAGTCAGGGCTTTCCTCTTAGTCTGTTTTAGTCTGGAAGCTCCACTGAAACCTGCTCAGCATCGTAACAACACAAAACCCTCCATTGACAGATGGGTAGTGGCTCTGCATGAGCTGCCTTGGCCAGGAATTGAATCTAGGTTTCTCACATGAAAGGTGAGAATTCTACTATCAAACCAACACTGCCTCCAATAGATGATTATTGAATTGAACTTAAGTTAGGGGTTAAAATGGCCCTCAGGGTGCTGGTGGTGTCTAGTAGAGCTGAGCTGGGACCTGAATTTGGGTCTTCCTGGTGCGCTTTGGTAAAGGGGTTACTCTTGCTCCATTTTGTATCCCTTTCAGCCTCCTGCCCACTCTCTTCCAAGGCCCGGTGCTTGGGAACCTCTCTCCTTTTGCCAGGGTTTGTTTCTGCATTTCATATAAACACAGAGGGAATCAGAAGGACTTTGGCAATATCTGTAGCGCCTCAGTGCCCTATGACATAGTGACATGGTGAAACCTAGCAAAACTTCTAAAAAGTGAGCAGTGTGAAGAAGTAATAACTATGAAAAATCTTTTGCAGCCAGTGAAATCAGAGCGTATTCTCCCTCTTTTTTGTGGAAATACACAAACACAATGGGAGAAAATGAACACAATGAGCCCTCCTGTCCCCATCATCCAGCTTCACCAGCCACCAACTTTTCATCAAGTCTGTTTCATGTATGATTCTTCCAGATTTGTGCGAATGTATGTGTGTGTGTGTGTGTGTGTGTGTGTGTGTGTGTGTGTGCGTGAGTGAGTGGGTAAAACCAGTGATTTTTGCTTTTATAGAGTATGAGGCCTACTTCTTTCTGTATTATTTAAGCAGAAATGCAATTTCGTAAGTGAAAACTTTACTGCTGATTCTTTTATTGAAATGCCCTATTTTTAAGCCCTGGAACTGGAGGTTCCAGAATGTTTCAATTAAATGCTAGCAATGCAGAAAGCCTCATGTCCCCTCCACGAGTGGCTTTCAGCCACTTCCTTCTGTCTGATTGAATTTTTTAAAGTTGTCCCTGGTGGGCTGCTGGTAGAGCTTGTGCTGCTTTGTCGGTCTGTCTGCTCTGGCACCCGCACACTGCAAGTACAAGCTTCCTTTGGGCATTTGAGACCTTTGGAGCTCAAGCTTTCTTAATTGCTGTATTTTCAGTGAATGTCCTTTTGTCACGGTGCAATGACCCATTTTTTCTTCAACCACAGAGCTGATGGTGCTGGCCTACCAAGTCACACCAGGGAATGACTCAGAAAAAGGAGCAGTGGGCAGCAGCCTATATACATGGTAACTTGTGTTGTGCTTTTCTTTATGGAATACTTTCATTTTATAGACACCATCACCGGTGCCATTGAGAAACATAAGGTGATGTTATCTCTTTTGATTTATCTACTAATAAAATCGGAAAAATAAAATGGGTCCATAAAATTGCCAGACCATCTCATGAAAATTACTCCTGAACCAAATGTCATCCCCTCAGTTCTAACGATTAAGCAATAGAATTGAAATAAATCAAGAGAAAATAAGCATACCTTTTAGTATATATACATACTGTACATGTTTTAATATTTCAGTTTTTTTTTTTCTTCTTTCCTTCACTTAAATTAGAACAAATGCAACAGGAAGATTTCAATGAAGCGCAGAACAATGAACTTCAGACGTGTGCTATGGCATTAGCTTCCCACAGATGTGGTAAGGTAAGAGCAATGGTCCTGGAAGATTTGCCCATGGGTCCTTTCTTTGCCTTTCCTTTGAAGACTTTGTTGTCCTGGCTGCCCTACCACTTGTCTTCCTGTTGGATTCAGCTAGTGGGAAGATTGCAGAGAGGGGGAGGAAGGAGTAACCCAGATGTATTAGTACTATTGCTGCTATAATAAATGACCTCAAACTGATTTGGTTAAACAACACACATTTCTTACCTTATAGTTCTGAAGACCAGAAGTCTGAAATCTGTCTTATGAACTAAAGCAAGGTAATAGTGGACTGCACACTGTACTGGAGGCTGTAAGGGAGAATCATGTCCTTGCCTTTTCCAACTTCTAGAGGTTGTCAACATTCCTTGTCTCATCATCATTCCAACCTCTGCTTCCATCATCACATCCTCTCTCACTCTGACACTCTTTGTCCCTCTCTCAGGGTACTTGTGATGGCATTTAGGGCCCACCTGGATAATTCATGACAATCTTCCTATCTCAAGATCCTTAATATAATCACATCCGTGAAATTCCTTTTACCATGTTGTTGTTGTGTGACTTTGAGTCATTTCCAACTCACAGTAATCCTACATAACAGAGTAGAACATCCCCATAGAGTTTTTTAGATAGTAATCTTTATAGGAACAAATCACCAGGCCTTTTCTCCCATGGAGCCATGAGTGGGTTCAAAGCACAAACATTTCAGCTGAGTGCTTAACCATGTGTCCCCAGAGCTCTTTTTGTCATAGAAAGTAACATTGTCAGAGATCTTTGGGGAAGTTATTATTCTCCTCCTCCACCCTAAAGTTGTCCCTGGTCTATAGACTCTGGTAATACTCCTTCCCTGGGTCCAACAGTCCAGGGGTGACAATGGCTTCCATCTATTGTTGTCCTTGGGGCTGCCTCACTATGCCTTACACTCAGCTCATATGTCACTTGTGTAACAGATTCCATGTATTAGAATCTCTTAGTTTGAAATGCTGAAAGTGTCCCTGGCTGATTAGATGATGGGGTCATGTCTGGGTATTGGTGAGCTCTACTAGAAATTGGGGGCATGCCTCCGATCATTGGGTAATAATGCCAGGATTGTCAGAGGCCCAGCCTTCCACTGGGCAGTAGCTCTGTCCCTTTAGGGCCAGGACATGCAAGCATGGTGGGTAGTTGGAAGAAAACCAGAGTGAACTGTGTGAGGTACACAGTGATTCTGATTTAAGCCAGTTCAGCACTTCAGTGCAGATATGAATAGCTCCCTAACTGGAGATCTGTACCAACCAAAAGAGTCTGAAAGAGAAGCTGGCAAAAGTATTGTGGACATAGGCTTGATTTAGGATTGGAATACTCAGATTTAAGTTCTTGTATTTACCCTCAAACAAACCACCTAATCTTTCAGCCTCTTGCCCTTGTCTAATAATATGGGACAATCCTACTTAATTTCAAAGGTTTGCTTAAGGATTAAATGAGATAATATTAAATGAGAAATGAACAAATTTAAGTCTTTCAATTGATGAATCAACTCTAAAAATACTTCTTGAACACCTTTCATGAACTGCTTACTGTCCTAAGTTCCTGCTGTCATGGAATTACCAGTCTACAGGGAGAGAGACATTATTCAAATAACCATATGAGGAAGCTTCAGAGTTCATGGGGAAATGGAATAAAAGGTAATGGAATTTTTCCATGAACCTTTTGAAGTCCCTCATATATCTAAATATGAAGTTACAGGTTTAAAGGAAAGATACATAATTTTGTGAGAACACGTGAAAACAAACTGAATATGACTTTAACTATGAGCTCAGGAAAGCATGTGGGTTGTGATTTGAAGGATGATCAGTTAACTAAGAAAAGGGTGGGGAAAACAGCAGGTACAAAGGCCCTAGGGTAGGATGGCACATGCTGGAGCCAAAGACCTGAAATGAGACGTCAATGTGGCTGGAGCACAAAGACCAAGAAGGAAGCAGAGTAAGATGAGGCTGGCAGTGTATGCAGGACTAGACTACAGGAACTCCACAACCTCATTAAGACTTTTAGCTTTTATACTCAGAGTCAATAGGAAGTCATTGAAGGATTTTAGGCAGTATTAGTGAGGGAGGTTTGAACAGATTTTTTATTTAGCAGAAAATAACTCTAACTGCAGCACGGAGAGGGGCAAGAGAGAATAAAGGGAGCGATGGCTCTTGTGAGATGGGTGCTAACTTGGACTAGGTGAGTGTTCAGGCCCATGGAGGGACAAGGGTCTAGGCTTGCACTCCTGGTAGCTGGGAGCATGGGAGGGGATCTCATTTGGATAGTGAAAAGCATGAGACTGATGTTGGATATACTGAATTTGAGGAGTCTTAGAGATATCCAAGAGGAGATATGTTCTGTTAGCCACTCAAGAGAGGTCTGGTCTGGAGTTAGAGCTTTGGACATCATGGGTTTACAAATAGTAATTAAATGCTTGTGAGTGGATGAGAACACCTTACAGACACGCTAATGTTCATCCAGGGTTTATTCTTTGTATGTCACAAAAGTCTAAGCCCTTTACATAGAATTTACTTGTATTAATTCTTTTAAGTTTCATAACTTCCTTTTGAGATGAAGAAGGCAGTTAACCATTGCACAGGTGAACAAACAGAGGCAGCAAAGAGCTTCCAGAACTTGCTCGATGTGAAATAAATAGGAAGGCTTAGCACCAAAATCCACATGCAGGCTGAGTCCAGTGGCAGAAGCACTTCACCACACTGCCTCTCCATGCCTCTGTCAAAGCCTGTAGTTCATTCCTAGGTCATAGACTGTTGTCACTCATCAACTGTTTTTACAAAGCTGTGCCTTTAGTTTTCAGGGGTACAGGAGATGTTAGTGTTTCTGGTTGCTATGGTTTGCATAACATACATTCCTCACCTGCTGGAACCCAACTGGCCTGAGTTATAGCTGCCAGAAGTTACTGAATGATCATATGTCAGCAGCAAAGTGGAGCACATGGAGATGAGGGCAGGAATGGAGAAAGGAACACAGCAATTATCTTTTCAAGCAAAAACATGTTTGAAATGCCTTTGGGTTAATAGAGAGCTCTGTATCTTTCCACAGACAGAGGTTGACCCCACAAGCAAGGTAACTTGCTCTTTGTAGTTAGTCCATGGTGAGTTACATTTATAAGATGGGAAAACTTAGCTATAAAGTTATACCCTGAGCTGTCTGGGTTTTACTTATAGACTGTGAAAAGAGTTATTGTTTGTTTTTTAACTAGGTAGTAATGCTTTAACATCACATAGGCACCCTCACTAAGTAATTGCCTCTGGCTGAGTGGGTGTAGTTCCATGCCCCAGAGAGCAGTTGGAGGCTGAGCAGAAGATAAGTTATATAAGCTCTTGATCAGAAATCCACACAGACAGTCTCTTTAGTATAATGTGCTTTATCATAAGAAAGAGGCTGTGTCCTTTCCTGGAGTGTTGTTGCATCTGGTAACTGGTTCAGTCAAAGGCAGCTTAATGCCCCACAAAATGATTAGGTAAGGATGAATGCAAGATCACATGTGTCAGTCCTGTCACACAGCTGAAGAACATTACACACAGCACCCGGTGAGCAGGCTGCTGTAGAAAGCATGCCATTTGCTCCCTCTGCTAATGATGCACTTGTGAGTGTCCTGGGCTCCCAGGAACGGAGTCTTCTCACCTTTTCCCTGTCCATACACCGCTCATCCTCACAGATGACAGTACCCTGGTCTCTTGGCTACCTTCTTCGTTTTCTTTCTTTTTGTTAAATCCTGGGCCAAATGTTTTTATGGGGAAAAAATGATTTTAGTACTCAGATGGCAACTGGAACATATGGAGGACTCGATGCAACAAAAATTGAGCATCTATTATGTGCTCGTTACTGAAGGAGCATCAGAGAAGCTTGACGTGCATGCTTAATCTCAGAGGTCTGGAGTGAGGTAGGAGACATTAGCAGTGAGGAACTTAAGGCAGGTAGAGAGGGACAAAGGACATATAGTTGGTAGCATTTGAAATGTACCCAGAAAAATTGGTAAAATTTTAAAGGAAGTGCCATAGCAAATGGATATTCCAGATTGAAGGAACAACTCAATTGTCTCTGGATTTAATATAACAAACCTCTGCTACAGAGCTGATTCTGATTCATAATGATCCTGTACAGGGTTACAGATGCTGACAGCATTGTTCTTTCTCCCATGGTAAGGCTGATGGGTTTGAACCATCCAACTTGTGACATTATTGAATTTTAAAATGGCAGACACAGAAAATTTAAGAGTCCAAAAGTTTTCTTTTCTATACTAACTGGATACTTAGCATCTTCTAAATATAGTTGTTGTTGTTGTTAGGTGCCATTGAGTCAGTACCAACTCATAGCGACCCTATGCACAACAGAACAAAACACTGCCTGGTCCTGGACCAACCTCACAATTGTTGCCACTTTGCCAATCTATCTGTAAGTATAGTAGTCTATGAAAATTGATATTCTTTTCACAGAATTAGCTAGTATTGAGCAGTAAAATTGTCAGAATTATCTTTAAAGATTCAAAAAGCTTTGAACAAACTTCATAATTCATATAGGCAGATAAGATTTTAAAAATACCAACCTTTTTGTCAACTTATTATTATTATTATTTAAATAGGTATTATAAGCACATTTTAAATAAGTTAAGTCTAGGAGGTTAACTTGCCTCCAACATCTGTCTTATGATTCCCTAATGACCACTCCCCAAGGGCAACCGGGAGTCCTCAAAAGGAGGTAAGCATAGAGAAATATGTATACATGGAGCAAGCTCTGTCATATACAAGACGTTTTAGAAATTATTCCATATTATGGCTTAATTATATGTAATGGGTATATAGTATCATTTTAAGAGTCCTGGTGTGATGTTGTGAGATAAAGCACTGGACCAAAAGGTTAGTTTGAACCACAAGATCTGCAGTTCAAATTCACCAGCCACTCTTGGAAACCCTTAAACCACCAACAACAATGTAGTTTGTATTATAACAAAAGGGAGTCCTGATGTGGCAGTATAGGATAGACACTTAACTACTAACCTGAAGGTGAGAAGTTCAAGGCCCCCAGATGCTCCTTGAAAACTTTACACAGAGTTACTGAGTCTGAACGAAATCAACAGCACTTAATAACAACCACACTATAGTTTTTATTGTAATAAAAGCACATATAACAAAATATCTGTTTCAACAATTTTGACTTACACAATTCAGTGACATTAGTAACCACCATGTTGTACAACCATCACCAGTATCCTTTTGCAAATTTGTAATTACTCTAAGTAGAAACTCAGTACCTTTTAACCAAGAACTCCCCATTCTCCACTGCCCTCAGCCCCTGGTAACCACTAGGAAACTGTCACACTGTATTTGCTTTCTCATGAATTGATTTCTGTACCCACAAAACATGTGTCTACTTAGCTGGGTCATGATTGCCAGGATTGTGTGTCTGTTTTCCATTTTGTGATTTGATGTAATTATCCTCTATTTTGAGATATTTGTTGTAAATTCTAACCTCTATGTTAATGTGCTCATGAGGAACCTGTGCATAGATACAAAGGCAGTTATTAGAATAGAAGAAGGGGATAAAGAATGGTTCAACATCAGGATATTCACTTGCCAGGGTTGTATTATTTCACCATATTGATTCAATCTGTATGCTGAGCAAATATGAAGGATTTGGCAAAGAACAAGGCACCAGGAATTGATGGAATCAAAATTGAAATCTTTCAAGAAAGTGAGGCAGCACAGGAGACACTCACTCATCTCAGCCAAGATATATGGAAGACAACTATCAGACCGACTGATTGGAAGAGATCTATATTTGTGACCATTCTAAAGAGAGGTGATCCAACGGAATGTGGAAATCATGGGATAATCTTTTTGATATCCCATGTGAGTAAAGTTTTTCTAAAGGTAATACAGAAATGGCTACAATCATACATTGACAGAGAACTTCCAGAGGTTCAAGCTGGATTCAGAAGAGGCCGTGGAGTGAGGGATATCATTGCTGATGAATCTTGGCTGAAAGTAAAGAATATCAGAAAGTTGTTTACCTGTGCTTTATTGGCTACGCAAAGGCTTTCAATTGTGTGGATCATGATAAGCTATGGACAACATTGCAAAGTATGACTATTCCAGAACACTTAATTGTACTCATGAGGAATCTGTACATGGACCAAAAATCAGTTGTTTGAACAGAACATGGGAACACTGCATGGTTTCAAATTAAAAAAGATGTGCAACAAGATCGTATTCTTTCACCATGCTTATTCAACCTGTATGCTGAACAAATAATTTGAGAAGCTGGGTTATATGAAGAAAAACACGGCATCAGGATTGGAGGAAGACTCATTAACAACCTGCGATATGCAGATGATACAACCTTGCTTGCTGAAAGTGAAGAGGACTTAAAACATTTACTAATGAAGATCAAAGAACACAGCCTTTGGTATGGATTACATCTCAATGTCAAGAAAACAAAAATCCTCACCACTGAAACAATAAACAACATTCTTGTCAACGGAGAAAAGATTGAAGTTGTCAAGGACTTCATTCTTCTTGGATCAACTATCAACACTCATGGAAGCAGCAGTCAAGAAATCAAACGATGTATTGCATTAGGCATATGTGCTGCACAAGACCTTTTAAAAGTGTTGAAGAGCAAAGATGTCAGCTTGAGGACTAAGGTGCACCTGACCCAAGCCATGGTATTTTCGCTGGACAGTGAATAAGGAAGACCGGAGAAGAATTGATGCTTTTGTGTTATGATGTTGGAGGAGACTATTGAAAGTGCCATGGGCTGCGAAAAGAACCAATAGATCTATTTTGGAAGAAGTGCAGCTAGTGTGCTCCTTGGAGGCCAAGATGGCCAAACTTCATCTCTCATACTTTGGACCTATTGTCAGAAGGGACCAGTCACTGGAGAATAATCATGTTTAGTAAGGTGGAGGGTCAGAGAAAAAGAGGAAGACCCCCCAATGAGATGGATTGGCCAAGCGCAGCATTGATGGACTCAAGCGTGGCAACATTAGTGAAGCTGGCCCACGATTGGGCAGTGTTTCGTTCTGCTGTGCATAAGGTCACTATGAGTTGGTACCGACTCAATGACACCTAATAACAACAATATTTTCTTTGGAAAAATGTCTGGTGAAGTCTTTGGTCCATTTTAAAATCTTTTTGTTGTTGTGTTTTAGGATTTCTTTACATATTCTGTATATTCAACCCTTATCAGTTATATAAAACCAGTTGCTGCTGAGTTGACTGTGACTCATGGTGACCATGTGTGTCAGTTAGAACTGTACTCCATAGGCGAGTCAAGGGCTGATTTTTGAGAAGTAGATCACCAGGACTTTCTTCTGAGGCACCTCTGGATGACCTTTGACCTCCAACTCTTTGGTCAGCAGCAAAGTATATTACATTTACACCATCAAGAATACCTATTTCCCCCCATTCTCTAGATTGTTGCTTTACTTTATTGATAAGCAAACCTTTTATATTTTGATGAAGTCCAAATTATTTAGTTTGTCTGTTGTTGCTCATGCTTCTGGTGCCATATCTAATAATCCCTAATTTTTGTTCTAAGAATTGTTTGCTTTTAGTTTTACAGTTAGGTCATAGAACTATTTTGAATTTATTTTCATGTATTGTCTGAGGGATGAATCCAACTTCATTCTTTTATGTGTACATACCCACTTTTTCCTGTACCATTATTTGACAGTGCTCTTCTTTCCCTACTAGCTGACCCTAGTCCCTCTTATTGAAAATTAATTGACCCTAGGTGTATGGATTTATTTTTGGATTCTCAAGTCTTCATTGGTCTATATGCTTACCCTTATGTCAACACCAGATTATTTTAATTACTATAGCTTTATAGTACATTTTTAAGTTGGGGGATGTGAGCCTTCATACTTTGCTCTCTGTTTTCCAAAATTGCTTTGTCTATTTAGGGACCTTTGCATTTCCATATAAATTTGAGGCAGGGCTTCAAACCAATTTGAACCAGTTCAGTCATAGTCAATGCAGTAAAATCAGAACACACCTGAATTTGTAAAATATGGGAGTACCAGAATGATCATTGGAAACCCTGGAGTGGGAGACTCTAAAGAGGTGTAGTGAGCTCTTTCAGGAGCCTGATTTGGGAAATTGGATTCTTGCCAGAACAGTGAAGCGTGATATACATTCAAAAAGATGTGGTCAGCTGACATCTTTGAACCATCTTTGGCATCATTGTTTCCAATTCTGCTGGTCAAGAGATTTGGTTATTATAAATGTGTGTTTTCCAAGACAGAGATTAAATTTATAGCTGGGCATCAATCTGTCGATTTTCCAGTTCTGGTTATTGTTCTGGTATACCCACATTTTACAAATTCAGGCCCATTCCAGTTTCACTTCGTCTGCCTGACCAGAAAGAACTGGTTCAAAGCCTTGATTTGAAGATTGTTGCTGTTGTTGTTGGTTTCCATTTTTCCAAAGAAGGCTGTTGGGATTTGATAGGTATTGCATTGAATCTCTAGTTTGCTTTGGGTATTTTTGACATCTAAACAACAAAGGAGCTCTGGTAGCATAGTGGTTACGAATCGGGCTGCGAACCTTAAGGTCAGCGGTTCGAAACTACCAGC
>NW_006408603.1:10876699-10889803 GCF_000296735.1 Chrysochloris asiatica
GGGAGAAAGATGAGGCTTTCTGCTCCCGTAAAGATTTACACCCTCAGAAACCCTGTACAGGGTCGCTATGGGTCGGAACCGACTCGATGGCAAACAACAACAACAACAAAACAATATTAAGTCTTCCAATCAATGAAAATGGTGTATTTTTCCACTTATTTAGGTGTTTAATTTCTTTCAGCAATGTTTGTTAGTTTTTAATGTACATGTATTTCACCTCCTTGGTTAAATTTATTCCTAAGTGATTTATTTTTCTAGATGCTATTGTAGATGGAATTGTCTCCTTAACTTTCTTCTTTAGCTTGTTCATTACTGATGTAGAAACCTAACTGAATTTTTATTCTCTTCTACTTTTTCTTTTGTCTTCTCTATACTTGGGTTTAATCTTTTGTGTGAACCAAGATATTCTCCTTCTTGTTATGAGAATAATGTCAGGAGAAAGACAAATAATATTTAGTTTCTAACATGCTAATAGAATTGCACTGCAGGAGAAAGAATATGCTATATCCCTTTAGCTTCTCCTACTGCAAACAAGCCTGGAGGACCCAAGTCATAAAGTTCTCCTATGGTAGAGATGATGCTTATTCTGTCTTTAATGGCAAAGCAGAAGGCTTGCTGCTTAGTATTTGTAGGCATGTTTGACAAAAGCAAGCAAAATATAAGCCCATTCTCCTTCACTTTTATTTTTAAAGGTGGCACCAACTCGACGGCACTTAACAATACAACAATAACAACAGAGAAAGGCAGGTTAGAGAGGAGATGAAATAGCAAAGAAACTAAATATGTATCCCACTTTAAGCATTTTGGAAGCTGATGGAGCAGAGAGGTATGAGAGAACTTTTAACACCCACCCCCACCCCAACACTTAAGGAGCTCTGGTAGCATAGTGGTTTTAAGTCAGGCTGCTAACCTCCAGGTCAGCAGTTTGAAACTACCAGCTGTTCCACAGAAGAAAAATAAGGCTTTCTGCTCTCTTAAAGTTTTACAGCCTTGGAAACCGTATGCAGCATCGCTATGAGTTAGAACTGACTCCATGGCACATAACCATCCCTCCCTCCCCCAGTACTACTCCTGTTTGAGATCCTGGAAGGAGACTTGTGGATCATCAGAAGGAAGCCCAGGCTAATGAAGAGGATGCAGCAGTATGGTTGAACCAGGAGAGCACCTTGGTATGCCTCTCTGCTCCCAGGGGTATCCATACTGCATTGAAAACCAGAGAGCCTTTGGTGGGGTTTGTTGTGGTGGAGCACAGTATCTAGCAGCAAAGTCTGGAATGGACTATAAATCAGGATTCGGATGGAGTCAGTGACAACCATTTAGACGTGTCCAACTATTCAGCCAAGCAGCATGCAGGAGCTCTAGTCAAACTAGCAAATGAAATCATGAGTTGAACCAGCTGCAGTCGCCATCAGTGAATTCCAGCAAGATAAAGAGCACCCTGTGGTCGGCTCCAGAGGCCAGGGCAGGAAGCCAACACTATCCTCAAGGATTCCTTCTCTTTTTTTGCTGTAAAAAATACATGTTGTTGTTGTAACATGCTGTTGAATCGGTTCTTATCCATAGTGATCCTGTATAGGGTTTCCAAGGAGCTGCTGGTGAGCTTGAACCTTCAGCCTTGTGGTTTAAAGCTGTCTTTGCAGTCCAGTGTATTAACCCACAATGCCACACCAGAACTCCAGAAGTCTATGTACCCAGATGTAATTCTAATGAGGGAAGCAGGAGAAGAGCAGCTATGCGAATGATTTAGTTCTTTCATCCAAGGAAAGTGAAATATTACCTGTTTTATTCATCAGACTTTAAATGATCAGTGCAGATTAAGTTTGAAATAAAACTGGACAATGAGTTAATCTTTTCCCCACCAATCAGTAAGACCAGCGTAGAAATTACAGGGTTTTGCACATCTGAGCTATAACGTAAATTAAAATATCTGATCCCCACTAATATATGAATCATTGAGTGACTAAGCTGTAATGAATGTACCCACTCTCTTTTTATTGGAAATTAAGTTTTTCTACTTTTGAATTATTAAAATTTTACTTCTTGATGTTTGTTTGTTGTTAAATGTTGCAAGTCAGTTCTGACTCACAGCGACCCTGTAGAGGGTTTCCAAGAAGCAACTGGTGGGTTTGAACCATCAATCTTGCAATTAGCAGTCCAGTACTTCACTGTGAGTTAATGCGCTAGACTGCAAAGCCGTTTGAACTGCAAGGTCGGCAGTTCAAACTCACCAGTCGCTCCTAGGAAACCCTGTACAGGGTCTCTATGGTTCGGAATCGACTTGACCGGCACTTAACAACAACAACAACAACAACTTATCCTACAGCGCCACACCTTGAGACCTAATAGTCAACATTTACCCCAAACAAAGATCAGAAGACAAGGAGGGGAAGGGAAATTACATCAGTGGAAACAGAATAAAAATAATGAGAATGCTGAAATATTATCAAAATTATACACACTGACACAGGATAATGTTTATAAAAATTGTTAAAGGGGAACCTAATTTGCTGTGCAAAGTTTCACATAAAGCACAAGTTATTACTTAAAAAAATCCACAAAAAATGAAAGAATACTATATGAACATCTTCATGCATTTAACCCGTGGCACACAGCTGTTAGCTGCTGTTGAATTGATCCCCAGCTCACGGTAGTCCTCTTCTCCACAATGGCATCTGACTGTTGTGCTCCATAAAGTTTTCATTGGCTTACTTCCAGAGGTAGGAGATTGCCAGACCTTTCTTCCTAGTTTATCTTTGTCTGAAAGCGTTGTAGCAACACTGACAGATGAATGGTGGCTCTCCTGAAGTACATTGTCTAGAAATCAAACATAGGTCTCCTGCATTGAAAGTGATAAATCTACCACTGAATCACCCTTCATATTGCCGTGCACAGTTGTTGTTACATGCCATAGAGTTAGTTCTGACTCACAGAGACCCTGTATAGGGTTTCCAAGGAGCAGCTGGTAGGTTTTAACTGCCAACCTTGTAATTAGAGAGCTAGTGCTAATCCTACAGTGCCACACCAGCTCCCTGATACACACAGTAGTTACTCAATAAATAGTTCTGGAATCGCTTTGAATTGGAATTATCATTGGTAATGTCGATTATAATTTATGTGAGATCTGGGCTTCCATATACAAGGCATATAAAACTTGATTTGTGTAATAGAAGTTGAACCCCTTAATAACATGAATTGGTGAGAGCCAGCGCAACAGAAAAGCTAACTGGCCTCCTCTGCATTACATATGAATAGAAGTTTTAGAATTTGTGAAGGAGAAAGAGAAAAGTAAGCTAAATAATAGATGGCTCAAGCCGTTTGAACTGCAGGGTCGGCAGTTCAAGCTCACCAGGTGCTCCTCGGAAACCCTACATGGGTTACTATGGGTTGGAACCAACTTGATAGCACTTAACAACAACAACAAGAGTTCAAGCTTGAGAAGTGGCCAGGAGACTTTGGGAAACAGAAGTATCTCATAGGCTATTTGTACTTGGGTATTTACCTTTGTTGCAAACAAACCTGTGAATGCCTCCATCTTGGCCTCCAAGGAGCACTCTGGCTGCACTTCATCCAACACAGATCTATTGGTTCTTTTTATCAATGGAGAACAGATTGAAGTTTTCAAGAACTTCATTCTTCTTCGATCAACCATCCACACTCATGAAAGCAGCAGTCAAGAAATCAAACGACGTATTGCATTAGGCAAATCTGCTGCACAAGACCTTTTTAAAGTGTTGAAGAGCAAAGATGTCAGCTTGAGGACTAAGGTGCACCTGACTCAAGCCATAGTATTTTCAATAACCTCACATGCATGCGAAAGCTGGACAGTGAATAAGGAAGACCATAGAAGAATTGATGCATTTGAGTTATAGTATTGGAGGAGACTATTGAAAGTGCCATGAGCTGCCAAAAGAACCAATAGATCCACTTTGGAAGAAGTGCAGCCAGAGTGCTCCTTGGAGGCCAAGATGGTTAAACTTCATTTGTCATGCTTTGGACATATTGTCAGGAGGGACCAGTCATTAGAGAAGGATATCATGTTTGGTAGGTGGAGGGTCAGAGAAAAAGAAGAAGACCCCCAGAGAGATGGATTGGCCAAGTGGCAGCATCAATGGGTTCAAGCTTGGCAACAATTGTGAGGTTGGTCCAGGATCGGGCAGTGTTTTGTTCAGTTGTGCATAGGATCATTATAAGTCAGTACCGGCTTGATGGCACCTACCTAACGATAATGATAATATCTTACATATTATTCATCTTAGGTAGCTCAAGTTAATAAGTCAATTGCGCTCTTTCAAGACTCTTATATTCCACTTAATCCTATACTTAGTCTGAGCTATTTTAATCTGTTCTCATCACTCCTCTCCTCTGAAATCTCAATTTCATTGTCTAAGAAGCACACACTTTGCAAGGATCTTGGATCTACTTCTTGATTCCAAGTTGAAACTGGTCTCTCCATTAATATCCAAACCTCAGCAAATTTACTGAACTCCACCTCAGTCTAGAAACTTCCCTTAGCAAGTTACGCTCTTTCCTCAGCATCCATATCCGTGTGTTCTCTATGCATTTGTGTCTTTCCTAGATGTCTTGTTCTCATCACTCCTTTTATAGTGGCGCCTCAAGGAGTCCTGGTGTGGTGTTGTGGGTTAATATGCCAGATTGCAAAGCCATTTGAACTGCAAGGTTGGTGGTTCAAGCTCACCAGCTGCTCCTGGGAAACCCTATATGGGTTGGAACCGACTCAACAGCATTAAACAATAACAACAACATGCATTACCAGAGTCATGATGTGGTGTTGTAGGATAAGCACTGGACTGCTAACCACAAGATCAGTGGCTCTAACCACCAGTTGCTCCTCAGAAATGCTGTACAGGATTGCTATGCATTGGAACCAACTCGATGGCACTTAACAGCAATAACAACATGCATCGTCTGCCTCCTCCTCTTCCATTTTCTCATCTTTCTGTTTCATTTTTAGCTTCATTTCCTCTGAGTTTTCTTAGGCTGTTTAATCACCATCCTTGTAAAAGGTGAAGCCTGCCAGGACCACATTTGTGTTCACTCTCAGTGTAATGCAACCCATATTTGATCTTACAATGCTATTCATAGCAAAAAAAAAGCTGCAATACAACACACAAGTATTTTAGAGACACCCTTTCCTAGAAGTATCTTAAAAATTCCAAAGTAGGGAAGTCATCTATTTGACTAATGGAGTCTGGACAAGCCTGTCAAAATAGGCTAAACATATTGCCAGAGAGGATATTGTCTACTAGGGGGAGGTAAAGGCAATATACTCAATGTTTTTTAAATGCCTAAATTTTATAAGCTACTGACATCCCTTAAAAGAATTTTTAGAGCTAGAGTCAGCTTCAAATTCCTTTACTCTTGCCTTAAGCATCAAACGTACTTGGCATAGCAGGCTGGGAGTCAAAGATCCTGCCTGGTGCAGCCAGATGCCTTATATCTGCCAAAAAGCCTGGAGTTGAAAGAAGCCTTATAACCTAAATATGAATAGTCGGAAGATTGGCAAAACTGATAATATGATGATAAACGCAATTGGAAGGTTGCCCCTGCCTTCCCAGTGGTGAAGCATGGGGATAGAAAATATGTAGAAGGAAGGTGGAAAGAAAACCACACTAGAAGCCTTCCTTATTGCTTTTGCCTTCAGAAATCAGGCTTCATGGGTATTTGGAGAGTGAGAGGATGGGAGTGGGCGGTGGAGAAGAATATACAGAGAAAAGAACACTTATTCTGTTAAGGAAGCATCTGGAAATTTTTCTGGTTGAGACAGATACATCTGCTAGGTTAAATTCAGAGGAGTGTTCTTCAACTGTTAGATTGCTTTTCATTTCTTTTCCTTCTTTCTCCCATCCCATATGTGACTGCAATAAAGGTGTTTAGTGTTTTGGTTAGTGTTGGAATATGTTATAATAGGAAGATCAAGCCTCTATGGACAGGACTTGATACACAGTCATTTCTTTGATGTCACACCATCTCATGCCATTGTTGCATCAGTGGATGAAACACAAGGCTTCAAAAGTTCATGGGAAAATTCCATTATCTTTTGATTAAAACAAGAGTTTTGACATGCCCAGTTTCCAACCTGGGCCTTTCCGCCCCCTCCTTAGTCAATCTGGTGGTTCCCAACTTCTGAAATTAGTGTGGACATCGGATGGGCATAGTGTACTGCAGACCAGAAGTCCTGAACTCAGACTGGACTCCATTCTCAGCCTCCCGAGTAGCTGGGACCACAGGCATATGCCACTGCACCTGGCTCTATTAACTTTTCATTTCATTTTCCCACTGACTTTTTGAAGTTCCCTCATTTACAGGGCAAGTATTTTTATATTCCATTTACAAAAGGAGTTGAGGCCCTGCAGTTCATTGGCCCAAGGTTAGCTAGTATAAGAAGTGGAATACAAACCCATGTTTTCTGATTGGAAGTATTTGCTTTTTCTATTGTCAAACCCCATTTTACACAAATTTTCTGCCCCATGTGTCTTAGTGTAGAATATATAAATGTTTGGATTGTATTTCTGCCGACACTGGCATCACACAATTATTCAACAAACATGTTTTACTTGGCTCCAGACTACCAAAACCCAAAAAGATACAGCCCTCTCTCTTGAATTACATATTGTTTATCCCAGCGGGTGCAGCCATGGGAGAATAAATTACAGAATGATTTAATGAGTACTCTTAGAGATATATGAACAAGCTGTGGAAACATTGAGAACATACAAGCTAACTGTACTAACAGGGTTTGGGGGAAAAGGTGATTTCAGAACCTTATCTTTAAGGAGGAGATGGGTCTGCCAGGTAAAGAAGAAAGGGAAGAGTTCTAGGGAGAGAAAGCAGAATATACAAAGCAGGAATCAGAAGGTGTCCAGTGAGTCTGGAGTATAATATATGTAGTAAGGATGTGAAGCTGGATAGGGGACCAAGTTGTAAAAATCTTTGCATACCAAGCTAAAGGATTTGTATTTTATCATGTCGGCAATAAGATTTTAAATGGGTAATTTGCCATCTAGAAGACGATTCAACTACATGGGTACTTTGTACTGTTTTGGGGACCCAATATGACATTTTTGAAAATGAATTTTCAGACATCTAAAGCAGTGGTTGTGAAACTGAACATGTATCAGAATTGCCTAGTGGTGATGGTAGTGGTTGTATGTCATCAAGTCGGTTCTAACTGATAGTGACACTTCATAAGTTTCCAAAGGAGTTCTGGTAGCATAGTGGTTACGAGTCAGGCTGCTAATCTCAAGGTCAGCATTTCAAAACTACTGGCAGTAAAGCAGAAGAAAGATGAGGCTTTCTGCTTCCACAGAGATTTACAGCCTTGGAAGCCCTATACAGGATTGTTATGAGTCAGAACCGACTCCACAACACATAACCACCACCGTCACCAGCACCATAGGGTTTCCAAGGCTGTAAATCCTTACAGAAGCAGAAAGCCATACTTTTCTCACAGGGAGCAGCTGGTAGATTCAAAGTTTTGACCTTGTGTTAGCAGCCCAACTCATAGCAGTTTCTAGAATTGCCTGGAGGACTTGTTAAAATACAGACTGCTGTGCTCCATCCCCAGAATTTCTGCTTAAGTAGGGCTGGACTGAGGTGTGATATTTTTGACAAGTTCTCAGGTGCTGCTGATACTGCTAATTTGGAACCACATATTGAGAGCTACTACTCCAGAACTGGTAAGGAGCTCTGGTAGCGTAGTGGTTATGAATCGGGCTGCGAACCTCACGGTCCGCAGTTCGAAACTACCAGCTGTTCCACAGGAGCAAGATGAGGCCCTGCTCCCATAAAGATTTAGAGCTTCAGAAACCCTGTACAGGCTTGCTATGAGTCGGAACCGACTCCGTGGCACACAACAACTCCAGAGCTGTTGTGTGCTCTTTGACTAGGGAGGAGTCAGAAAGAACAGCTTTTATTTATTAACAAGGTGAAATAGAAACAATTGTACCTTTCAGGTACACTAAAGGTTTTTATCTGAACCAAACATCATCACCATTGAATAATATGAATAGATATATAGATATATGTAGTAAATGCAACACAAAGGAAGCGAACTAGATATGGCTCCTAGTTCCTAGCTTCCAGGAATTCATAATTCCTAGGGAAAGGGTCCTAGTGTGGCACTGTGGGTTAATGAGCTAGACTACAAAGCCATTTGAACTGCAAGATCAGCAGCTCACGCTCACCAGCTGCTTCTCAGAAACATTATACAAGGCCACAATGGGTCAGAACTGACTCGACAGCACTTCACAAGAATACCAGGGAAGGGGTGGAGTCCTGGTGTGACACTGTAGGATAACCACTAGAGGGCAAGGTCAGTTTGAACCCCAAGGTTGGTGGTTCTAACCCACCAGCCAATCCTTGGAAACCCTATACAGGGTCCCTATGAGTCGAAACAGATTCAATGGCACTTAACACCAACAATGGAAGGGGTGGGCAAGTAACTGACCATCTTTCAATGAACTCTAGTGGGCCTTTTGCTGTTTTCATTCCAGAAAAGGCTTAGAAAATGGAACTATAGCAGAGAAATAACTTGTCACTAATTCTAAGACTTGCATCAAAACTGTTTTTTTGAAACAATTTTTGAATTGTTTCAAAAACACTTTTGAAACTTTAAGGAGGAGGAAGTATGCAGCAATCACGGACCACATTGACTTATGCGGCCAATTTGACTTAATGACTAAGAATCACCTGACAGTTGACTGGGTGGAAATCAAGAGAAACACCCAATTAAAACCAGGAGTTGAGTAATAACAGGAACACCGCTCTAGAATGGGGAACTGGATCATGTAATGAATATAAGAAACTGTAGGGTTTTGTTTGTTTGTTTGTAAAATAGATGTCTCCTTAGAATCCTTTCTTTAATTCCTGCTCTGAGAATACTGTCTTCATTGTAGACAGTCTCTGTAAGGGACTTCAGATGAGCCTCCCTGTGCTGGCATTGACTGGACCTCTCTGACCTTCAGTCTGCACTTCTCATTCCAGAGAGTCTGTTTCATGAAATATTGATGGAGAAGATTACTCCAGAGCAATGCATACAGAATGAATGATGTTTCTTGATGTGATAAGTCATCTCCCTGTCTTAAAGATTATGAGGTAAAAAATAACCACTAGATAAGCCATTCTTAGAAGAAATATTCACTTGATGGGCTCGTGCACTTAAACATGAGTGACAGATTTCTGTCCTCTGGTCTCCAAAGTACCTCTAAACTATCATTCCCCAGTATTAGCACCTCAAAGTTCCAGCATGGACTGGATCTGTTTGCAGTACCTGGAAAACACTACTGTTCACCTGCATTATTGCAATTACTTTATATCTAATTTGTCTGCTTCTCATTGCCCTTGAAGGAGATTTGGTGGTGCTCTGGGTTAAATGCTGGACTGCTAACTACAGGGTTGGCAGTTCAGACCCACCAGCTGCTCTGAGATAGAAAGATGAAGTTGTATGATCACATAAAGATGTGAAGTCTGAGAAACCCTAAGGAGCAAATCTACTCTGTTCTGTAGGGTTGGGTTGCTAGAAGTCAAAATCAACTCAGTGGCAGAGGGGTTGGTTTTAGCATTGCCCTTGTCTCTGTTCCATTTGTTTTAAATCAACAGTTTTCAAGTAGTGTGCCCAGGTACACAGGTACAATTGAACCCAAAAAAAGCATAAATCTACATTTTTTATTAACAAGTGAAAATAATTTCGGCTACAGTTTCTGTAGGAAACCGTATAACAGATGCTTATATTCTGACAAGGAACCAGGCACTGTTCTAAGCACTTGATGTTAATTTATTTAAGCCTCATAAGAGATCTAATGAAACGCACTCTGTTAATTCCATTTTGCAGATGAGGAAACTGAGACACAAAGAAAATAAGTAATGTGACTGTTGTTGTTAAGTGCTGTCAAGTTGGTTCTGACTCATAGCAACCTTGTAGGGTTTCCAGGGAGTGACTGGTGGAATTGAACTGCCAACCTTGGAGTTGGCAGTCTTGTGCTTATCCTACAGTGCCACATTGGGACTCTAAGAAATATGCCTAAGTTTCCACTAATAGTAAGTAGGTAGCAAAATTGTGATTCAAACCCAGGTTTCAGATCTGTGTTCTTGAGTCTATTCAAAAAGCAAAAGCTAGTTGTTGTTGAGTCAACTACAACTCATGTTGGTCCACTGTGTGTTGGGATAAAATGTGCTCCATAGGTGTTTCAGTGGTTGATTTTGGGAAGTAGATTGCCTTTCTTTCAGAGACACTGTTAGAATGAAATATTCGCCCACCTACATATTCTTTGATTCTACATATTCTGCATATTTACTGATAAAGATCAAAGACCACAGCCTTCAGTATGGATTACATCTCAATGTCAAAAAAACAAAAATCCTCACCACTGGACCAATAAACAACATTCTTATCAATGGAGAAAAGATTGAAGTTGTCAAGGACTGCATTCTTGGATCAACTATCAACACTCAAGGAAGCAGCAGTCAAGAAATTAAACAACATATTGCATTAGGCAAATCAGCTGCACAAGACCTTTTTAAAGTGTTGAAGAGCAAAGATGTCAGCTTGAGGACTAAGGTGTGCCTGACCCAAGCCATGGTATTTTCAATAACCTCATATGCATGTGAAAGCTGGACAGTGAATAAGGAAGATTGATGCTTTTGAGTTATGGTGTTGGAGGAGAATATTGAAACAGCCATGGGCTGCTAAAAGAACCAATAGATCCATTTTGGAAAAAGTGCAGCCAGAATGCTCCTTGGAGGCCAAGATGGCCAGACTTCATCTCTCATATATGGGACATATTGTCAGGAGGGACCAGTTGCTGGTGAAGGATATCATGTTTGGTAAGGTGGAGGGTCAGAGAAAAAGAGGAAGACCCCCAACGAGATGGATTGGCCAAGTGTCAGCATCGATGGACTCACATGTGGCAACAGTGGTGAGGTTGACCCAGGATCAGGCAGTGTTTCGTTCTGCTGTGTGTAAGGCCACTATGGGTTGGCACCGACTTGATGGCACCTAACAACAACAACAACACATATTCTCTAAGCCAGATCCTACTTATCCTTCAGGGTCCAGCTCAAATGCTACTTTCTTTGCAGCTCTCCTTGTCTCCTTCCAACTCCTCCCGAACAGAAGAAATCGCTGTTTGATCTGTGCCACAGCAGTGTCTCATACGAACGATCCTGAGAATGATGCTTATCCCACATTGAGATTGTTTATGCATTAGTCGTACTGCTACTTTGGGAGTTCCATAGGCACTGGGCCTGTGTTTTTTTCCATGTTTGTATCCTCTTATGTCCTGCAATGTCTAAAGTGTTGTTGCTCTTCAGTAATTCCTGCTGTTGAGTTTAATTAGTAGATATTATCATCTTTTAGGGGCCCTGACACTGTAGTTGGTTATGTTTTGGTCTGCTAACCTCAAGGTCAGCAATTTGACTCCACCAGCCACTCTGAGGTAGAAAGATGAACCTCTCTGCTCCCATAAAGATGAAAAATCCCAAAGCTACTGCCATCAAAGAGACCTGTGTAGCACTATATATTAAGCACTGGCTTGTTAACCACTAGGTTGATGGTACAAATCCACCAACCACTCCTTGGAAAACGTATGCAGTGTTGCTATGAGTAAGAACTAACTCAACAGCACTTAACAAAAGCAATTGCCATAGAGTCGATTCCAACTCATAGCAACCCTATGGAGGGTTTCCAAGGTTGTAAATATTTACAGGTTTGAACTGCCAACCTTGTGGTTAGCAGGTCAATGCTTATCCTACAGCCTCAGAAACCCAAAGGGACAATTCTACTCTGTCCTACAGGGTTGCAGTGAGCCAGAAACAACTTGAGGGTTTAGTTTCATTTTGGATGTATAATTTTTAAAAAGGAATTATATCTTAAATGTAACATGAAAGTTATTTGAGTTTTTAATTCTATTTAATTCTGTTGTTTAAAAACTGCTAATGACATTCATATATGAGACAGATTCAAAAAAGTGCATGGAAAAATGGAATGTTAAGAGAATGGAATTTTTCCATGTACTTTTTGAAGCTCCTCATATATTTTTTGCATTTGTGTTGGCTAGATCTCAAGATGCCACGTTCAGCTAAGCTGACATAGTCCCTTCCCTATGGACTATAGAGATTCATGAGGAAGACAAATATTTCATTGTGGTGGCAAGTGACACAGGAGCTAGTACCAAATATTGTCACAATGTATCTTATAAGCACTAGCGTGGCTTGGGAGTTAGGAAAGTATTCCCTGAGTTTATGACCTCTAGTATGAGGCCTAAATGACAAGAAGGATGACTTACATGAAGAGTAGGGAGAAGGACGCTTTGGGCTTGGACTTGCCTTTAAAATGGCAACACTCACTCACCTGCAGATGCTAATATTCTTTCACAACTCAGATAATATTCTACTTTCTCCAAGAACTTTCTCTGCATATTTTAACTCTATGGCTTCTTTTCTTTGAACTCCTACATTTAGCAAAGTTTTAAAATAAATGTGAACCTCAGGAATTCACTCCCACATTGTGAACACTGAGCTACTTCCTTTAATCTTCAAAACAACCTTGCAAATTAGACAAGGATACCTTTCTTTTTATAGATGAGAAGATTGAAGCTTGGTGAGGTTGAGTCATTTTCCTAAAGTCTCATAGGTAGTAAGAGCTAAGGGGAGAATGGAATTTCAGATTTAAGTCTTTTACCTGGATTTGATCTTTACAACAGTTCTATTAAGTAGAACTGTTGTTGTTGTTGTTAGGTGCCATTGAGTCAGTACCAACCCATAGCAATCTTATGCAAAGCAGAATGAAACACTGCCTGATCCTGGGCCAACCTCTCTATTGTTGCCACGCTTGAGTCCACCAATGCTGCCACTTGGCCAAGACATTATCTCCCCTTATTTTACAAATGGAGTAGCTGAGAACCAACCAATAATTGGTCCAAGATAACACAGCTCCTGAGTGTGACAGTATCTGGATTTCAGTTCAGTTTTAACTCCAGAGACTGTCTAAAGAAGATATTTGAAATAAACAAATCATTTGTCTTGCAGAAATCTATCATTCGTTCTCCAGCATCATTTCTATCACCAAGTCCAAATTTTCCAACTACT
>NW_006408603.1:10891218-10901137 GCF_000296735.1 Chrysochloris asiatica
AGAGAGAGAGAGAGAGAGAGAGAGAGAGAGAGAGAGAGAGAGAGAGAGAGAGAGAGAGAGAATGAGAGAGAGAAGTTTATTATCAAGGAAATGGGCAACCATTATAGAGTCCTAGGTTCCCAATAGAAGAAAGAGTGAGTCCTTTGTGTGTGTCCATTATATTGGGAGCAGGCCACACCTTCAAGGAAGCATTCCTTCAACGGACTGGCTGCTCTTAGCCACTCACCAAAAGCTAACTATGTCTGTATCAGGTCCCATTACCATAGAAATAAGCACATCCCAACTGCCAAACCTCTGGAAATTCTAGCCTAGTCAAGTTGACACAAAACCCTAACCATTACAGCTTCCATAAAGATTGTGGCCAGAAAAACACCTATGGAGAAGTTCTGGTCTGTATTATACATAAATTGAACACAAATTAACATTATAAGGAGAGTGCTGAAGTCCTGGATTGAGGTGAAATTTCTTCTTGACTCCCAGGAGGTTCTGTTGACCTGAGGAGAATGAGCCCATAGCAGGAAGCATTGAGCGGGTGTCAACACATAAAGGATATCTCTGGGGTTCCTGGGGTTCGTTGTGAAATGAAAAAGGAAGGTCTCCCAATCACTTGTAATTTAGCTCAATTTTTAGCCTGTGGTGACTTTAAGCTACAGATTAAGGTTTTAAAAGATACAAAAGCATACCATGTATTGTACATTCTTGTAAGGAAGAATGAAATAAATACCTTGCTCACATTATAGAAAGATCTAGTAAAGTCAAAAACATTTCCCATAAAATAACCTCATAAAATTTTTAAAGATCTGTGATTATGATCCTGTTCTTGTAACTCCTTTGTCTGTGTTCCAGCCAATAATAGACCATTATAACATTATTGAGTCTTTATGAAATCTATCATCTTTAATATTTATAGTTGACTACATCCCTCTTACTTATTTTTTATTTAGTTTTTCATCCATGAAAACTTATGACATGACTGCCATAAAAGAAAATTCTATTTTTTTATTGGTCAATATAGCAAAAAGACCTAAAAAATAAAAATACTAAAATGATGCTACTAGGTGATTTCACTTCTGTTTTTCATCTTGACTGTAGTTCCTTTTTGGCTGGAAAAAAAGAACATCACAAATAATAGGGCTCATGGTACCATGTGCAGTTGTACTTGACATAGCAAAAGCACAAGAAATAAAAATTACATTAGTTAAGACAAAAACCTAGATATTTGGGTTGCCTTTTCTACTTTGGTCTGATTTTCAAGTCTAATTCTACTCAATGTGGACCTGTTCTACTCAGACATAATGGTGTGATATGAATATGTATATGTGTGTGTTTGTTCATACCAGTTTGGTTTCTGTCCAGCCAATCCCAGCTCATAAGGAACCCATGTGTGTTCTAAAGTCCATATAAAAGCCAAAATTGTCTTAGTGTCTTGTTTTTATTTTTACTTCTTGAGGAAAAGAGACTCATTTCCAGCTCTGGGTGCCAGAGCTGACAGCAGGTATTTAGCATTTATTTTTTTTCTCTCCAAAGTTTAGTCTGCAGGGCTGAAAACTGTGGTTATAACATTAAACAGTTTAAATGCTTGCTCCTTGTGCCAAGTAAAATGACAGAATGGTTTTTCTAGTACACGCCAGGGAAGCAGGGAGTCCAGAAACCCTCTCCTTTTTTTCAAAAATTAGATTGTGACTAATTTAAGAGTTCTCCATTTTGGGCGTCTGCGAGTTTTCCAAATCAGTATGACTTACGGCTCTGAAACAGTCAACCCTGAGAGTACGTATCTATTCTGTCTACAAGGTATTTACAGAGCAAGCAAGCAAACAAGAAAATACGCAAATATGAAAATAATTAACTGGCTCACAGCATACGTTGTGCTAAATTTGTTTTGGAGTCTGTGCATGTGTGTTACTTTGCTTAGAGGCCTGTTTTCAGAATCTGTATTTTATATTAACTAGAAGGTGAGACCAAGCTCCTCTACATAGCAGTGATGTTCTGACATGGGAGGGACCCTTTCTGGTGCTATGGGTTAAGCATTGGACTGCTAGCTGTAAGATCGATAGTTCAAAGCCAGCCAGCTTCTCTGTGAGAGAAAGACAAGGCTGCTTGCTCCTGTAAAGATTTGCAATCTTGGAATCCTATATAGAGTAGCTATAAGTCAGAATCAACTCAATGTCAGTGGGTTTTAATCGAATCTTGGTCAGAAGACCAAGTTCATGGTGAGAACTTGAGGAACATGAAAGCCTTGCTTCTGCCCTCCTGGATATCTTTTCCAATTTCTCCCTCTTGTCTCTGCAGTGAGTCACTCTGCCAGCATTACTTTTCTAGCAAAGAAAGTCTAGGTCATATCCTGTATGCACAAGCTGGCATATGCCCATTCTCATTTCTTCCCTTATGTCAGATCATACAACACTCTTTAATGTAATCATTCTGCAAGTATTTACTAGATTTGCATGTACCGGGCACCTAGGTGGTACTAGAGATGGGAGATGAATGAGATATCATTCTTAGATAAGCTCACAGTTTCATTAAGGAGACAGACACAGAGTATAATTAATATAAGATTTTTTAAAAAGAGAGCCCTTATAGAAATGTGAGGAGTCCAGGTATGGCACTATGGGTTAATGCACCAGACTGCAAAGTCATTTAAACTGCAAGGTCAGTGGTTCAAGCTCACCAGCTGCTCCTTAAAAACCCTATATAGGGTCACTATAGGTCAGAATCAACTCGACGGCATTTAACAACATAGAAATGTGAACATAGAAAGGAACAATTGGCTTTGAAGCCTGAAGGAGGTTCTGCCTACAGTACAGGGATCATTTGAACTGAATAATAATGGATGAATCTGAGTTTGGTAGCCCAATCAAAATCCACTTCTCATGAGTTAACTCTACCATGATAAGACTCATGATCTATCAGTCTGTCATATGATCGTGTTTTCTTTTTTCTTAGCCAAACTTCTCTGTTGCCCATAGTAGAAACCCTGACTGAGTGGGGTTTCTTTTCAGGGAGGCAGGAGATAACATATAGAGAGGCATCAAAAGCACAGGTTTTGGTGTCAGGAATACTTAAAAATCATAAGTCTACCCCTAATGACCACAACTTTTTTAGACCACGGAGGCTTACCATGGCCTAGTAATTGACTTTGCCAATTTTACCACCTTCTGCCTGGGCTTCTTTACTGAGGGCATACATATATTGCATTCTTTTAACAACTTGGCTCGGTCCCTGGTTCCAACCCTGCTAAATTCCATATTGTGTCATATGACAACTGGATACACAAAACCCAATTTATGGGCATAGTGAATATTTTCTTTCTATAATCTTTCCAAAATAGTCTCTTACACTTCTGACCACACCTCAGATCCTCCGCCCCCCACCCCCCGCCAAAAAAAAAAGGTAGTTAATATGTTCTTTACTTTCCTCACCTATGGTTTACTAAATTAAATTTCCATGAGGCCAGGGATCTTGTTTCTCTCATTTACCATCTTGTATTAAGCATAGTCCTGGTGTGGCACTGTGGGTTAATGTGCCAGACTCAAAGCTGTTTGAACCACAAGGTTGGTAGTTCAAGCTCACCAGCTGCTCCTTAGAAACCCTATACAGGGTTGCTATGGGTCAGAACTGACTCAACGGCACTTCACAACAACAATTCAGCATAGATGGCATTGCAGGCACATTATTTCTTGGATAAGTTTTCAGAAGAGTGAATAAAATGAATATTATGGGCTAGAGGGACAGCTTGTAGCACTGACAGTTATGCTATGAGATGCCCAGGGGCAATGAGCATCTCCAGAGACTTTTAGTTGATCTGAGTATGGAATATCTAACATAAGACCTTAATTCATACGAGTTTTTCCAGCAGTTCAATTTTAGAATAAGAAGTACATGATATGAAAACTACTTGAGTTAGTAAATATCTATTTATTTTTAAAAGTAGTGACAATTTACCAGAATATTTTTAAAAACAACTTCATTGAGATATAGCTCATACAATTTTCCTGTTTAAAGCGTACAATTAAAAATTTTAAGCATATTCACAGGGTGCTGGCAACCATAATCACAATCTAACTTTTAAAACATTTTTGTTCCCCTTAAAATAAACTCATTCCCATTAGCCATCAATTCCCATTTTTCCCTTAGTATGCCACTCGCCTCCAGTCCCTGGAAATCAGTAATCTACTTTCTGTCGTTGTCTGTATTAATTTGTCTGTTCCAAACATTTCATATAAATTGTTGCTGTTGTTAGGTGCCATTAAATGGGTTCTGACTCATAGCAATCCTATGCACAACAAAGGAAACACTGTCCAGTCGGTCCTACACCCCCCTCACACTGTTACACTTGAGCCTATTGCTGCTGCCACTCTGCCCATCCATCTCATTGGATTCACACAATATGTAGTCCTTTGTGACTGATTTCTTCCATTAGTAAAATGTTTTTAAGATTCATACACATCAGAGTATGTTTTGAGGTACCAAGTCCCTGGGCAGTACAGTTAACATGTTTGGCTTTTAACTGAAAAGCTGGGAGTTCGAGTCCACCCAAAGGCATCTCAGAATACAGTTTTGGTGATGTACTTCCAAGAACTTGACCATTGAAAACCTTATGGAGCACAGTTCTACTCTAATACACATGGGATTATCATGAGTCAGAATCAACTTGACAGCAACTGGTTACTGTTTAATGTCTTCTGTCTACTCTCCTTCTTTGGACCTGAGTATAATCCATTTCTGTTGTTTAAACTTCTATGTCTATGAAAGATTTATTGTTGATTTAATACTTGCTTGCTGTGTTATTTTAATAATGAACTTTTTGCTCTCTGACAAGATGCTTTCTAATGCTGGATACTATTTGTATCCCCCAACATAACACAGGGCTTACCTGTAGGAGGTCTCAGTTGACAAATGTGCAATGGTCTCTGGTCTTCATGAGGATTTCCCTGTGACATTACAAGATTTGGGAGTCTCCAAAAGAAAGTCAATGTTCATGGATTTAAGGATGACCTGGCTGTAAAGTCTGTTATCCCATTAATCACTAGTGTTGATTCAGCTAATCTGGCTGTCTAAGCAAATGCTGTCTTCCTCCCTTACCATGCCATGTGCACCGCTCCCAAAACTATATGCCCATTTGCAGAAGATGGCCTTCCCCAATAAAGGAGAACTGTCCTTCGGTAAAGAGTATGCAAATAATTTGTGTTCCCCTGCCAGAACCTCCAACCAAGCTCTCAAAATAGAGTCAAAGTTCTCTAAAGCTAGATTTAGATTGCAGTCCAAGTCTGAAACTTTTCAGGTACTGAATTACTGTCTGAAAGAAGCCAAGTGGAGCATTTGCAGTGTGACAAAGAAATGATAAGCATTCCCAGGATGGCACTTCAGTTTGCCTCTGCAGCAAGATGCTATCTCTCTGCAGTGGTGACTCGGGGGCCATAATTGACAGCTAGAACAATTGTGGTAGGAAAAATAGACACAGCCATTCAACCAGAGACTAAACAACTGGCGTTAGATGATTTTCAGGGAATGTATGAGCAAATCTGATGGTTTGGTGAGTTGTATTCATTGACTTTTGCTGGCATTGTCTTCTCTGATGCATCTCCATTTCAAGGCTGGGTAGTGAAGCCAGTAAATTGGATGGTAATTGTCAGCCAGCATGCTAGTCAGAGTGTGGAGAGCCATTTTCTATTGGGAACACCCACACTACATCAGTAAAGTGAATGTTTCTGTGAGAATGATTTTTGAGCTCAACGCCCTATTTATTTTTAGCATTGTTTCTCCATTTTGGAAGTTGCAAATATCAAGGATTTAGGAGAGGCCAATGATTTGGTACAGGTATGCTGGTCTCACACATGACAATTTCTTTATCTTTTAGTTCAAATCCTTTTAGATCCCTTTATTGGTGATGGAAGAAAGTGGAGTGATACCTAAAGTTGACCAACCATTCTCACTATTGTTTATAAATATGTGCATACATGTGCAGAGTCTTTTATACTTGTACATAAATCATATGTTGTCTCATGTGTGTATAGTTATATTTGTAGCTATTATCCTTGCAAAAGTAGAGTGTATATGACTTTTTTTCCTTCTTTTTTCTCTCAAAGTGAGTTGTTGTTTTTGTTGTCAGGTGCCATAGAGTCAGAACCGACTCACAGTAACCCCATGCACAGCAGAACGAAACAATGTCCGATCCTGGGCCAACCTCACTACCGCCGCCACACTTGACGCCATCAATGATGCCACCTGGCCAATCCATATCGTTAGGGGTCTTCCTCTTTTTCTCTGACCCTCCACCCTACCCAGCATGACATCCTTCTCCAGCGACTGTTCCCTCCGGACAATATGTCCAAAGTATGAGAGACGAAGCTTAGCCATCCTGGCCTCCAAGGAGCACTCTGGCTGCACTTCTTCCAAAACAGATCTGTTGGTTCTTTTGGTAGTCCATGGCACTTTCAGTATTCTCCTCCAACACCACAACTCAAAGGCATCAATTCTTCTATGATCTTCCTTATTCACTGTCCAGCTTTTTGCATCCATATGAGGTTATTGAAAATACCATGGTTTGGGTCAGGCGCACCTTAGTCCTCAAGCTGACAACTCTGCTCTTCAATACTTTAAAAAGTTCCTGTGCAGCAGATTTGCCCAATGCAATACATCGTCTGATCTCTTGACTGCTGCTTCCGCGAGTGTTGATAGTTGATCCAAGAAGAATGAAGTCCTTGACAACTTCAATCTTTTCTCCATTGATAAGAATGTTGTTTATTGGTCCAGTGGTGAGGATTTTTGTTTTCTTGACATTGAGATGTAATCCATACCGAAGGCTGTGCTCTTTGAGCTTCATAAGTAAATGTTTCAAGTCCTCTTCACTTTCAGCAATCAAGGTTGTATCATCTGCATATCACAGGTTGTTAATGAGTCTTCCTCCAATCCTGACACCACATTTTTCTTCATAGACCCCAGCTTCTTGTATTATTGCTCAGCATACAGGTTGAATAAGTATGGTGAAAGAACACAACCTTGTCACACACCTTTCCCAATTTTAAAACACTCAGTGTTCCCATGCTCTGTTCGAACAACTGGTTTTTGGTCTAGGTACAGATTTCTCAGAAGTACAATTAAGTGTTCTGGAATACTCATACTTCTCAATGTTGTCCATAACTTGTCATGTTCCACACAATCGAAAGCCTTCACGTAGTCAATAAAGCATAGGTAAACATCCTTCTGGTATTCTCTGCTTTCAGCCACGATCCATCAGACATCAGCAATGATATCTCTCATTCCACGGCCTCTTCTGAATCCAGCTTGAACCTCTGAGTGTCTTGATCCAGAAAATAATGGATTTCTGGATTCTCCTGCAAATTCCCCAGCTATAAACCCTCCGATCCTGTTTGGAGGATCAAAGTGAGTAGATGAAGAAAATGAGAGCTGAAGCAAAACCTATTTATAAGCCAAGTTCTTGATTTGAAGAACTGATCTGAAGAGTCCCTTTACCTGAAAATTTCTCACCACATTGCCCTGTAACAGTGACTGAAATTCTTCTTTCATTCTCTGAGTTTTAAAGAGGATCTTGGAATGGATAACACGTGGATTAAATTTTCAATCATAAGTAATCTTAAAAAAGCAAGTTTGTTCATGACTTGACAGACAGTTTTTTCAATACTCTGAACTATGGGGGTGAGATACTGTATGCTTGGAGCTTCTTTTTGGGTGGATTGAGCTGGGGATGAGATGGGTAGAGAACAGGAAAAGAAAGATCTAAACTACAGCATTGTCTCTGGAGCACTTGTGGATATCATGAATACTATCATTTTTGTCTCCCTGAATCCATTTGGGTTAGTGCACTAGGATTTCACTTTTGAAGTTGTGTTTGTCAGGAGTCAACTTAAGTGCCTGATCTACCCTATCCAAAGTTGGACCGATCAAATCTACCTTCTCTTGATCTGAGTCTTGGGAAGTGATTTAAAGAAACAACTAGATCTCATGATGATAAGGAAATTTCTCTTAAACAACTCTCTATTAAGTCCTCCCATCAAGATTTCCAGAGCAGCTCTGATTTCTGTTTATTCTGAAGACCAAGTCACCAATTTTTCTTCAATTTAATCAGTTACCAATATCCTTCGTTTCTTTTTTGTCTAAGTGAAACCGAGTTCATTTCTGCTGTTTGCAACCAAAGAAACTCACGGCAACAGGGGTGCATCTGTGTGAGGGCTTTGATAGGCAGAAGACTGCAGATTTGAACTAAAAGCCTGAGAACTCAGTTTTGGACTGGTGAGGCACTCTTAGAAGGAGGGAATGAGACACAGAGACAAAAACAAAATGAAACAAAGCAACATCCTCTCTCTTCAGAATTTTGCCTAGAGATGTCCCAAGTGACAATCTAATTTGTATTTAAAACAATTCCTCTTGAAGCATTATCTCTCTTTCTTCTTGGTCTAGCCATCTCACCACAAAACTTACTTGTTAGTGAGACAATGAAATAGGGGTATTGTTTTCACTGTTAAATGCTTTCATTCCTCAAATATTTACCCAGCACCTACTGATTGTCTACCCTTCAGCTAAGTGCTAAGGGTTCAAAAGTAAATAAAACACAGCCCTTGTGCTAAAGAGACTTAAGGTCTAGCCCTATATCTTCCAATATGGTAACCACTAGCCATATATCGTCATTAGCATCTGAATTACTTTCAGTAAAATTAAAATAAAAAATTCATTTCCTCAGGCTTACTAGCCACATCTCAAGTGCTCAGTAGTCACATGCAGTTATTACCCATTGTTTTGGACAGTGCATACGAAGCACATTTTCAACACTGCAGAAACTTATTTTGGAGAGTGGTGGTCTAGATAAGCAAAAAGGAAGGTACAATATAGAGTAACATGTGCTGTAAGAAGTGTAAGCTAGGGCACTAGAGTATCACACATGGTCTGACCCAGACTTGACATCTAAGCTGAGACTTTGGGACTGAGTTTGAGTGTCCAGGTTGATGGGGAAGAACAGTATATATAAAGTTGACAGAGACCATAATGAAGTGCACACAGGTAATGAGATGGGACGAGAAGCCCTAGCACCCTTTCCATTCTTCTATTTGCTTTCTCAGATTTTTCCTTTCTCACTTATACATGCTGAGAGCCTCATCTGAGAGGACTGGCCACAGGACCCAGGCATTTTGACATATTGAAGTGGGAGTCTGTGTGACCCAACTTTGAATCATTGAGGTCATATGAAAGGTATTTGCCAATTGAGAGGCTGATGGATTTGGGCACAGACCAAAGCAAATATTATTAAAGAGAACTGAGTGATAGCTCTGAAGGCTGATTCCTGGGACCCTGTGTAAACCAGTTCATCTTTCAAGTCATACGCACTGAAGTTAAGGACTTTTTGTTTTGAGAATGATGCCTTTCTTTTTCTATATGGTGTATATTTGTTTAATTTTAAGTGTGCTCACATTTGGGCACAAGTGGTTAAGTTAGGGCTAATTTAACTGCTCATTATTATGTTTCAAGGAGTCCTGGAGTAACTTTGTAGTATAAGCACTTGACTACTAACCACAAGGTTGGCAGTTCAAATCTACCAGCTGCTCCTCAGAAACCCTATACAGGGTCACTATTAGTCAGAAGCCACTTGAAGGTACTTAACAACAACATTATACTACAAATGGAATGCTTGTTGGTTGCTGTCAAGTTGGCTTCAACTCATGGTGACCCGTGTACACCAGAACAAAACATTGTCTGGTCCTGTACCATCTTCACAACCACTGGTATGTGAATTGTTGGTGGCTACTGTGTATTTTGAGTGCCTTCCAACCTAGGGGATTCATCTTCAAGCATTATGTTGAACAATGTTTTGTGGTTGTTGTTGTCAGGTGCCATCGAGTCGGAACCGACTCATAGCGACCCCATGCACAGCAGAACAAAACAATGTCCGATCCTGGGCCAACCTCAC
>NW_006408603.1:10903552-10906805 GCF_000296735.1 Chrysochloris asiatica
TGAAAACACAATGGCCTGGGTCAGGCGCACCCTAGTCCTCAAGCTGACATCTCTGCTCTTCAATACTTTAAAAAGTTCCTGTGCAGCAGATTTGCCCAGTCCAACATCATAGCAACATATAAACCACCAGAGTGCCACAAACTGACAGACAGATGCTGTAATACTAGCGCACATAAAAAATCTGATAAAAATAACTCAAAACTCCCAGAGAAGCAGTGATGCCTAAGATGGAGGCAGATACGATGATGTGGAGAGATGGAGCAGCTGGGGACTTTAGACCCAGAGAGGGAGAGGGGCTGTGTGCTAACAACCGGGGAGCAGACTTGCAGGGTATACCCTTTGGTTGGTTGATGATGCATGGAGGGGACTGTAACTATGGCAATAAAACGATATACGATAGGATGAATGTAAAGCTAATGTTCTCCCATGTAAACTATCACATAATTCACAATAAAACATTGAGAAAAAAAAGTCAAATCTCAAAAGTCTAGTTTCTATTAAATCGTGTTGCCTTTAGGAGAGAATGAACATGAGGGAGACCCCTCACTGAGTGTGTGCAGATTAGGACTCCAAAACACTGCCCTGTGTTGGGCACCTCCTGTACCCCACAGGTTTTATCAACATTCTGTCTAACCTTCTTACCATTCTATTCAGGGAGAAAAGGAAAGGATCAGAGCCCCTGAGTGTTTGATGTGTTCAGGAGACCAGAAAAGTGCGCAGCTGGGAGCGCCTCTATCTGTATGTGGCCAACAATGAAATAAAGAAATGAAGGCCAACCTGGAACCAGAGAGAAAGGTCTTTTTCAGGGGCAATGAAAGCTTGTGCCACACAGAATTCCTGGAAAAGAAAAGGGTGACTTATCCCTTAGAGCTTTTCAACATCCTAGATACCCGAAGTGAGAAAGATTACATCTCACATAGTAATAGAGAAAGGGAAATGAAAGATAAATTATATTTCATAAAGGATAAATCTAAGTCATAGAATTTTTTTAGATCCAGAAAGGACATTAAAAGGACAAACTGTTGTCATTGAGTAGATTCTGTCTCATGGGGCCCTGTGTGTGTACTCCATGGGGTTTTCAGTGACTGTGATTTGTCAATGGTAGATCATAAGGCATTTCTTCTAAGTCACTTCTGGGTAGATCTGAACCACCAACCCTTAGGTTAATAACTAAGCACTTAGCCATTTGCACAACCCAGGGAATCCTGGGAGAAGTATTGGAGAGAATCTAAATGTATCCTTTTACAACTAAAGCCCCGAGAGGTGGAAATAAACCACCTAACACAGCTGACTGCTTCATCCAGTGTCACAATGGCAGCCAAGACACCTGGAAAGAATCCAAGTGGACTGAATATGTCTTCTCCTGAAATGACACCAAATGTAAACCACTCTCAATCATTTGCATATTTAAAGTACATTTGCATTTTGCTTATTGCTAAGGAATGAAAGAACAGATTTGAAGAAGAAAACTAGGTTTGTGATTTTTAATAGCTTGTATAATTTCTCTGCATCTTGACTTCCATCCACATTTGTAAAATGTAAATAATACCAAGCACACTGATTTCCTTTTTCTTTTCTTTTGTATTTTAAAGATGTGTGAACAAAAGTATTCTGCAGAGGTAAGGTTTGAAGGTCCAAGGGTCATTCTGTGCAGTGCACAATTTCACCTGTCCCCCACTATACCAAAATGTGGTGAAACCCATGTGAAATTGCTCACCACAGATTAGCTAGGAAACAGAATAAAGCCATGTGTTTCTTGCTCAATGAAAGCCAGGGCATACCTTGCTTACTGCTTAATCCACCCCATGGCCCACTCAGCTAGGTGACTGACTATGTTGGAGTTCTGCAGAAGGGTTTCCAAGAGGCAGAACCGTGAGCCAATAACCAATCATGAAGGAGGATTCAGTTTGGAGAGTCCTGGGCAAAAGGCCCTGAGATCCTGCTGACAGTGGGTTGGTTATGTCTATGAGCAAAGAGGAAAGCCAAACAACAATTGGGGAAGTTCATATTCCTCTGGTTTCCCCCATTCCCTTCCCTTTCCTCTTACCTCCATACCTTCTGGGTCCATAGTGAAATGAGCCACCTCACAGCCCTACATAAACCCAGCCTCCCAACACCCCCATCTGCCATTCTCCTAAAATGATGCCTTAAAATTTCTGCAGCTATTTGATGAGAGGTGGACATGTAGAAGCCTGAGAAACTCAGCTGCTTCATCAAGGTTGCACCACCTACTCTAATTTGCTGTTGTTGATTGGAGTGAAAAGGCTGATGCAGTTAGATGGAGAAGCGATATTACCTTGATGGTTAACCTGCATAAAAAGTTGGACATACAGTGTGTGACCAGCCAGAAAGTAAAAGTCAAAGGTCAGGAGACGTGGTATGACTTGTACAACTGACAGGGCATGATGAACAGGCAAGGTTGTTAACTTTAGTGGACAGTGCTAACTATGGTTTTTATTTTCCCAGAATCTTTTCTGTCTTTTCATTCTTTTGGGAAATTACTTCGTGTGTTTGGAGTAAAGTTGTTTGTTAATCAGAATATATCTATTCCCTAACTCATCTACAAAGTCCACAGGGATGGATGGTTGTCTCAGGTTGGACTAATAAATTGGTTCAGGGATAGCCACATACCTAAATTAGGCCAGTGTTGTCTTTTGAATAGCTCTGCTGGAGCTATCAGATTGCTAAGAAAATATAAAGAATAGCATAGACAAGTAGAGATGACATTTATATTTACATATAATATGTGAAAAGTTCCAAAAGGTCATGGAAAATTTCTATTATCTTTTCATTCTATTTTTCACAAAGTTTTTGAGGCCTCCTTGTATGTAAGGAGTTGATGGCACAGTGATTAAGCACTTCATCACTGCTATCCAATGACTGCTAACAAGTGGTTGGCAATTCAAACTCACCAGCTGCTCATGTGACAGCCTATTTCTGCAAAGACTTATAGCATTGGAAACTGTGGGCAGTTCTACCCTGGTCTGTAGGATCAGAACCAACTGCATGACACAGAAATGGTTTGATTTGGTTTTAGAGTGAGAAAGAGAGAATGACAATAAATAATGTGTTATAGCTTCTGGATCCAATCTATCTCTTTTTTTTTTTTTTTAAAGTATTTCTCTTTATCCACTTTAGCTTTTTTTTTTAAAAAAAAAAAAAACCCCACAAACAAACAAACAAAAACACCCACTCAGGCATATATAATAAATTACATCTCCAAAGAGCACATTCTGCAAGTCTGCTCCTGGCC
>NW_006408603.1:10909715-10915729 GCF_000296735.1 Chrysochloris asiatica
TATGTGGTTCAGAGTTCTGGGACCATCCCCTGAACCTGCTTGGTTGGGTATTCTGTGTTGTTGTTGGCGAAGTTCTTTGCTATATGTCCACCTGATCCGCCATCTTGTTTGTTCCTTCCTAGATCTATCTCTTGATCTCCCAGTTAGATGAGTCAATGTCTTTTCTTATTTCTTTCTTTTTCTTTGTTTACTTATGAGGTTGGGTTTAGTTTTTTTCACTCACAACCAATTGAGTCCTGATTAATTAATTTCTAGAGCCCTGGTATTGCACTGTCGGATAAATACTGAACCACTAACCAAAAGATTAGCAGTTCAAACCTAAAAGACACTCTCAGAAACCCTTTACAGGGTTGCTATGAGTTTGAACAGACTCAGTGCCACACAACAACAACAACAGGTGGGATAGAGGTCAAATAGAGCAAAGCATAGAATGAGCAGACTCGGTGGCTTGGGAAATGAAGCATCAAATGCTGGGCATGTTTAGGCACTCTTTCTATTATGAATAAAGATAATTCATCAGAAGCTCCACTTTCTCAGAAAGACAAGAAAAATTATGTTCAAGACTATGCTGAGGGGAAAATCACATAAGAGATTTTCAAAGCTTATTGAACTTTTATCTGATTCTTCTTAAGATCTGAGTCTATGTTGTATATAAATGGTGATAATCGTTAAGTTTTTGTTCTTACCTGTCACATTGAATAAGATCAGAATAGTGAAAACACCCAGTTCTGGTGAGGGTGGGTCTATTGGTGAAATAGGAAATCATGCACTACTGAGGGTCTTCCTCTGTTTCTCTGACCCTCCATCTTACCAAAAATTATATTCTTCTGCAGTGACTGGCCCCTTTTTACAATATGTCTGAAGTATGAGAAACGAAGTTTGTCCATCTAGGCCTCCAAGGAGCACTCTGGCTGCACTTCTTCCAACACAGATCTGTTGGTTCTTTTGGCAGCCCATGGTGCTTTCAATATTCTCTTCCGACACCATAACTTAAATGTGTCAATTCTTCTACAATCTTCCTTAAAGACTAGGAAAGTTTCCCTGCAGACAAGGTAATTTATCAGAGAGAAAATAGAATTCATCTTTGTCTGTACAAATTTATAGAAACATTATGCATGGCTCTGTGGGTTAATGTGCCAGACTGCAAAACCGTTTAAATAGCAAGGTCAGCAGTTCAAGTTCACCAGCTGCTCCTCGGAAACCCTACACAGGGTTGCTATGGGTTGGAACTGACTCAATGGCACTTCACAACACAACAACAACAACAAAATCTAAGCCTACTGCCATTGAGATAATTCTGAATCATAGTTGACGCTGTGGCACTATAGGACAGAGTAGAACTGCTCCCCAGGGTTTCTGAGGCTGTAAAACTTTACAGAAGCAGATCGACTCATCTTTCTCTTACAGAGTGGTAGGTGGGTTCAAACTACCCATTTTTCAGTTAACAGTTGAACTCTTAACCCACTGCACCACTAACAGGAATGATAGTGTTATTGTACCTGAGCATAAGTTCATGTCTGTGTGCTTATAAATCAATAGAGGTTAGGTACTCAGCTCATCATAAATACTCATTTCAATCCCCTTCCTGCTGGCACTGTAGGATAACCTTGGACTGCTAACCACAAGGTTCACAGTTCAAACTCACCAGCTGCTCTGCTGCAGAAAGATGAGGCTTATTTGCTCTTGTAAAGATTTATAGCCTCGGAAACCCTGTGCAGGATTGCTGAGTCAGAACCAACTCTAGGGCAGTGAGTATTGAGTTTTTGATTGATATTTCATAGGACATTAAGGACCTGATTTTCGCTGTTATTAATATCTAAGCTTTTTATATAAGATACATGTCCTTAATGTCAGGTTTTTATGTAGTCTCATTCCAATTCCTGGTAGAAAGCCCAGTTACATGTTGAATATCTACATTTATTTAATTTCAGTTTCAATTCTACTTGGGCACATATAGTAGACCGTGAGACTGGGTGATTTAAGACCTACATAAACAATGAGATCTTAGTAAGTCTTTGACGATAATGTCACTTTGAAGTTATATTGACATTGCAGTTTTTACCATTGCCCATCATTGTTATGAACTGTTGAGTCTGTTCAGACTCATAGTGACCCTACCCACAATAGAATGGAACACTGCCTGGTCGTAAACAATCCTTACAATTATTGCTATGTTTGAGGCCACTGTTGCTGCCATTGTATCAATTCAACTTGTTGGTAGTCTTCTTTTTCACTGACCCTCTGCTTTGCCAAGATGTCCTTTTCCAAGGATTGGTCCCTCCTGTTAATATGTCCAAAGAATATGAGACAAAGTTTCACCATCATTGCTTCCAATGAACATTCTGGTTGTACTTCTTCCAAGACAGATTTGTTTCTCTTTCTGGCATTCCATGGCACTTTCAGTATTCTTCACCACCACCATAATTCAAATGTATAAAATTTTCTATGACTTTCCTTTTTCATTGACTATCTTTTGCATGCATTATGAGGCGACTGAAAATACTATGGCTTGGGTCAAGCACACCATAGTCCTCAAGTGACATCTTTGCTTTTTGACACTTTAAGGAGGTCTTTTGCAGCAGGTTGCCTAACACAATACGCTGCTTGATTTCTTGACTGCTGCTTCCAGGAATGTTGATTGTGGAGCTGAGTAAAATGAAATCTTTGACTACTTCAACATTTTCTCCATTTATCATAATTTTATTTATTGATCTAGTTAGGATTTTCATTTTCATTACATACAGATGATATCAAGACTGTGGTCTTCATCAGTAAGTACTTCAAGTCCTCTTTGCCCCCCTCAAGCAAGGTTGTGCTGTCTGTATATTACAGGTTGTTGATGGTGTCTTCTTCCAATACTGGTACAAAGTTCTTTTTCACATAATCCAGTTTCTTGGATTATTTGCTCAACATCTAGATAAAATAAGTATGGTGAAAGAACACAAACTTGATACACACCTTTCCTGGCTTTAAACCATTCAGTGTCAGATTGCTCTGTTCGAACAACTGCCTGTTGGTCTATGTACAGGTTCCTCAGAGCACAATGAAATGTTCTAGAATTCCTATTCTTCTCAATGCTATCCATAATGTATTATGACCCTCACAGTTGAATGCCTTTGCATAGCCAATAAAGCACAAGTAAATATCTTTCTGGTATTCTCTACTTTCAGTCAAGACCCATGTGACATAAGTGATAATATCCCTCATTTCACATTCTTTTCTGAATCCAGCTTGAATTTCCACTACTCACTCAGGTCTTAATATTAGATATAATCATATATCCTGTATTTTTAAATAAGGTTGAAATTAATCACTTATTTTTTTTTACAACAAGTATCTGGGTGGTGGGTGGGTGAGTTGGAGAGTAACTGTCTGGCTACTGCAGGACTCCAACCTCAAGGAATCTCAGCACTGTCTGGGGATCTACAAATCCAATGCAAAGCACTTGTTAGTACTTTACCAAGGATGCTTAATACTTTCTGAGCATAAGAAACTTGAAAAATCATTCAATAAGGAGCAGAAAGGAATGATGCAAATGGTCATATGAAATGAAAGTCACTGGCATGAACACAGCAGTATGCAATTGCTTCAGAGATTCAATGCTCCAGAGCATGTTGTTGTTGTTAAGTGCGTGGAGTCGGTTTCGGCTCATAGCGACCCTGCACAGGGTTTCCGAGGCTGTAAATCTTTACGGGAACAGAACACCTCATCTTTCTCCTGCGGAACCGCTGGTAGTTTCGAACTGCTGACCTTGCGGTTCACAGCCCGATTCGTAACCACTACTCTACCAGAGCTCCTTGCTCCAGAGCATAATATCAGGAAATTGTTAAAAGGATCCTAAAAGTAAACAATCTAGCCACCTCCTTCTCCACCCCATGAGCATGTAGAGTATAAAAGATAATTTTTAAAGACCACAATATAGAAAAAACTTTAGTGTGGTGGGTAAAACATCAATTCAGTCTCTATATTGTGAGAATAAAGAAAGTATTAGACAACAATACTGTCCTTACATAAATCTTCTAGTTTCCATCTTGTTTTTAAAAGGTTGGGCAAAGCATAGGAAAGCTCATTCCTTGTGGTTGACTCATAAAGTAAACCAAGGAAAACTCCTGAGGTTAGTATCTTTCTTGGGATAATTTGGAAAGAAAAAGAAACTGAGTTTTCCCCATTAGTGGACGAGTTGACTGAGAACTCAGTAACTGGCTCACCAGACATTGTTGTTGTTGTTGTTGTGTGTCGTGGAGTCAGTTCCGACTCATAGCAACCCTATACAGGGTTTCCGAGGCTGTAAATTTTTACAGGAGCAGAAAGCCTCATTTTTCTCCCGCGGAGTGGCTGGTAGTTTCGAACTGCTGACCTTTAGGTTCACAACTCGATTCGAAAGCACTACGCTACCAGAGCTCCTTTTACAAAATATTATTTAAAAATAGTATTGTATTGATTTCTGTAGATAACCCCTCCCTCAGCACACTCTGCATTCAACATTGCCCAGAGTGCATCTTCAACCCTGCATCCTCACAGACCCCATTCTAGTTCGGATAATTTGTTGATTTATGGGGCTCCTGTTCTGATCCAGAAGCCCTGGTGATGCTGTGAGTTAAGCATTAAGCTGCTAACCACAAGGTCAGTAGTTCAAACCTACCAGCTGTTCCTTTGGGGAGAAGTGAAGTTGTCTGCTCATCTTTCCCCCCAAGATTTACAGCCTTGGAGACACCGTGGAGCAGTTCTAGTCTGTCCTGTAGGGTCACTATGAGCTGGAATTGACTCGATGGCAGTGGGCTTGTCCTGATTCATTTGGATCCTGAGCTGTGCTGATTTCTTGGTTTCCTTAAAAGCCTGTGGAACTGTTTTTGCATCAAGAAGTCTAGCTCAATAGAATGTTCATGCCTTTTATTTAAAACTTGCTTACTGTATGTGTCAGAGACCACCTGCAGTATGAGGCTTCTCTTTTTGCCTTATCCAGTATTGGTTCCCTCATTCTTCAAACAGCTGCAGATTCAGACTTGCTCCCACGCAGACTCTGCTTCTTGCTTTTGGAGGAAATAGTGTATTAGGAGCTGCCAGCCCACATACTCTTTGCCCTAGAGTCAGGAAGTTCTTGAGCAGTGTGGTCCTGTAGTTATCTTTCATGTTGCACTTCCTGGATTCTAGACACCTCACCAGTTTCTAACATGGATAACCACTTCCCCTTGGCCTTTTTCTTGACTATCTGGACTCCTTAGCAGTTAAAATCACTGTTTAGTTTGTGTGGCCGCTAGAGACTGTGTATGTATGTATGTATATATATATATATACAATTTTATTTTTTTACCATCTTTCTTTGCACTTTTTTTCTATCATAATTGCATAATTGATAGCATACTACATGTGATATTTAAATTCCATTTTTAAAACAATGTATGTACGTTTTCATTTAATTAGAAATCATCCATAGTATTTAAACTGATTTTAATGATTTTTATCCTTTGAATCTTTAGATGATTTCTTTCTAGTCTTTTCCATTATATGTCTGTGTGTGTATAAATGGAGCTTTGATAGCATAGTGGATTACATGTTGGGCTGCTAAATGCAAGGTCATCAGTTCTAGCCCACCAGGCAGGAGAAAAATGAAGTTTCCTACTCCCTTACACATTTACAGGGTTGCTATGAGTCTGAATCAGCTCCACGGTGTACACCACCTGTGGTGCTGTGAGCTAATGTGCTGGACTGCAAAGTCGGTTTGAACCGTAAGGTAGACAGTTCAAGCTCACCAGCGCTCCATGAAAACCCTATATGGGGTTGCTGTGAGTAAGAACTGACTCAATGCCACTTAACAACAACATGTGTGTGTGTGTGTATGGAGTTTTGGTGTGGTGCCACAGGATAATGCACAGGACTGCAAGGTTACTTTGAACTACAAGGTCAGTGGTTCAAATTCACCAACTATTTCTTAGAAATCCTACACAGGGTCCCTATGAGTAGGAACCACCTCGACAGCACTTAACAACTATATATATATAGTTTTATATATTATA
>NW_006408603.1:10915894-10918825 GCF_000296735.1 Chrysochloris asiatica
ATATATATAATAAACAGAGTCCTGGTGTGGCGCTGTAAGGTAAACAGTAAACATTAGACTGCTAACCACAAGGTCAGCAGTTCAAGCCCACCAGTTGCTCCCTGGAAACCCTATACAGGGTGCTGTGAGTTGGAACTAACTTGATGACACTTAACAACAACAACAATACATATCGTTGCTGTTGTATACCAGTGAATCAATTAATTCCAACTCATAGTGACCCTGAATAGAGTTGCTGAGAGTGGCTGGTAGGTTTCATATGTATGTGTGTGTATGTCTACTGAACACTCTACAGTGTAGATACCAATTGAATATAGGGTAACATTTTTGGTATTAATAAATATTTTATTGGAACATGATTTTCAATTGCTGTGTCATATGCATGTTGTTCAAGCAATTTCTAGTGATTGATACCTATTTTATTCCCAATTTCCACTATGTTGTTGTTGTTGTTAGGTGTCATCGAGTCAGTACCGACAGATAGCAACCCTATGTATAATAAACCGAAACACTGCCCTATCCTGGGCCAACCTCACTACTGTTGTCACACTTGAGCCCATTGATGCTGCCACTTTGCCAATCCATCTCGTGGGGGGGGTCTTCCTCTTTTTCTCTGACCCTCCACCTTACCAAACATGATATCCTTCTCCAGAGACTACTCCCTCCTAAAAATATGTCTGAAGTATGAAAGATGAAGTTTTGCCATCCTGGCCTCCAAGGATATACTCTGGCTGCACTTCTTCCAAAACGGATCTATTGGTTCTTTTGGCAGCCCATGACACTTTCAATATTCTCCTCCAACACCATAACTCAAAGGCATCAATTCTTCTCTGGTCTTCCTTATTTACTGTCCAGCTTTCACATGCATATGAAGTTTATTGAAAATACCATGGCTTGGGTCAGGTGCACTACATATATAATGTTATAACAATCATCCTTATACATAAAACTTTTCCTGCATTTCAGATTATTTGCTTATGTTAAACTCAAGTTTGGAATTATTGCGTCAATGGTAATAACCACTTTTTAGGATCTTCAAACTATATTGCCAATGCCTTTCAGATTAGTTATACATACTGTCCATTAGTAGTGTGTCCAACCCCCTGTTTCATTGTAGTCTTATCAGAATTAGTACTATTTTGATAATTTTATAAGTTGAAACAATGTCTTGTTAATGTATTAATTTTTACACCTTTGATGACACCAGGTATGAGTGTTTTCACTTGTTTATTAAACATTTTAAATTCCTGTCTTGTGAAAAATCAGTTCTTTATCCCCTTTCTGAAATGTTTTTATGTTGTTATCTTCAATTTGTAAGAAATATTTGCTATATTAAGAATATTTGCACTTTACCTGCCATTGTACAGTATTTTGTTTTCAGTGTGTAATATAAATTTTAATGTTATACAGTAATCTTTGACCTGCTACCATCATGAATTTTTCTGTGTTCAAATGTGTGACTCATGATTTTTTTCATTACTTTTGTAATTACTTGCATAGTTATTCTTTCTCAGATATCAGATAAACATTCATTTGTATTTTTTAAATTAGTTTATCTACTTGTACCTAATGTTGTTGTAGTTAAGTGCCATTGAGTCAGTTCTGGCTCGTAGCGATCCTGTATAGGGTTTCTAAGGCTTTTAAACCTTTGCAGGAACAGAGAACCTCATCTTTCACTGGAGGTATGGCTTGTGGAAGTCAAACTGCCAACCTTGTGATTAGCATTCCTATGTGTATCCTATGGAGCGATGGTGCTTCCTTTGATAAATAGTATAAGGACATAAGTATGGTGAAAGAATACAAACTTGTCTCCCACCTTTCTTAATTTTAAACCATTCAGCGTTCCCATGTTCTGTTCAAACAATTAAGTGTTTGGGAATACTCATACTTCGCAATGTTACCCATAGTTTGTCATGATCCACACAATCAAAAGCCTTTGCATGGTCAACATCTTTCTGATATTCTCTGCTTTCAGCCAAGATCCATCAGACATCAGGAATGATATCCCTGGTTCCACGGCCTCTTCTGATTCCGGCTTGAACCTCTGGAAGTTCTCTGTCAATGTATGATTGTAGCCGTTTCTGTATTATCTGTAGCAAAACTTTACTTGCATGAGATATCAAAGAGATTGTCCGATGATTTCCGCATTCTGTTGGGTCACCTCTCTTTGGAATGGGCACAAATATGGATCTCTTCCAATCAGTTAGCCAGATAGTTGTCATCCAAATTTCTTGGCAAAGATGAGTGAGTGCCTCCTGTGCCGCCTCACTTTCTTGAAAGATTTCAATTTTGATCCCATCAATTCCTGGTGCCTTGTTCTTTGCTAATTCCTTCAATGCACCTTGGACTTCCTCCTTCAGCATCATTGGCTCTTGATTATATGGTACCTCTTGAAACGGTTGAACATGAACCATTTCCTTTTGGTATAGTGACTGTGTATTCCTTCCATCTTCTCTCTCTCTCTTTTTTTTTAATGTTTTATTGTGAATTATGTGATAGTTTATATGGGAGAACATTAGTTTTACATTCATCCTATAGTATATCATCTCATTGCTATGTTTACAATCCCTTCCATGCATCATCAACCATCCAAAGGGTATACACTACAAGCATGCCCCCCAGTCATCAGCACACAGCCACTCTCCCTCTCTGTGTCTAAAGTCCCCAACAGCTCCATCTCTCCATGTCATTGTCTCTGCCTCCATCTCAGGCATCACTGTTTCTCTGGGTAGGATCCCGCTCTCTGCTCTTCTCCCCTGATGGTCCCAGGGACCTTCGCTCTTAGGCTTAAAAGTTAATCACTCCCTTCCTTGCTAAAAAACTTCTACTTTTACAATTCCAACCCTCACAAGCAGTCCAGATAATAATTATTCACTATTGTATCACAAGAGATCCATCTGGATTTCATTTCATCAGCCCTGCCTAGACAGA
>NW_006408603.1:10919041-10941067 GCF_000296735.1 Chrysochloris asiatica
TGACTTTTTGCTTTCTTCATGTATGATGTTCTTGATGTCATCCCACAGCTCTTCTGGTCTTCTGTCTTTAGTGTTTAATGTATCAAATCTGTTCTTCAGATGATCTCTAAATTCAGGTGGGATATATTCAAGACCATATTTTGGCTCTCATGGACTTGTTTTCATTTTTTTTCAGCTTCGGTTTGAATTTGCATATGAGTAATTGATGGTCTGTTCCTCAGTCAGTCCCTGGTCTTGTTTTGACTGATGATATGGAGCTTTTCCATTGTCTATTTCCACAGATGTAGTCTATTTGATTTCTATGTATTCCATCTGGTGAGGTCCACGTGTATAGTCGAATCTTATGCTGTCTAAAGAAGGTATTTGAAATGAGCAAATCATTGATTTTGCAGAATTCTATCATGCTTTCTCCAGCATCATTTCTATCACCAACTACTGATCCTTCCTCTTTGCTCCCAACCTTTGCATTCCAATCACCAGTAATGAGCAATACATTTTGATTGCATGTTTGATCAATTTCAGATTGAAGAAGCTGATAGAATTCTTCTATTTCATCCTCACTGGCTTTAGTGGTTGGCGAGTAAATTTGAATAATAGTGGTATTAACTGCTCTTCCTTGTAGGTGCATGGATATTATCCTATCATAGACAGTGTTGTACCTCATGACGGATCTGGATATGTTCTTTTTGACAATGAACGCAACATCATTCCTCTTCAATTTGTCATTTCCAGGATAGTAAATTATGTGGTCATCAGACTCAAAATGGCCAGTACCAGTCCATTTCAGCTCAGTAATGCTTAAGATATCGATGTTTATGCATTCCATTTCATTCTTGACAACTTCCAGTTTTCCCATATTCATACTTTGTACATTCCATGTTCCAATTTTCTGTGGATGTTTACAGCTGTTTCTCTTCATTTTGAGTTGTGCCCCATCTGCAAATGAAGGTTCTGTTGGCTTTTCTCCCACAAGCTTTACTCCATTCTCATCATCACAGTCAACTCTACTTTGAGGAGACAGCTCTTTCCCAGTTGCATTTTGAGTGCCTTCCAACCTGAGGGGCTCATTTTCCGACACTATATCTGACAGTGTTTCTCTGCTATTCATAAGGTTTTCAGTGACTAAATATTCAGAAGTAGTTGGTCACTCTTTCTTCCTAGTCTGTCTTCATCTGAAACCTGTTCACCATGGGTGACCCTGCAGGTATTTAAAATACCGGTGGCATAGCTTTCAGAATCACAGCAACTCACAAGCCACCATAGTACGACAAACTGACAGATGAGTGGAGGAGAATATTGAAAGTGCCATGGGCTGCCAAAAAACCAATAGATCCATTTTGGAAGAAGTGCAGCCAGAGTGCTCTTGGAGGCCAAGATGGCCAAACTTCGTCTCTCATACTTCAGACACATTGTCAGGAGGAACCAATCCCTGGAGAAGGATATCATGTTTGGTGGAAGGACAGAGAAAGAGAGGATGATCCCCAATGAGATGGATTGGCCAAGTAGCAGCATCGATGGACTCAAACGTAGCAATAGTAGTGAGGTTGGCCCAGGATCGGGAAGTGTTTCATTCTGCTGTGTATAAGGTCACTATGGGTCGGTACTGACTTGATGACACCTAACAACAACAACATCAGGACATAAACTGATTTTTTTTCCAGATAAAAAAGCTAGCCAATTTTCCTAACAGTTATATATTTGTTTTTTCTAATATTGATTATTAATGAATTCTTAATTAAACAGTGCACATATTTGGATCAATAGCTAAGCTTTTTTTTTTTTTTTTTCATTGTTCTTTCTGTATTTCCTCTGTCTGAGTTTTACTATTTTGATTATTATAGTTTTTTAGTAGTATTTAATAATACTTTTTGTTATGGAAAGCTGGGACCATATACAATTATGGCTAGACAAATCAGTATGTACCTGTTACCCAGCTTCAACAATTGTCAAGTCATGTTCATGTCTATTCATCCTAAATTGCTTCCTGACACATTTTTTGGGAGGTGGGGTGGTGTTGAGATCAGTAGGAGTAAGGAATTATGGTTGGGATTATGACTAGGTCTAGGCAAAGCTTCTTTTAGTATTAGGATTATAGTTAGGACTAGGGTTAACGTTAGGAATAGGGGTTGGTTAGGATAGGAGTAAGGCTTGATCTAGTTTTAAAATTAAGTTTATTTTATTTTTTATTCTTGAAATCTACTTGATTAACCCTTCATTGGAAGTTCTGTAACTACATTATTCCCTTTTTTACTTTATGGGTTTTTTGGGGGGTTGATGTTGTTGTTATAAATTGATATCCCTGGTTCTTATTTTCAGTCTTGTAGGTTTGTTTTACTTTGAATACTTCTATGTCTGAGTTCAGTTCTGGGTGATATTGTCATGTATTTTAGTTTCAGGTTGTTTTCAATTATTGTTTGTTCTTTATCCAAAGAACTCCTATTAGTATTTTTTTATAATGTTAGTCTGGGTTTTGCCAATTCTCTTTATTTCTGTCTATCTGGAAATGTCCTAATTTTGCCATCATACTTAATGGAAAGTTCTGCTGGGTATATGACTCTTGGTTGGCAATTTTTTTCTTTTTGAGTTTTATATATGTCATCTTCCCTGCATGGTTTCTGCTGAGAAATCAGAGCTTATTCTTAGTTCTCCTTTGTAGGTAACTTTTTGTTTTTCCTGTACTGCTCTCAGGATATTTTCCTTGTTTCTGGTTTTGAAAAGTTTGATAATAATATGCCTTGGTGATTTTTTTTAGGAATGATCCTGTTTTGAATAAGTTTAACTTCTTGAATGGCTATATTCTCATCTTTCATGATATTGTTGTTGTTGTTTTTATGTGCCATCGAGTCGGTTCCGACCCATAGCGACCCTGTACAAGGTTTCCGAGGGTGTAAATCTTTACGGGAGTAGAAAGCCTCATCTTTCTCCCGCGGTGCAGCTGGTAGTTTCGAACTGCTGACCTTAAGGTTCGCAGCCCGATTCGTAACCACTACGCTACCAGAGCTCCTTGATATTAGGAAAGTTGTATTCCAACAACACTTGGACAGTTTTCTCTACAGTTTTGTTTAGTTTGGTTTGGTTGTTTTTGTTTCTTCCTGTTCTGGAATCCTAGTCCAGTGTAAGTTATTCCTCATGATGTTGTCCCACAGAAATCTTAGGTTTTCTTTGGATTATTTTTTATTAATTTTTCAGATTGTTCCTCTCAAAGATGAGTATTGAAAGATTCGTCCTCAAGCTCACTGGTTTGGCCTTCTATAGATTCAGTTCTACTTCATTATCATTTCAATGCATTATCTATTTCTGAAGTTTTTGTATTGCTCTTCTGGCTTTCTAATTGCAGTGTTTGTATGGTTTCCAATTTTTCATTTATTTTGTCAGTTTGTTCTTGCAGTATTTTCCTGAATTCTCCCTTGTTTTCATAGATCTTTTTATAAATTCATTGAAGGCATCTAAATAGCATTCTTTTATATTCCTTTTCAAATAGTTCTGATACTATTTCTGGTGTTATGTTTTCTGACTCTGTATTTTAATCACTTATTTGAGGTACTCTGTCTTGTTTCTTTGTGTAAGAGGAAATTGCCATCAACATTGTATAGTTTTGTGTGTGTGTGTGTTTTTTAATGTGGCAGAACAAATTTTTTTTTCTGTTATTCTTCCTTGAAAGAACTTTCTTTAGTATTCTAATCAATTTATTATCCAAGATTAAATTTTGAATGCTTCTTTTTTTTTTTCAAAAAATAAATTCCGTTATGATTTTTATTGGATGCATTTTTACAACTAATTTTGTTTGTAATTACTGTCTTTAGTTATTGCACATTGCGATAGTCAAGGTTTTGTGTCAGCTTGATTGAACCAGGATTCTGAGTGGTTTGGCAGTTGAGATGTAGATATCCCCCATGATGAGATCTAATAGAATGTAAGCAACTCTGTGATGAGGGCTGCTATGAGCAGTCAATCAATGGAAGGGAGGCTTCCTCAGGGATGTGGCCTGCTTCCAATATATTGGATATTCATGGAAGGTTTGCTCTCTTCTGGGTCTGGATTTTGCATCTGGCTCATCCTCCAACCTCAGGTTCTTTGGACTTGAACCCATGGCCTGCTCTATTACCTGCTGCACCTGTCTGCCTGTCTGCTGTCTGACCAGCTAATCTTGGTTTATCAGCTCTTTGCTATGTGAGTCTGAAGCCTCCAGCCTGACATCTAACCCACAGACTTGTGACTAACTACTGCTACAACTGTGTGAGCCATTTCCTTGATATCAACATCTCTCTCTCTCTCTTTTTTTTCTCTCTCTATATGTAGATAGATAGATAGACAGACAGATAGACAAATAGACAGATAATGGTTGTTGTTAAGTGCCGTCAAGTTAGTTCCAACTCATAGCAACCCTGTATAGGCTTTTCAAGAAGTGAGCTTGAACCACCGACCTATCAGTTCAAATAACTTTGCAGTCCAGCACATTAGCCTACAGCATCACACCAGGACTCACATGTATATATGTTTTTGCTTCTATAGAGAACCCAGACTAAGGTGTTTGGTACTGGACTGGTTCTAGAGAAACAAAATTGTAAGAATGAGTTTTCTAAATTGTTTCTCAAGTGTGACTAGTATTAGTGACACTGATAACTATTACTTAATGGGTATTTCTATTGGTAAAGAGGGCATCACTAATCCATGGTTTGAGGCAACAATGTGAATATCACAACCTGTAGAGCAAGTATTGGTTACAAGCAAGACTCTGGATGATCGCATGTTTGACACATTTCTGTAGTTTTGTCAGGATGAGAAGTATATGAAAGCTGGTTGGTTGGTACTACTGACAATAACCAAGTAGTAAAGGAAAGGGACCAGTTCAGAGCTTCAGAGTTAACAACTTAAGCACTGCATAACAGACCTCAAAGTTTCCATGTGTTCCCTGAACAAGAGTCTTATTTTGCTGCTGCTGTTAAAGTACCATCAAATTGGTTCTGACCCATAGAGACCCAGAATGGGGTTTCCAAGGAGCAGCTGGTAAGCTTGAATTGCTGACCTTAGGTTCAAACTGACCTTGCAGTCCAGTGTATTAGCCCACAGCAACACACCAGGACTCCAGTCTTATTTTAAGAGTGGTTAAATTATAATTTAATCACTCATCACTCATACTTTGAACATATCAGGAGGAACCAGTCCCTGAAAATGATATTATGCTTGATAAAGTAGAGGGTCGGTGAAAAGAGGAAGACCTCAATGAGATGGAATGGCACAATGACAGCAGCAATAGACTCAAGTGTAACAATAATAGTGAGGATTGCATGGTCAGGCAATGTTTTATTCTGTTGTGCATGGGGTCACTATGAGTTGGAACTGACCATAAATTCTAGTGTTCTACTTGCAAATGTTTTCCTTCCAGTCCCATTCTCTTCAGGTCTATATGTTTTGGTTCTAAAGGAATAATTTTCCCACCTGGAGACACTGATTCAATTGAACTGGAAGTTAAAAATATCCCTGGCCATTTTGGGCTTTTCTTGCATCTGGCAAAGACGGGAGTTACTGTATTGGGTGGTGTGATTTATCCTGATTACCAAAGAGAAATTGGATTTATATTACATAATGCATGCAAAGAAGAATATGTGTGAAATCCAGAAGATTCCTTTGGACATTTCTCAGTACTACCACATCCTGTGAAGTCCTGGTGTGGCTCTGTGGATTAATGCACTGGACTGCAAAGTCCATTTAAACTGCAAGGTTGCCGGTTCAAGCTCGCCAGCTACTCCTTGAAAACCCTATACAGGGTCACTATGGGTTGAAACCGACTCCACGGCACTTTACAACAACCACAACCATATCCTGTGATTAAAGTCAATGGTAAACTACAACAACCCAATTTCAGCATTAGCGTATTGGTTACAAATCGGGCTGTGAACCTTAAGGTCAGCACTTCGAAACTACCAGCCACTCTACAGGAGAAAGATGACGCTTTCTACTCCCGTAAAGATTTGCAGCCTCGGAAACACTGTACAGGGTTGCTATGAGTCGGAACCGACTCGACGGCACTTAACAACAACAACAACAACAGATGACTCAGACACTTTAGGGTGAAGTTTTGGGTCACCCCACCAGGTAAAGAACAATGACCATCTGAAGTCAAAAGAAGCCTTTTAGTTTCAGACTTTGTTTCTTGGAATACTTGCTCTTTGAACAATCCTTTTTGGAAATGAGACAAAATGATGTGAAAAATCCAAGTCAAGACTAAAGGACACAGATAGTTTCTCTGATCAACAGTCCCAGCTGAGCTCTCAACCAACCACCAACACCAACTGCCAGCCCCGTGAGTGGTATCTAGTCCCATTGGCCTTTCAGTTTATTACAACTCATAAGTTCACTAATGAGAGTTGCTCAGCTGAGCCCTTCCTAAATTTTTGACTCACAAAATTGTGAGATCTTTTTAAATGGTTATTGTTTAAGCAACTAAATTTTGAGGTAGTTTACTACACAGTAATAATAAATTTATTTTCGAGGTGGTGGAGGTGGCTATGGGCTGTAGAGTCAGTTCCGACTCATAGCGACCCTGTACAGCATTTCCAAGGCTGTAAATCTTTACGGGAACAGAAAGCCTCATCTTTCTCCCATGGAACAGCTGGTAGTTTCGAACTGCCGACCTTGAGGTTCACAGCCCAATTCGTAACCACTATGCTACCAGAGCTTCTTTTATTTTTAAAAAAAGTTCAGTTTTGTCTGTTGTGTGTTTGACATTTATTCAAATTATATAATTTTATTATTGAAACTGTTGGTGCAAATTATTGATACATTATTTTATTCCTAATACAAGTTGTTGTTGTTGTTAAGTGCCGTCGAGTCTGTTCCAACCCATAGCGACCCTGTATAGGATTTCCGAGGAGCAGTTGGTGAGCTTGAACCGCCAACTTTGCAGTTCAAATGGCTTTGCAGTCTGGTGCATTAAACCTCAGTCCTGAATTATTTTTATAATCCTACTTAGTTGAGATAAATAACTAGAACTCAGCTTGCTACTATTTTAAAGTTATGCATTTATATGTATGAGAGAGTGTTTTTTCTCCTATTGTTATTTTCAGACTTTAATTTTTCATACAATGGGTTAGTTAGATGACTTACCATATGCGTCTATGTGGTGAAATAATTTGTCTATTTAGGAATTTTAGATTACTTGTGTGTAAGTCCTAGAGCATATGCTTAGTAGCTTTGTGAGCTCTTCCTAAATCTCATTTTTGTTGTTGTTTTGTTTTTAATATTTTATGAAACTAGGAAAATCATAAATCCTTTTTATAGGGCTGTTGTGAGGATTAATGAGATAAGACATGAGAATCACCAAGTACAAGTGTTAGTTGCCATTGAGTTGGTTCGTAGTGACCCTATGCAAATAGAACAAAACTCTACCCCATCCCCCATCACCCTCATAATTTTTGTTTTGTTTAAGCCCATTATTGTTGAAATTGTGTCAATCCATCTTGTTGGGGGACTTTCTCTTTTTCACTGACCCTGTAATTTTCCAAGCATGATGTCCTTCTCCAGGAACTGGTCACTTTGGACAACATGTCCAAAGTATGAGAGATGAAGTCTTACAGTCCTCACTTCTAAGAAGCACTGTGATTGTACTTCTTCTGAGACAGATTTGTTTGTTTTTCTCGTAGTCCATGGTACTTTCAGTATTCTTCACCAACACTGTAACTCAAGCTCATCGATTTTTCTATGGTCTTTCTTATTCCTTGTCCAATTTTCACAGACAATTGAAAATACTATGGCTTGAATCAGGTACACTTTGTCCTCAAACTGACATCTTTGTTCTTGAACACTTTAAAGTGATCTTTTGCCCCAGATTTACCTAAATCAATATGTCCTTTGATTTCTTGACTGATGCTTCTATGACTGTTGATAGCTGATCCAAGAAGAATGAAGCCCTTGACAACTTCAATCTTTTCTTCATTTATCATGATGTAATTTATTGGTCAAGTTGTGAGAATTTTTGTTTCCTTTATACTGAGATGCAATTCATACTGAAGGCTTTTCTCTTAGATCTTTATCAGTAATTATTTCAAATCCTTTATCTTTCAGCAAGCAAGGTTGTATCATCTGCATATCACTGGTTGGTAACGAGTCTTCCTCCAGTCCTGTCGCCATGTTCTTCTTCATATAATCCAGCTTCTAGGATATTTGATAAGTATACGGATTGAATAAGTATGGTGAAAGGATACAACCATGATACACACCTTTCCCAGATTTAAACTATTTCATGACCTTAAATATATTCCACCTGAATTTAGAGATCATCTGAAGAACAGATTTGATACATTAAACACTAAAGACCAAAGACCAGAAGAGTTGTGGGATGACATTAAGAACATCATATGTGAAGAAAGCAAAAGTCATTGAGAAGATAAGAAAGAAGAAAAAGGTCAAAATGAATGTCATAAGAGACACTGAAACTTGCTCTCCAGCATAGAGATGCTAAAGCAAATGGAAGAAATGAGGCGGTCCAAGAGTGGAACAGAAAATTTCAAAGATCAGCTTGAGAAGAGAAAGCTAAATATTACAGCAAAATGTGCAAATATCTGGAGTAAGAAAACCAAAAAGGAAGAACACACTGAGCATTTCTCAAGCCTCAACTTTCATTATTGAAAGATTCTCTGGGCAAATTATTGAATGATGCAGAAAGCATCAAAAGAAGATGGAAGGAAGACACAGAGTCACTGTACCAAAAGCAAATGGTTAATGTTCAACCATTTCAAGAGGTAGCATACGATCAAGAGCCAATGATACTGAAGGAGCAAGTCCACGGTGCATTGAAGGAATTGGCAAAGAACAAAGCACCAAGAATTGATGGAATAAAAATTGAAATCTTTCAAGAAAGTGAGGTGGCACAGGAGGCACTCACTCATCTATGCTAAGAAATTTGGAAGACGACTATCTGGCTGACTGATTTGAAGAGATCCGTATTTGTGCCCATTCCAAAGAGAGGTGACCCAATGAACGAAATACGAAAATCATCGGACAATCTCTTTGATATCACACGCGAGTAAAGTTTTACTAAAGGTAATACAGAAATGGCTGCAAGCATGTATTGACAGGGAACTTCCAGAGGTTCAAGCGGATTCAGAAGAGGCCATGAAATGAGGCGTAACATTGCCGATGTCCGATGGATCTTGGCTGAAAGCAGAGAATATCAGAAAGATGTGCTTTATTGACTATTCAAAGGCTTTTGATTGTGTAGATCATGACAAGCTATGGACAACATTGCAAAGTGTGAGTATTCCGGAACACTTAATTGTGCTCATAAGGAATTTGTACATGGACCAAGAGGCAGTTGTTTGAACAGAACATGGGGACACTGAATGGTTTAAAGTTAAGAAGTTGTGCGACAGGGTTGTGTTCTTTCACCATACTTATTTAACCTGTATGCTAAGCAAATAATTTGAAAAGCTGGGTTATATGAAGAGAAACATGACATCAAGATTGGAGGAAGACTCATTAACAACCTGTGATATGCAGATAATACAACCTTGCTTGCTGAAAGTGAAGAGGACTTAAAACATTTACTGATGAAGACCAAAGAGCACAGCCTTCAGTATGGATGACATCTCAATGTAAAGAAAACAAAAATCCTCACCACTGGACCAATAAACAACATTCTTATCAATGGAGAAAAGATTGAAGTTGTCAAGGACTTCATTTTTCTTGGATCAACTATCAACACTCATGGAAGCAGCAGTCAAGAAATCAAATGACGTATTATTACATTAGGCAAATCTGCACAAGACCTTTTTAAAGCGTTGAAGAGCAAAGATGTCAGCTTGAAGACTAAGGTGTGCCTGACCCAAGCCATGGTATTTTCAATAACCTCATATGCATGTGAAAGCCGAACAGTAAATAAGGAAGACCGTAGAAAAATTGATGCTTTTGAGTTCTAGTGAAATTGCCATGGTCTGTCAAAAGAACCAATTCATCCATGTTGGAGGAAGTGCAGCCAAAGTTCTCCTTGTAGGCCAGGATGGCTAAACTGTGTCTCATACTCCAGACATATTGTCAGGAGGGATCAGTCACTGGAGAAGGATATCATATTTGATAAGGTAGAAGGTCAGAGAAAAAGAGGAAGACCCCCAATGAGATGGCAGCATCGATGGACTCAGGTGTGGCAACAGTAGTGAGATTGGCCCAGGATCGGGCAGTGTTTCATTCTGCTGTGCATGAAGTCGCTATGAGTTGGGAATGACTCAATGGCACCTAACAACAACAACAACATATTCCATTGTTCTGTTTGAACAACTGCCTGTTGCTCTTTGTACAAGTTCCTCATGAGCACAATTAGTGTTCTGGAACATCAGTTCTTCACAATGTTATCCATAGTTTGGTATGAGTCATACAACTGAATAACTTTGCATAGTCAATAAGATACAAGTAAGCATCTTTCTTGTATTCCCTGCTTTCAGCCAAGTTTCATCTGATGTCAGCAGTTATATCACTGGTTCCACATTCTCTTCTGAATCCAACTTGGCTTTCTGGCAGCTCCCTGTCAATGCACTGCTGCAATCATTTTGAATATCAGCAGCAAAATTTTACTTGCATGTGATATTAATGATAGTTTGATGATTTGTCACTGTCTCTTTGGAATGGGTACAAATATATATCTCTGATAATCAGTTGGCCAGGTTTTCCAAATTTATCAATATAGTCAAATATCTCCAGTGCTGCATCAATTTGTTGAAAGATTTCAATTTGTATCCCACCAATTTCTGGAAACTTGTTTTTTTGCCAATGCCTTCATTGCTGCTTGGAATTCCTTCAATACTATTGGTTCTTGATCATATGGTACTTCTTGAAATGATTGAACATTGACCAATTCTTTTTGGTATAATGACTCTGTATTCCTTCCATCTTTTGATGTTTCCAATGTTATTCAATATTTTGCCCATTTGTTGTTGTTTTTGTTAAGTGCTGTTGAATCAGTTCCAACTCATAACAACCCAGTCTAAGGTGTCTTAGGAGCAATTGGTGAGTTTGAATCGCTGACCTTGTGGTTACCCGTCCAGTTCTTATCCTACAGCCTCACACCAAAACCCCCTTTTGGCCAAAGAATCCTTCAATATTGCAACCTGGGGCTTGACATTTTCCTTTCAGCTAGAGGAATGCTGAGTGTGGTCTTCCCTTTTGGATTTCGGACTATGTCTTGTTACATTTCATTATAATACTTGGATTTGTCTTCTCAAGCTGTTCTTTAAAATGTTCTGTTCACTTCTTTAGCTTCATCATTTCTTCCAGCCAGGCACTTAAGCTTCACTACACTCAAGAGCAAATTCATCCACCTTTGTCTTTTCTTTTTTCCCTGTCTTTTTAATGACCTTTTACTTTCTTCCTATATGATGTTTTTGGTGTCATCCCACAACTGTTCTGGTCTACAGTCATTGGTATCTAATGCATCAAATTTGTTCTTTAGACAGTTTCTAAATTCAGGTGGGATATATTCATATTTTGACTCTCATGAAGCAAATAGTAAGTACCTAATAAATGTGACTATTATCATTTTTGTCATTAACTCATTAATATGGCCACTGAACTTGTTAGAAAGATCAGACTTATTTCCTTTTATTTTTGATTCTTGACTAAGAGTCAATAAATTGTTCTTTTGTCTATTGCTTTATTCCATTTTCCTTAGGTTCTTTTTGAGCTTAAATTTTCAAGGAAACCATTTGTTTTATGAAGGTTTTCTAAAGCCTTAGTATATCATTGTGCATAAAATTCACTCATGAAGATTTTTATTTATAAAATCATTCAGATCTGTTAGTAAATCCATGTGATTTATTTCTTTATTCTTGATTAAATTATCCAGAGGTCTTATATTCACCTTTCCCCCCAAAGAATGACCTCTTTGAATTTATTTATAAATTATGTACAAGGAGGATTTAAAAAGTTTGTGGGAAAATTCCATTATTTTCTTAAAATTTAGGGTTTTTTCCCACAATATTTTGAAGCCCCCTCATACTTGAGTGTCTATTAAAGGCATCATGTACTCCTTGTCAGTGTAAAGGGAACTGAGCGTGGATGTTATTGGAGATACAGACGTGGTCCTCTTTTCAGTTCTCTGTTTCTTCAAATTGATCATCTAAGAAGTAATTAGAGTCCCTAGGAGGTGCATATGGTTCATGCACTTGGCTACTAACCACCCAGAAGAATTGTGATGGTTAATTTTATGTGTCAGCTTGGCTAGGCTATGATTCTCAGTGGTTTGGCAGACACTATGTAATCCCTTTTCATTTTGTGATCTGATGTGAAGGCCAATCATAGATTTGGGATGTGCAAACCCCCATAATTGGATAAGCCATTAACTCACAGTTGTGTGAACCATTTACTTGATGTATGTATATTTATGTATGCTACATTAAAGTTCTGGTGTGGCACTGGAGTTAATGCACCAGACTGCAAAGCCATTTGAATGGCATGGTTGGCAGTTCAAGCTCACCAGCTGCTCCTTGGAAACCCTATACAGGGTCACTGTGGGTTGGAATCAACTCGATGACACTTAGCAACAACAACAATATTGGATTTACTCCTATAGGGAACCTAGAGTAAGACATTCACATTGGAAAAAATGCCCAGTGATCTACTTCTGAAAAATCAGTCACTGAAAATTGTCTAGATCACAGTTCTATTTTGACATTCGTGGGTCACCAGAAGTCAGAATTGACTCAATGGTAACTGGAAAGAAGTAAACAAATATATTACTCTTCAGTAAATACTTTGAACAATTAAATTTTAGGGGGAACAGTTTTCGAAGTCCATTAAGTGTGGCAGCAAATGAACCATTTTGAACCATTACAATCTGGATTATCTCAAGGTACTAAAGCTATGCTGTGGATATTGGTATATGCTGTGGATCACTGAGTGACAGACTCTGAGCAAGCGTGCTTGGGTGAGTCTCCCTTTCTGCAATGTAGGATACAACTGACTCTTACAGAGGCAAATAGAACCTGAGATTATGTTACATAAGGTATGCTAGTGGGAAGGTCGGTGTTTCAAAACCACTAGCTGCTCTACTGGAGAAAAGACCTAGGAATCTGCCCTCATAAAAATTACATCCTAGCAAACCCGTTGAGGTGGTTCTACTCTCTCTTATAGAGTTACTATGAGTCAAAATTGACTTGATGGCACAAAGCAACAATAACAGCAAAGCAATGAAAACTCCACAGTCTCTTAAAATGTCTGATTTAGTCTTATGCCAAGGGTCTGTGAATGGTTGTACTTCTAATACTCAAATCTGGGTTGAACCAAGCTCTCCAGACAAATACATCACCAAATGTATTTCAGCTGCTCTCTCTCTCTCTCTCTCTCTCTATATATATATATATATAGATAGATAGATAGATAGATAGATAGATAGATAGATAGATAGATAGATATATCATTTAGAAATATATAATTATTTAGAAATATATATATTATTTAGAAATATATACATTATTTAGAAATATATATATAATTTAGAATAATTTCTCTATCTACACTTAAAGAAATTTTCCAGGAACACAACAGCTGGAAGAAGCATCAAATGTCAGGTTATGATACTTCTACCTAATTGAGAACATCATACTACTCGGTTATAAATTGATATGATTCATTGAATGTGAAACTGATGATCGGCTCTGTAACCCTTCACTCCATTCACTATAATAATTGGAAAGGGAAAAAAGCTGATTATCTGAGAAAGATGCTTGTCCTCCACAGATATAAGGAATGATAGAGTTTGTGCAGATTTACGTTATTTTCTCACTTGTCTGGCTTCTTAACAAGACTCACTTGTTTCCTCTGCTCCTATTGGCATGGGAGGTAAGTAACTGTTTAGCAGTTTATTTGTTGTCTTAGAATACAATTCACACAGTTCCTTGAGAATTTAGTGCTGTAACAAAAGGATTCATCTCTTCTACTTTTTTCTCATCAAGTATCATTCTGATTTATGGAGTCCTGGGGTGGTGCTGTGGGTTAATGCGCCAGACTGCAAAGCCGTTTAAACTGCAAGGTTGCTTGTTCAAGCTTACCAGCTGTTCCTCGGAAACCCTATTCAGGGTCACTATGGGTTGGAATGGTCTCGACGGCAATTAACAACAACAACAAAATCATTCTGATTTATAGTTTCTTTCCATTTTAACCCATGAGTCCTAATGTGGCACAATAGGATAAGTACTCGAGCTCAAGGTCTGTCTGAACTGCAAGGTCAGTGGTTCAAACTCAACAGCTGCTCCTCAGAAACCCTATACAAGGTCACTATGAGTCGGAACTGACTCAATGACACACAACAACAACTAATTTTAATCCAGACTGATTAAAAGAATGAGTTTTCCTCTACTTTCTACATCTCCTACCTCTAATGCCCTTCTTGGTCTTACCACAGTTTCTCAATCATCAGAAGGTGAGGGCTTTTCTTCTTACTCTATCTCATAACTTCCTCTGGTCTGACTCTCTAGCTTTGGTGAAGAAGAATGCCATGAACAATTAGACAAATGGTATGCTCTAGGTCTTTTAGGTTTGGTTCTTGATATCTTACAGGAATTTGAAACATCTTCTATCAAGGACTAGTTTTTAAGTTCATCGTGGTCTTGCTTGGTCATTACAGATGTCAAATTTTCTTTAGCACACTTGCTTTATTTATTGTGTCCTGGGTCTTTTGTGATTTCCCAAAGTGAAAGACTAAAGTGAAACATCTTAGGGGGAAGTACAATTGGTTGTTTTAATATTTACCAAGATATCATTCTCCTTACAATAGTAAGTGCTGGAAATATTCTCATCTGGAAGACATGATCAAATGGTTCCTTACTCTATCCCCACAATTGCGTTGGGTTCTCATTGGCACTATGAATGCTAAGGAAGGTTATGCATTTGGTAAAGCACTTTTGTCCTCTTATTTTAATCACATGTAGAATAGATACGGAAAATAAAGAATCACTTGGGAGAGATGGAAGAGTCTAACGTTCATTTTGATGGCTATTTTTGGTATACTGAAGATGTTTTCACTCTCAATTCCTCTTAAATGTCAACTCTTAGAGTATGTTATACTAAAATAGCACTGTTGAGACACTAAAGTTATAAAAAAGGTAAAGGAAGAAAAATGATCAGTAGCAATGTGTATATAATGTTTCTAAATTACAATAGCAGTAGAAAGACCACACATTTGAGTCATCTTAAGCATCCATACTAACTTAAGCAAGCATACTAACTGAGGCATACTAGCATTTATTTGTACATTACTTGGAATATCTTAAGTGTAACTCATACTTATTATGCAAAAACTGTGAGAGTTCTAATTCAATAGGACTGTCTTGTTTTGCAAAGTCTCTGAAGTTTTCCACCTTTGTGGGTCTTAATCAGTTTTCTTGCACTCTCTAGGGAGAATCCTACCTAGGAAGCCACCAGAAAGTGTTTCTTTTGAGTTTTATAGCACTTGAAAAGAAATTTAACCATTTTTAATGATCTGTATACTTATTCAAATTATATACTGGTAGGGGCATACACTATTCAAAGAAAGATAGAGATAAAATTCATTTTTTAATAAAAGCATCTAAAGTTAACTGTTAGCTTATCTCTTTTTTTTTAAGAAGAAATTCTTGGAAAAAAATTCTAAGTTTGTAGCCTCATCAAAAAACTCTCGGTCTCCTTTGACTTTACCAAATTCTTTCAAAGTATTTATATAACTGATAATGTGTCTATTGTTGTGATCTTTAGATTGCAAGTCCACAATTTCTTGCAGGTTTGTATTGTCCATTTCTGTGGCAATTTCTTCATTGATACCAGTGTAAGATGCAGCACTAACCCAGTTTTCAGAAATACCACTGTAAATGTCATTTACTGCATCCTGAGTCTGCATGATGTTATCGGACTAGATAGCTCTTTCATTTTGTGTCTGATGGGGCTTCAAAAAGTTAATGGCAAAATTCCATTGTCTTTTCATTTCATTTGTCCATTAACTTTTTAAGTTCCCCTCATACTATCAAATACTGCCAAATAAGAAACCATAGTTCCTAAAGCATTTTCTTATGGCTTCTTAATCATTTTGATTGATTGCTTAAGAAGTGAAATTACATTAAGAACATTGATTTTCCCCCAAATCACCAATGACATCTTATACATCTCCATGGCAGTCACTTACAGAAGCAATCGCTCCCTGCAGTTAACTCGAATCTATTGGATAATGCCATTATCTAGAGGCTGTAAGACTGACATCATGGATGTTGTTATTGTTGTTATATGCCATTGAGTCCTTTCCAACTCATAGAGACCCTGTGTAGGGTTTCCAAGGAGAGGCTGGTAAGTTTGAACCACCACCATGTCGTTTAAACCCAACCTTGCAGCCCAGTACTTTACTGGACCACTCCAGGACTCCATCATGGATAGTGGGGAAGAAAACTTAATACTGGACAAATACAGTAACCAATGACAAGTAGCATTGTCAATGAACAAAAGAATACTTCTGCTTTGATTTTGTTTTATCATGTTATTAGTGAGTTTATTGAAAAACTCTTTGTAAAATGCTCCCATATTCAAGATTTTTTATTCCATTTTACTTAAAGCTGATTCATTTTGATGTTCTTGAAGCACTGTAGTTTCTCACTCCTTCTAGTTACCCCTGGTCTCTCAAATGTCCCCTCTGTAAACATGGTCAAAAGAACAGTATATGGTTTTTAGAAAACCAACTTTCTCCTCTCTCCTCCTATTTCCCACCCCCACTCCACTAGCACTTTTCTCCCTTCATCTTTAGGGTCCTATTAAGCTTTGGGAATCCTGGTGTGAGCCTGTAGGATAAGCACTGGACCAAAAGGTTGGTTTAAAGCACTCTGAGTTGGAATCAATTCTAAGGCACTTAGAGTTGATACAAATTAGGAGAAAGATAAGACGGTCTGCTCCTGCAAAGATTTATAGCCTCAGAATCCCTATGAGTGGGAATCAACTTGTCAGTATTTAACAATGACATTAGGCTTTGCAAGGAATCCTGGTCATGCTTTGGGTTAGGTATTGGGCTGCTAACTGGAAGGTTGGCAGTTCAAACCCACCAGTTGCTCCAGGAGAGAAAGATGTGGCTGTCTGCTTCTGTTAAAATATACAGCTTCAGAAACATTATAGGGGTAATTCTACTCTGTCCTATAGAGTTGCTATCCCTTATGATTTCTTTTAGCTTTGTGATCTAGTTTTGAACAACATCATTGTCAACCTTGTTTCCTGGTTTTTGGCTTCCCACAAGGTACATTACAAATGATTCCATGTTGTTTTGTTTTCAAAGCTGTGCTGCCACCCATTAGATTATGAGAATCCATAAACTCTTTAAAATGTCAACATTTCTTTCACCTTGCTTTCAGAATAGGCTCTAAAATGGGAACACTTCTGGTGGAAGCATGAAGAAGCCACTCAAGAACAGATTTGTTGAATACTGCATAATTTCCATCCTTTATTGCTGTTTATGTTGGTGTTGTTCACATATTCTTCAATTATCTTATTCTTTTCTTTCATAATTGACTACATTTTCATTTTACCTAATTTTATAGCTTTCTTAACAGCATTTTTGCCTCCAGGTATCACTTTGATGATATTAAACTTGTCTTTCAGTGATAAATTTCTCACTCTCTTCTCCACAGCTGTGAAGGAATCGGTTTTTAAGGGTTTTGTTGTTGTTGTTGTTCTTAAATGAAGCAAAGAAAATATGTTCTGATAGAAATGAAAGAATTTATTATTTTAATAGTTAATTTTTTTTTTTTTCAACTTCACTGAACCAGGATTCTTAGTGATTTGGCAGTTCAGATATAGTTATCCCTCATTAATTGATCTGATATAATGTAATCAATTCTATGATGAAGTCCGCACTGAGCAGCCAATCAACTGAAAGGAAGTTTCCTCAGGGAAATGGTCTGCTTCCAATATATTGAACACTTGGACAAAGCCTGCTGGATTCAGCATCTGGCTCTTTATCCAACCTCCTGTTCTTTGGACTTAAGTCAGTGTACAGTTCTATTGCCAGCCAATCTTGTGGAAGTCATCAGCAGCCTGACATCTGTCCTGCAGATCTTGGTTCATCTGACCTATGGACTTGGGACTTGCTCCCTTCTACAACTGTATGGGAGTCCTGGTGTGATGCTGTGGGTTAATGCACCAGACTGCAAAGTCATTTGAACTGAAGGTTGGCAGTTCAAGCTCACCAGCTACTCCTCAGAAACCCTATACAGGGTCGCTATGGGTCAGAATAGACTCAATGGCACTTAACAACAACAACAACTGTACGAGCCATCTATTTGATATAAATTTCTCTTTATATCCACATATATAAGCTTCACTGTTTTGTATCTCTAGAGAACCCAGATAATACAATGATCCTCCCATAAACATGAGTATCTCACAAAGAAAAAAAAATTAACTATCAACATCATTATATAACAAAGTTAGCCCATCGATAAAATATTTAAGAAAAAATGTGTGGGAAGAATGCTTTTGCTTTGATATGCACATTAAATGTGATAAATGAGGAGCTGTTTCTCTGTTCTTTGGAAAATACAAGAAATTTTGAAGGAAAGAATTTCTAGGAAATGAAAGAGTAGATATTGAAAATTATAACTGTTGCTGTGGTTGTTAAGTGCCATCAAGTCGGTTCCAACTCATAGCAACCGTTTATAGGATTTTCAAGGCTGTGCATCTTTCTCCCACAGTGACTGGTAGACACAAATCACTGACCAAACTTAATTCAAATAGCGCAAATTCATGAATTGTTGTTGTTGTTGTTAAGTGTTAATGAGTCAGTTCTGACTCATAGTGATCCTGTATAGGGCTTCCTAGGAGTGGCTTGTGGGTTTGAACTGCCTACCTGTGGTTCACACTCCAGTGCTGATCCTACAGTATCACACAATTCATGAATTAATAAACTATCAAGATTTACTCTATGACTAAAAAGCAATTGCAAAAACTAAAAATTAAAGGTAAGGGGAAACACAAAACAGCTTAAGATAAGAAAACAAAAAAACAAAAAAAAAACCAAAAAACCAAAGTGTGCTTTGCTAGATTTTAATAAAAACAATATATTGTCCTTTGCTGGAAAAAATATCCAGACCCCTACCCCCGCCCGCCTCCCACACATACTCAAAGAGTAGTAACTATGCATAGCACACATTCTACACAGTAACAATACATAAGGAAATGGAAGCTGGAGCTTTCCTCTCTGATTCTTAAACTTTGTGGCACTATTTCCAGCTTTCACATCTGCATTTCCTTGTATTCCACTTGCAATACCAATGGTGTCTGATTCCCTCCATGTCTCCCAGGTTCTAACTTTCAGAGAATATTTATTAAGTGGAAGTAGTAGCTGTGGTGAAATATTTTTGAGTTTTCTTTTCTGACAAATTTCTGTCTCACAGATTCCAACTTTCATAGGTTTTTGAAACCTGTATTTGCTCCAGTCCAGTGTCAGGGTCTTCTATAGGAACTAGTATTAAACTTCTATGTGTATCAATCTATACACAATAGTATAAGCCTAGGGAGCTGCCAGAAATTCAAGCCAGATTTAGAAGATGACATGGAATGAAGGGTATCATTGTTGATGTCAGATGGATCTTGACCGAAAGCAGAAAATACCAGAAGGATGTTTACTTGTGTTTTATTGACTATGCAAAGGCATTCGACTGAGTGGATCAAAACAAATCATGGATAACATTGCAAAGAAGGGAATTCCAGAACACTGCACTGTGCTCATGCAGAACCTGTACATAGACCAAGAAGCAGTCATTCAAATAGAACAAGGGGATGCTGTGTGTCAGGGTTGTATGCTTTCATTATACTTATTCAATCTATGTGCTAAACAAATAATCTAAGTAGCTGGACAATATGAAAAAGAATGTGACATCAGAATTGGACAAAGATTCATTAACAATTGTCCTATGTGGATGACACAATCTTGCTTGTTTAAAGCAAAAAAGACTTGAAACACTTGCCGATGAAGATCAAAGACTTCAATATTGATTACACCTCAACATAAAGAGAAAAAGCTCCTCACACTTGAACCAATAAACAACATCATGATAAATGGAGAAAATATTGAAGTTGTCGAGGATTTCATTTTACTTGGATCCACACTCAATGCCAGTAAAATGAAGCAGCAGTCAAGAAATCAAATGTACTACACTGGGCAGATTTATTGCAAAAATACCTCTTTAAAGTGCTTAATATATATATTAAATCTGGACAATAAATAAGGAAGACTGAAGAAGAATTGATGAATTTTGACAAAATATGGCACCAACCATTCCTCACAGCCCTCTCTACTCAACTAGGTTCAATAATCCATTATAATGGCCACACAGAACTCACAGACAATAGTCACAGTTATGAGATTTATGGGAGAAGTTAACAGGATACAATACAGGATCAGAAAATTCCCAGGGCACACTTGTTCTAGTCAGCTACTGATAAATGCCCACAGGACACACCACTCTACAGTAAACCTAGCCTGAAGGCACTTAGCTATAGCTTCCTGGGTCAACAAGCGTAACTCCCCTACTTAAGTGCCTGGAGACACCTCACTCTACAAGTAAGCCTCCTGTCCAAAGTTACTCAGCTTTACTTGCTCCATGGGTTGGGAAGCCTTGCACTCTGTCTTGTACTCTGGTTCTTGGTTCTGCTGCTGCTGCTCCTCTACAACTCCTCTAGTGTCACAGCTTTTTGTCCCTGGGTCGAATGGTTCTCAAGGTTCAAAGGACACACTGCACTACTGACTATTTTTCTTTGATGATAGTAAGATCCCCCCTCCTGCTTCTGAGATGGTTCATTTTATACCCACGTTAGAGTTCCAAGTTTTTACAATTACAGTGAACTCTGCTAACACCCACAGCTGAATCATGTCATCCTATCAGTATCTGCTCCCACCTTCTTTTATCCAAACCCAGCAGGGCAGAAATATTGTTTGATAAAGTTACAGACTATGACTAGAAAAGCCATTCGGTCATTCACTATACCACGCATTTGAATTATGGTGTTGGTGAAGAATATTATGTATACCGTTTGTTGTTGTTGTTGTTGTTGTTGTTGTTGTTATTGTTGTTAGGTGCCATCAAGTTGGTACCGACTCATAGTGACCTTATGCACAGCAGAACGAAACACTGCCCGATCCTGGGCCAACCTCACTATTGTTGCCACGCTTGAATCCATCGATGCTTCCACTTGGCCAATCCATCTCGTTGGGGGTCTTCCTCTTTTTGTCTGACCCTACACCTTACCAAACATGATATCCTTCTCCAGTGACTGGTCCCTCCTGACAATATGTCCAAAATATGAGAGATGAATTTTGGACATCTTGGCCTCCAAGGAGCACTCTGGCTGCACTTCTTCCAACATGGATCTATTGGTTCTTTTGACAGCCCATGGCACTTTCAATATTCTCCAACACCATAACTCAAAAGCATCAATTCTTCTATGGTCTTCCTTATTCACTGTCCACTGTAGACTACCAGAAAAAACAAATCTATCCAAGAAGAAATACAGCAAGGATGTTCCTTATGAGCAAGGATGGAAAGACTTTGTCTCAAGTACTTTCTGAAGGGAGGGACCAATCCTTGGAGAAGGACATCATACTTGGTTAGGTAGAAAGTCTGTGATAAAGAGGAAGACTCTCAATGGAATGGATTGAAACAGTGGCTACAACAATAAGCTCAAATATAGCAACAATGATAAGGATGCACAGGACTGGGTGGTATTTTGGTTTGCTGTACATAGGGTCACTATGAGTGGGAACTGACTCAATGTCACCTACGAATAACAGGGTATTATACTTTTGCTTTCTAAATATACTTTTGTTTTTGAAATGTTTTTAGAATGTATATAGGTGAAGAAACATATCACAGAAATTGAGTTATTTGAACTTGAAGCAGAGTTAGAATTCAAATTCAGCATTTTCAAATCATGTGGCATAACTCAATTTTGAGTGCTTTTGTTGTTGTTGTTGTCAGGTGCCATCAAGTTGGAACCGACTCATAGCAACCCCATGCACAGCAGAACGAAACAATG
>NW_006408603.1:10941755-10946357 GCF_000296735.1 Chrysochloris asiatica
GCCACGTTTTCCTTCATAGAACCCAGCTTCTTATATTATTTGCTCAGCATACATATTGAACAAGTATGGTGAAAGAACACAACCTTGTCGCATACCTTTCCCAATTTTAAAACATTGAGTGCTTTTAGATTCCAGTTTTTTCAGAGGCTGTTTGATAATTATTGATAGCTTCAAATTATAAACTGGTCTGATTCTTGACTATTAATCTAAATATATACACAAGCGAATAAACCATTTATATATATCTGGAACAAATACAAACAGTCATGCCCAAGCTTTTTTATTTTCTGGATGGACTATTAACATCCAAATGAGAGTCCAAGAAGGAAGAGAGCTAGGACCCAAATCCAGATTTCCTGACATTCGTTCACTTTCCATTCACTTATTTTATTCCCTATTCTATGTCCTCACTTCATTTGTTCATTCATCCATCTAGTCATCCCAGTGATCTTTTATTGAATCCTTACCAAATATGATTACAGATCCTGTTATGAATTGGTAAACTGAGCATAGGTTTGTAAGATATTTCTTAAGCCTTGGCTGGTCCACAAATTTCAGTCCTTTTCTGACTCAATGCTAGTATTTGTTGTTGATTTGGCTGTGACTCATAGAAAGTCCATGTTCTGTAGAATGAATGAATGCCCAGTCCTGTACCATTCTCATGATCACTGGCATACTTGAATCCGCTGTTGCTTTCCTACCTAGAGGGTTCATCTTCCAACACTATACTGGACAATATTCTACTGTACTCCATAGTGTTCTCACTGGCTGGTTTTCTGAAGTAGATCTCTAGACCTTTCTTCCTAGTCTGTCTTGGTTTGGAAGCTCTACTGAAACTTGTCTTCCATGGGTGACTTTTCTGGTATTTGAAATACTGCTACCATAGCTTCCAGCATCAGAGCAACATGAAAGCCACCACAGTACAATAAACTGACAGGCAAGTGGTAGATTCTTTCCAACTCAATAGTACTTGTATGTGAAAAGACACATATATTTAAATATGAGTATAAAATTCTGAGCCCTTTTCCTAACAGATGCAGCAAATAGACTATTGCATGACATTGCTTTGACCCCTTTTGAAGCCTTGAGAATAGATTAAGTCATTCTGCTCAGTCATGAGGCCAATAGGCCAGGCCCTGCCTAAATATCGCCTGACCCGAAGGGCAGTTTGACTCAATCCTGGCTGAGCTGAAACCTCCAAGGGGGATTTCCCAGTTTGTGGCAAAGTGGCAGGGGTGGGAGGGTGAGGCTAACTTCAAAGTCTCTTTCAGCCTGTGGAAAGCATGTCTGGAGTGGGGTGGCTGCCAAGTCCACAGCATGAATGTTCGTTTTGCTTGGCTTGTGGTCAAGCAACTGCAAAGAAGCAGGTTAGGAGTGAGCTACCCTGACTCTCAGGAGTTTGTAGTGGACAGGGAGGGTCTGGAGTACTGCAGGAGAGGCCATAGACTTCTCACTTATGGACCTCTTGCTCAGGCTAATTGGTTGTGTTACTGATTTTCAATTTGGAATAAATCTAAGGGAATGGTTGTAAACAGGCCCTTGATTCTTGGCTTTATGCCAATGAAAGATCACTTAATTACTACTTAACTGCAGTGTTACAGGACTAGGTGTCTCTTCTGTGAGCTAAAATGAACTGAAACTGAGATGGTTGAATAGATATTATTGTTATGACTACTAATTTTATTATTTATAGCAGTAGTACTGATATTCAATCTGTATGCTGAGCAAATAATCAGAGAAGATGGATTATAAGAAGAAAAACATGTTATCAGGTTTGGAGAAAGACTCTTAATTGCCTGCCATATGTAGATGATATGACCTTGCTTACTGGAAGCAAAGAGGACTTAAAATACTTACTGATGAAGATCAAAGACTGCAGCCTTCTGTATGGATTGCATCTCAATGTAAAGAAGTAAAATCCACACAACTGGTCCAATAAATAGAATCATGATAAATGGAGAAAAGATTGAAGTGGTCAAAGACTTTATTTTGCTTGGATTCACAATCAACTCTCATGGAAGCAGCAGTCAAGAAATAAAACAACATATTGCACTAGGCAAATCTGCAGCAAAAGATCTCTTTAAAGTGTTAAAAAGCAAAAGTATTTGTTTGCAGAACTAAGGCGTACCTGACCAAGCCATGGTATTTTCAATCACCTCATATGCATGTGAAAGTTGGATAATGAATAAGGAAGACGATAGAAGAATTGATGTGTTTGAGTTATGAAAGTACCATGGACTGACAGAAGAACAAATAAATCTGTGTTGGAAAAAGCACAGCTAGCATGCTCCTTAGAAGCCAGGATGGAGAGATTTCATTTCTCATATTTCAGACACATTATCAGGAAGAATTGGTCCCTGGAAGACGTCATGCTTGGTAAAGTGAAGGATCAGCAAAAAAGAGGCACCATCAATGAGATGGATTGACACAAAAGCAGCAGCAGTGGGCCAAAACACAACACTTGTGAGGATGGTGCAGAACCAAGCAGTGTTTCATTCTCTTGTGCATTGGGTCACTATGAGTCAAAACAAATTTGATGGCAACTAGCAACAACAACTGATAGAATTTCTCAAGACCAATGACTTATTCATTGCAAACACCCTTTTTAAAGCAATATAAAAGGCGATTATACACATGGACCTCTGCAAGGGAAATACACATGAATCAAATTGACCACATCTCTGGGAAGAGATGATGTAAAAATTTCATATCACCAACCATATGAAGGACAGGGCAGACTGTGGAACAGACCATCAATTACTCATATGCAAGTTCAGGATGAAGCTGAAAATTAAAACAAGTCCACATGAGCCAAAATGACCTTGAATATATCCCACCTGAATTTAGAGATAATCTAATTAAAGAACAGATTTGATGCATTAGACACTAATGAGCAAAGACTAGGAGAACTGGGGGATGACTTTAAGAACACTGTACAGGAAGAAAGCCAATCGTCAGTAAAAAGACAGAAAGAAAGACAGAAAGACAGAAAGACAGAAAGACAGACAGACAGACAGACAGACAGACAGACAGACATAGAGAGAGAGAAAGAGAGAGAGAGAGAGAGAGAAAGAAAGAAAGAAAGAAAGAGAGAAAGAAAGAAAGAAAGGACTTAAAATGGATGTCAGAAGAGACTCTGAAACTTACTCTCCAGGGTAGAGATGCTAAAGTGACTGGAAGAGATGAGGAAGTAAAAGAGCTGAACAGAAAATTTCAAAGGGCAGCTCAAGAAGATAACGTTAAGAATTATAATGAAATTTACAAAGACTTGGAGTTAATTTTGCTGAAGATAAGTTAAAAATGGCTACAACAGTACAATGACAGGAAACTGCCAGAAATTCAAGCCATATTCTGAAGAGGACATGGAACTAGGGATATCATTGCTGATGTCAGTTGGATATTGTCTAAAAGGAAAGAACACCAGAAAGATGTTCACTTGTGCTTTATTGGCTAAAAGCTTTATTGCAAAAGCTTTCAATTGTGTGGGTCATGACAAACTATGGATAACATTGTGAATAATGGGAATTCCTGAACATTTTATTGTGCTCATGAACAACCTGTACATAGACCAAGAGATAGTCATTCTAACAGAACAAGGAGATGCTGAATGGTTTAAAATCAGAATAGGTGTGTGCATGGGTTATATCTTTTCAACATACTTATTCAATCTGTATACTGTGCAAATAATCTGAGGAGCTGGATTATATGAAGAAGACCATGGCATCAGGATTGGAGGAAGATGTATTAACATTGAGTGATATGTAGATGATTACATATTGCTAGAAGCAAAGAGGACTTAAAATGCTTACTGATGAAGTATAGATTTCACTTCATTGTAAAGAAAACAAAAATCTCACAACTGGGTCAATAAATAACATCAAGGTAAATGGAGAAAATATTTAAATTGTCAAAGACTTCATTTTTGAAGTCAACATTTATGGAAGCAGCTGTCAAGAAATCAAACAACATATTACAATGAGGCAAACCTGATGAACATGCCTTTTTAAAGTGTTTAAGAGCAAAGATGTCAATTTGAGAACTAAGGTGCACCTGACCCAAGCCTCATGCATGTGAAAGTTGGACATTGAATAAGGACGACTGAAGAAGAATTGATGCATTTGAGTTATGGTGCTACAGAAGAATACTGAAGATAGAATGGACTTCAAAAAGAACAAACAAATCTGTGTTGGAAGAAATGCTGTCAGAATGCTCCTTAGAAGCATTCTGGGCCAGACTTCTCCATATTTTGGGCATATTATCAGAAAAGACTAGTCCATGGAAGATAATTGGTAAAGTGGAGGGTTAGTGAATAAAAGGAAGCCCCCCAATAAAATGGATTGACACAATGGCAATAGCAATGGACTCAAGTGTAACAACAATTGTGAGGATGGCGCAAGACCTGGCAGTGTTTCAATATATTGTGCATAGAGTTGCTATGATTCAGAACAGACTCAACAACACCTAACAACTACAACATAAATTGGAATGAACTTTATGACATCCATTTACCCATCCATCCATCCATCCATCCATCCATCCATCCATCCATGTATCTATCTATCTATCTATCTATCTATCTATCTATCTATCTATCTATCTATC
>NW_006408603.1:10946457-10948726 GCF_000296735.1 Chrysochloris asiatica
ATGTATCTATCTATCTATCTATCTATCTATCTATCTATCTATCTATCTATCTATCTATCTTTACCTATGTTCTTATTGTTGTTGAGTGCCGTCGAGTTGGTTCTGACTCATAGCAACCTTGTATAGGGTTTCCAAGGAGCAGCTGGTGGGTTTGAACTGCGAATCTTCTGGCTCAAGCTGATCTTGCAGTGTAGTGCATTACCTGTGGCACCACACTAGGACTCTTTAACTATAGTTATATAATAAAGTGCTTAGTGCTCAGATTCTAGAGTTCCGTAATCTAGGTTCAAATTCCATCCTTTTCTGATAATGGTTTCTAAAGACCATTGCCCACTAAAGGGAGCCAGATAAGGATAATCATAAGCTCACTTACTTATTCCATACCCTTCATTGGTTTCTCATTGCCTGTTGAATGGTAAACATTTACTTGGCACTTACTAAGGGTGGTGCTGTAGAATAAGCACTAGACAGCAAGGTCATATGAATTGAAAGGTAGGTGGCTCAAACTCCCAGCCACTCCTTGGAAACACTATATAGGGTCGCCATGAGTGGGAATTGACTTAATGGCATTTCACAGCAACAAGTGCCAGGTACCATTTTAAGCACTTCCACATGATAACTCATAGAACAGAGAGGTTGAGTTGCTTGCCTAGTCAGATAGTCAAATAGTACTCATTCATGACTACTGGCTTCAAAGTATTCAGAGTATCCAAACTCAGGAAGTCTGGCTCCAGAATCTACTTAATTTTGTAGAAGCTTTGTGGATTTGGTGTCTACGTATTTTACATCCCTCAAGCACCTACTGTTACCCCTAAGTGGATTTACTTATTCTTCCCACACATACCAATATTGCTGCTTCTTGAAAGATTAGGTCTTCCTGCTTCTCCATACACACTTGCACACACATTGCTGTGCCAGGGTTTTCTGCTCTTTCTTAAGAGTTCAGATACAATCTTATCTTTGCTAAATCTGCCCAGATCCTTCAGGCAATGTTTCCTAGTCCCTATGGCCCCAAAGTATTATTGTTAGAATAATTGTCATTACACATATTGGAATTGGTTCTATTTCTGTCTCTCTGAGTAACTGATGAAATCCTACCAACCAGGATTCTTTCTTCTTGGTCTCTAGCCCTCTTCAAGCACATAGCAGACATTGGTTATATTATACTGAATTGAAGATAAATATTGGTGGGTTTTGGTTTATGAGTGTTTAGCACATATTTGTGTACATTATAGTTTGATTCTATCTGTGCATGTGGTCAATTTTCCTGTGACTGTATTTAGTTACTGTTCTGTATATACATGTGTTTCACATATATTCAGAAACACAAAGGAAATACCAAATACAATCTCTTGTCTAGTGCAAAAGCTAAGGAGTGCTTCATAGAATATTGTTGTAGCACAATTACTAAGTCTATGTGAAAAATATGTGATTACTTTATGCCTTGATTTGTTCTCTTACAGAAAAGGATGTTTACTGAGAGAGATATTAAATTAATAATTGATTAACTGATAGTGGAAGAAATTTAGGTATCCTGTTCATACCAATCATTGATGCTTTTGGTGGGCTACCTTTCACATTCTGTATATGTCATATTTTCCCTTTTAGCTCCTTGGAAAGAATGGAGTCATTTCTTTGTATTCACTATAACTAATATTGTTGGTGTTGTTGTTGAGTGCGGTCAAGTCAGTTCTGACTCATAGCAACCCTGAATAGGGTTTCCAAGGAGTGACAAGTGAGTTTGAACTGCCAACCTTGTGTTTCAAACTCACCTAGTGGTCCAGTGCATTATCAGGCACTTAATAAATTTGCAATGTGGATGATTGTAATAATGTCAAGATAGGTATCATTAAACACTGAATTCGGTGTTTGTAAAAAATTTTATCCATTGAATGTTGTTGTTGTTAGGTGCCATCGAGTTGGCACCAACTCATAGCGACCTAATGCACAGCAGAACGAAACAATGTCTGATCCTGGGCCAACCACACTACTGTTGCATCCATCGTTGCTGCCACGTGGCCAATCCATCTTGTTGGGGGTCTTCCTCTTTTTCTCTGACCCTCCATCTTACCAAACGTGATAGCCTTCTCCAGCGACTGTTCCCTCCTGATAATATGTCCCAAGTATGAGAGACGAAGGTTAGCCAACTTGGCCTCCAAGGAACACTCTAGCTGCACTTCTTCCAAAACAGATCTATTGGTTCTTTTGGCAGTCCATGGCACTTTTAGTATTCTCCTCCAACACCACAATTCAAAGGCATCAATTCTTC
>NW_006408603.1:10950642-10963528 GCF_000296735.1 Chrysochloris asiatica
TTCAGTCTTTAGTGTTTAATGTATCAAATCTGTTCTTCAGATGATCTCTAAATTCAGGTGGGATATATTCAAGGCCATATTTTGGCTCTTGTGGACTTGTTTTCATTTTCTTCAGCTTCAGTTTGAATTTGCATATGAGTAATTGATGATCTGTTCCACAGTCTGCCCTGCCCTTGTTTTCACTGATGCTATGGAGCTTTTCCATATTCTCTTTCCACAGATGTAGTCAATTTGATTTCTGTGTATTCCATCTGGCGAGGTCCTTGTGTATAGTTGTCTGTTATGCTGTTTAAAGAAGGAATTTGAAATGAACACATCATTGGTTTTGCAGAATTCTATCATGTGTTCTCCAGCATAATTTCTATCACCATGGTTATATTTTCCAACTACTGGTCCTTCTTCTTTGCTCCCAACCTTTGCATTCAAATCACCAGTAATGAGCAATACATCTTGATTGCATGTTTGATCAATTTAAGATTGAAGAAGTTAGTAGAATTCTTCTATTTCATCCTTACTGGCTTTAGTGGTTGGTGCATAAATTTGAATAATAATGATATTAACTGGAGTTTCCTGTAGGTGCATGGATATTTTCCTATTACATACAGTGTTGTACCTCATGACTGATCTGGATATATTCTTTTTGATCATTAATGCAACACCATTCCTTTTCAATTTGTCATTCCCGACATAGTAAACCATTTGTTTGTCAGATTCAAAGTGGCCAATATGAGTCCATTTCAGCTCACTAATGCCTAAGATATCGATGTTTATGCATTCCATTTCATTTTTGACAACTTCCAATTTTCTCAGATTCATACTTCGTACACTTCATGTTCCGATTTTCAATGGATGTTTACAGCTGTTTCTCTTCATTTTGAGTTGTGCCCCATCAGCAAATGAAGGTTCTGTTGGCTTTTCTCCCACAGGCTTACTCCATTCTCATCATCACAGTCAACTCTACTTTGAGGAGCCAGTTCTTCCCCAGTTGCATTTTGAGGGCTTTCCAACCTGAGGGACTCATTTTCTGGCACTGTATCTGACAGTGTTTCTCTGCTCTTCATAAGGTTTTCAGTGAATAAAGATTCTGAAGTAGTTGATTCCTCTTTCTTCCTAGTCTGTCTTTGTCTGGAAGCTCATCTAAAACCTGTCCACCATGGGTGACCCTGCTGGTTCTTTAAAATACCGGTGGCATAGCACTCAGAATCACAGCAACTCACAAGCCACCACCGTACGACAGACAGACAAGCAGTGGCCATTTGGTTTTATGTCGAAACTGTCACTTTAAATTTCGAGGAGATCTGTGTGCATGCGTAGTAGAACCGTCCAGGGATGAGGGTGGGGTATCCATTTGCTCAGGTATCCCCTCTAGTACCAGAATGGAGGTGTGCAGTCAGCAAGAGACCAATGAACAATGGACAGATACCAAAAAGAAGAATGTCCACACCTGTATCTCCTCAGTTCTGTCAGGTGTTCGTGGCTGTTCTGATCCTTCCCCTACTTGTTCTATCCCAAGATGGTGGCTCTGGGAATAGCTGAGCATCTTGAATTAGAAAGCAATGGATTTCTTGATTCTCCTACAAATTCTCCTAGCTGTAAGCCTTCCAATCTTTTAAGTATTCCTTTATATGTGGTTCAGAGATCTAGCACCATCCCCTGAGCCTCCTTGGCCTGGTATTCTGTGTTGTTAGTGATGGAGCTCCTCACTGCAAATCTTCCCGATCCGCCATCTATAGAATAAGTGAATGCAAACCCTTAGATGGGGTCTTAAAGATCTATTCATTATTTCATTGATATGGAATCTGATGTCCAAAGAAATAGGTCCTTGCCATTGGTTCTAAGGCTGCCTAGTGGTAGTGCTGGGCTGAGAACCAGGCATTCTGTCCCTCACCCAGGACACTTGTGTTCATCTACATGGTAAAATTTGGAAGGAAATGAGGGATTATTTTATAGTAAATTAATTGTGCTCATGGGGATCCTGTCCATAGACCAAGAGGCAGTTGTTCGAACAGAACAAGGGAACACCAAATGGTTTTAAATTAGGAAAGTGTTCACCAGGGTTGTAATCTTTCACCGTACTTATTCAACCTGTATGCTGGGCAAATAATCCGAGAAGCTGGGTTATATGAAGAAAAACATGGCATGAGGATTGGAGGAAGACTCATTAACAACCTGCAATATGCAGATGATACAACCTTGCTTGCTGAAAGTGAGGAGGACTTAAAACACATACTGATGAAGATCAAAGACCACAGCCTTTGATATGGGTTACATCTCAATGTAAAGGAAACAAAAATCCTCACCACTGGATCAATAAACAACATCCATATAAATGGAAAGAAGATTGGAGTTGTCAGACTTCATTTTGCTTGGATCAACCATCAACACTCATGGAAGCAGCCGTCAAGAAATCAATTGACGTATTGCATTAGGCAAATCTGCTGCACAAGAGCTCTTTAAAGTTGAAGAGCAAAGATGTCAGCTTGAGGAATAAGATGAGCCTGACCCAAGCCATGGCATTTTCAATAACCCATATGCATGAGAAAGTTGGACGGTGAATAAGGAGCGCCGTAGAAAAATTGATTTATTTGAGTTATGTTGTTGGAGGAGAATATTGAAAGTACCATGAGCTGCCAAAAGAACAAATAGTTCTCTGTTGGAAGAATTACAGCCAGAGTGCTCCTTGGAGGCCAGGATGGCCAGAATTCATCTCTCATACTTCAGACATATTGTCAGGAGAGACCAGTCACTGGAGAAGGATATCATGTTTGCTAAGGAGGAGGGTCAGAGAAAAAGAGGAAACCCCAGAGAGATGGATTGGCACAGTGTCAGCATCAGTGGGCTCAAACATAGCAATAATTGTAAGGTTGACCCAGGACTGGGCAGTGTTCATTCTGTTGTGCATAGGGTTAGTATGAGTTGGTACTGACTCGATGGCACCTAACAACAAAAACAGAAACATGATTATGTAATGGAATTTTCTAGATAGTCCACATGACTAAAAAAAAAATCACTTTATTTTCACAGTTTGCTATCAAAAAGCTTTGTAGTATACTCTAAATGTAACTGCATCTTTATTGACTAATTTAGAATTTCACAATGCCTTAGAACTATATCAGTAATCTCTAAAGTGCATCATAAATTTAGGAAGCTAGGCTAAATATATCTTAATTCATGCCATACCTTAATGTGTCCTAGGTGTTTTGTCACTAATTACTTTTCTTACACATTGAGAATGTGATGATGGCAGATGATTGGGTGATGGGGAAAACGTTTAACTCAAGATTTGAATTAATCTGGTTTGTTTATAGTTTATGTGTGACAGGGTTGTATCCTTTCACCACATTTATTCAAACTGTATGCTGAGCAAATAATCCAAGAAGCTGGGTTCTATGAAGAAAAATGTGACATCAGGATTGGAGGAAGACTCATTAACAACCTGAGATATGTAGATGACACAACTTTGCTTGATGAAAGAGAAGAGGACTTAAAATACTTGCTGATGAAGATCAAAGAGCACAGCTTTCACTATGGATTGCATCTCAATGTTAAGAAAACTAAAATCCTCACCACTGGACCAATGAACAACATTCTTATCAACAGAGAAAAGATTGAAGTTGTCAAGGACTTCAGTTTTCTTGGATCAACTATCAACACTCACGGAAGCAGCAGTCAAGAAATCAAGCAACGTATTGCATTAGGCAAATCTGCTGCACGAGACCTTTTTAAAGTGTTGAAGAGCAAAGATATCAGCTTGAGGACTAAGGTGCACCTGACCCAAGCCATGGTATTTTCAATAACCTCATATGCATGTGAAAGCTGAACAGTGAATAAGGAAGACCATAGAATTGATGCATTTGAGTTATGATGTTGGGGGAGAATATTGAAAGTGCCATGGGCTGCCCATAGAACCAACAGATGTGTGTTGGAAGAAGTGCAGCCAGAGTGCTCCTTGGATGCCAGGATGGCCAAACTTCTCATACTTTGTACTTATTGTCAGGAGGGACCAGTTGCTGGAGAAGGATATTATGTTTGGTAAGGTGGAGGGTCAGAGAGAAAGAGGAAGACCCCCAGCGAGATGGACTGAAAAAAGTGGCAGCATCAATGGACTTAAGCATGGCAACAATTGTGAGGTTGGCCCAGGATCGGGCAGTGTTTTTTTCTGTTGTGCATAGGGTTGCTATGAGTTGGTATTGAACAATGGCACCTAACAACAACAACAACATAGTTTATATATTAACTGATAGTGTCCCTTTATAGGATTTCCAAGACTGTGAATCTTAACCAGAGCAGGCAGACTCATTGAGTTACTCACCTTGGATCAACCTCATTGAATCACCCACCTTGTGTGGTTAACTGACCAATGCTTAACCCACAACACCACCAGAGATCCTTCTTGTACTAACCCACACAATATCCACTGCCATAGAGTCAATTCCAACTCACAGCAACCCTATATATGGTTTCTGAGACTATGAGAGAAGGCAGCTTCATCTGTTTCCTATCGAGCAGCAGGTGGGTTTTTACTGCTGATCTTGCGGTTAGCAGTTCCATTGCTGCCAGTTCTCCTTTTCCTGTGCTAAAGTAAGGCTAAATAAGAACCTGTTCCAACTCACCTACAAATTCGTAAGGAAACAGTTAGGAACAGATCTCGTTCGTACCCAAGGACTGCCAGAGATGTTGGAGTCAGACAGTATTGACTTTGAATACCAGCTCCACTCTGTTTAAGGCATTTAAGATTAGTCATTAGAATGTCCTTTGCTTTCTTATTGTTGTTAGGTGCCATCGAGTTGGTACCCACCCATAGCGACCTTATGCACAGCAGAACGAAACTTTCTTATTAGGTGGCAATAATAACAACCATCTCAAAAAGTAGTTGTGTGGGCTAAATAACAGGCTCAGTACATAGTAGATTTTCTATAAATGTTGTTTGCCCAAATCCTCCACCCTTTGTCTTCCCAATAAAAGAGAAGATAGATTTTTAGTATAGAGTCATATATTGTAAATAATGGTAGAATATGGTATTGATTTTGTACATTACCTGATGGCTCAATTAAATTACTAACTATGTTAATATTTCTTGGTATCTTTTTTAATTTTTAAAGGAATTAGGAAGGCACTTTTCTTGACATTTGTAAAGATAGGACAATGTTAACGGGTTATATTCCATTAACATTGTCATTCATAACAAAGTCATCAATTGGACAATATGCCAAGAAGTTAATTATGCTTAAAATATGTTTAGCAGACCTGGGAAACTGCCTTTAGGGACATGTGTAAGCTGCCAGCAGAAGTTTCAAAGCAACTGAATGAAATGAAGGGTAATGCATATTGTTACTAACTGGGCACAGAAATCCATCTCACTGTGGCTTCTCACTTGGGATATATTGAAGGGGTGACATTCCAGCCTGAGGATAAGATAGTCCCATATAGGTTGTCTCATCCCAGATCAGCTGAGTGGAATTCCTTTGCAGGGGAGAAAGGCGTCCAGTTTCTATGACAATCTACTGATGCTTTGCCAAGACTGCCAGCCAGGGTGCCCAGCAGTGCTAGTTGCTATGCAGACATCCGTTCATTAGACTTTGACCTAGAATTACCATCATCTTTCACAAGATAGTCAATGAATCATTGTTTTTGGCCCATGATTTCTCTCCTTCAGCCTCGATTTGATTTGGATCAGAAATGCAGTCTTAACAGGTCATTATGCATCTCAGTCAGGAAGGTTCCTGAAGGGTAACTTGTGCAACAGGCTAAGGTTTTATTAGACAACAATATATTGGTCAACAACTTCAGAGCTCAGAGGGAACGTGGCTGTAATCCAGCTTGGTCATTCCCTAGCTGTGTGATCTTGGATAAATTGCTTAACTCTTCTAGGGCAGTTATCTCATATCTAAAATGGGGACAACAATATTCCCATTCTCACAGGATTGCCATGAGGTGCAGGTGAGATGTAAGGAAACCTGATATTCCTATTAGCATTGGAAAGAGGAGATGTAACTAAATGGACCAATATGGTTGTTGCTCCTTGCGTCCACTTGGTTTATTGCCAGCCACCATTAGATTATTTACTTCTTTTCATTAATATTATATCTGTATTATTTCTATTTATTTCCTTTATCCTTTATATTCCTTAAGTTTAAGAATATTGAGAAGCTGTAAAGAAACTATAACATTGTGAATTCAAAACAAGTTTTATTATTCCTCTTAGTAACCAATGAAAAGTGTCCATTTTACGGTTTTGTATTACCAGTTGCTGTGGAGTTGATTCCAGCTCATGGTGATCTCATGTGGTTTAATGTAGAACTGCACTCCATAGGATTTCCAAAGGCTGTGATCTTTCCTAGAAGCCCTGGTGGCACTATGGGTTAAGCATTGGTCTGCTAACCACTAGGTCAGTGGTTCAAACCCACCAGCCAATCCATGGGAGAAAGAAGAGGCTGTTTGCTCCCATAAAGATTTCCAGTCTTGCCTCAATGGCAGTGGGTTGGTTTTGGTGATCTTTCATAATTACCACCAGATCTATCTTCTGAGGCTACTCTGGATAGATTTAACCCAACAACCTTTTGGATAGTAGCTAAGTGAATAATCTTTGTACCACTCATAGATTCCTATAGTTTTGTACAACTCTCAACGTATACTCTAATATTACTCTAGAACTATAGAAAGAAAATAACAAATGTTGAGTACTTTATTTTGGTTAAAGAGCACTGATGATGCCATAGGATAAGCAATGAACTGCTAACCACAAGCTTGACTGTTCAAACGCACCAGCTGCTCCACAGATAAAAGATGAGGCTGTCTGCTCCTGAAAGATTCAGCTTCAGTAACCTTATATGGGTTCACTATGAGCTGGAATCTACTTGATGGCAGAAAGCTTGACTTGACTTGGCTTATTTTTGTTAGCTTGAAATGGAATACTCTAGGAGGATGTGAGTTCAGGTGAAGAATAAACATGAATTGAGCACCTAAAGTGTGCCAGATACTGTGGACATAGAAAAGTCAATATAAACACTGGGGCCATGAAGCATGTCCTTCTAACTCTACCAAGTTTAAAGAGCAGTCACAAAGAGCTGGGGCTGAATCTCAGCTTCTCCACTTAATTTGCTCTGTGTTTCTAACGTTTCTAATCTGCAAAATTGGAGAACACCCACAAAGTGCACAGCACGGGGTTTAAGACTCAAAGATAATGAGTGTTGTTGTTTGTTGTTAAGTGCCATTGCGTGGTTCTGAATCATATCGACCCTGTATAGGGTTTCTAAGGAGCAGCCGGTGAGCTTGAAACACCAACCTTGCAGTTCAAGCCAACTTTGCAGTCCAGTGCATTAACCCACAGTGCCACACCAGGACTTCAAGTAAATGATAGCTATTATTTTCTTAACCACGCACCAAGCGTGAACATTGTTATTGGATTTCAGGTATGAGCTACTAGAGATGATTTTTAACATGACTCCAGGGAACTTTTCAGAGTGAGATGGGAATTCAGCACCAGCAACTTCTCATGGACCATTTCCAAAGGACCAGTGTGATGGCAAAACAATTTTCACATGGGATCTTATTGATGTTGTAAAAACAACTGGATAAGACTTTTGAAAAATAAAGAAAATATTTACAAGTTTCTATGTTTTTTAAAAAAATTAGTAGAAATGCCTAAGTGAATTTTAATTTTTTCCTGTGTTTAACTTTAAACTGTAATTCTGAATAAAACAATTCATCTCCATGGTGTCCAGATAAACAGCATGTCTCCTTGGTGCTCCAGCCAACACTGCCCTATCATGACTCACTGGAAGCAACTGCACAACTGGAAGGGTTTTTGTCTTTCTGCATCATTAGCTGTTGCATCTTTTGATTTTTCTCGATGAACATGGATCCTAGCCTCCTCTAACTATGAACGTCTTCTCTTGTTGCAATTCTCCAGCTACATGATTGTCAAATAGATATGTTTTCTCCAGCTGCATTAGAAAGCAATTATTAATCTCCTGTTTCTTCTGCTGCTCCCTGCCTCTCCTACAAGGGACCAGAGAGTGCTAGAAGCAGGCATCAAAGTCCCAACATGTTCTTGGTGTGGGAGGAGATTCTGTGAGAGTAAATCTGCTGCCACATCTGGGGGAGGGCTGGGTGATGAAAGATGGCAGCTGTGATGATGAGAGAGGAACCAGTTTCCGGGAGGCAAGGACAGGCTGCTCTTTAATTCACTCCACCTCTAGCCAAATACCATTTGTGTGAATCAGCTGCCACTTGGCCTCACGGGACTCTGCCACCAGATGCTGCCCTTCCCCCTCTTCAAGTGAGAGAGCTAAGCCCTCTCCTGATCCCTCCACCTGCAGCAGAAGTTTTCTAGGGTCACTTGACAGTTGCAGGGAGTAAACAGCACACTAGTAGGTTTTTTCTTTATTACATGGCATGAGTACAGACGTAACTCAGAGATATTGCCAGTTCAGATCCAGACCATCGCAATAAAACAAATAGTTCAATAAAGTGAGTTACAAAATTGGGGGAAGGGGTTCCCACTGCATATAGAAGTTATGTTTACACCATAGTGTAGTCTACTAAGTGTGCAGTATTATGAAAACGTTTGCACAAAGTAAGCACTAGGTGTTGAAAAATGGCACTGATAGATTTGCTCAATGTGTAAAGCAAGGAAAAAACACACAATATCTGTGAAGCACAATAAATCAAAACACAATAAAATGAGGTATTCCTGTGTAGGGTTTTGATGGTGATGGAACCTAGAGTTGTTTGTGGTCATGTTAGTCAACATCTTTGCTGGCACTTTCTCTAACATTGTGATCATTTATTATGTACCAAACACTGTGGTAAATGTAATATATACACTTTCTCATTAAATCCTCACAAAAACCCTATGTGATAGCTACTGTGCTTATCTGGTCTTTACTGCTGTGGCTGAGGCGAGATTTAAACTCCATACCCACTGTGCTGCATTTCTTCCCATTGTAGACAAATACTCTAACTTGAGGTCTGGGGAGGTCCTGCTATGTGTACACCTGAATATGCAGGTGGTAGAGAAATCTGAATAATCCTAAGAGTGGGTAATCGCCTAGTCAATGAACGGCAATAGTTGCTGTATATAGGAAAGCCAGCATACATCTTTTGTGAACCTCTGAGGAACTTGGGTTCCCCTGAGAACTCTGGATAACAGCCAGTGCAGATGCCAAGTCAGAGATCACGAAAGACTTCATTCATGGCTAGGGAAGTAGCCCTTAGTGTCTGCCACTTGCTGCAGAAAATATGAGGGGCCTCCTCTGGTTGCAGTCGCCAGTTTTACCAGGTTGCTCTGCCTCATCCATCTGACATTGCCCTGAATATTTCCTGAATGCCACCATGAAGTACAGACTCCACCTACTACCATGGTGGTGACTCTCACAGCACTGCCCTAATTTGTATGACTACCATGCAGAGATCATAATGATTCTTCAATCTGAATTAATGCTTTAGAGCCTGCATTGGCACATGCTTACAAAATTTGATGTTGTATGCACAATCTTCACTATCTCTCTCCTCCTCTTTTCTTACCATTTTGATACAACTTAGTAATTGTAGTAAACTTTCTGTAAAACTATAAACTTGGCATTCCTATCCAAGTTTCCCTTGTCTGTGCTTTCCCCCATGGTTTCCCTACTGATCATTAAACTAGATCCTCAGGATTCTTGAGATAAATGATCTGCAATCCATCATTTAGGATTCTTTGGTTGAAAGCAACAGAAACTAACTCTGACTAACAGAACACAATAAAAATGAGAGAGAGATATACAGTAAGGGAGAGAATGAAAGCAATCGATGCCATTTCCTGTCCTTGTATAACCTCTACTCATTATTTAATTTCCAGGAGAGGAACTAGTCTAGCGTGACTCATATGCCTTTGGCAGAATACCCTATTGACAAACCCACCAAGACTGCATGTCCTAAAGGAATCATTAGAAGAAAAGGAAGGGACAGATGCACAGACATAATAACAAATTTTGTTATTTGTTCCACTCACCAAAGGAAGGTAGAAGAACCTTGATCATCTTCTAAAGCATCTTCCAACATTACTGTGAAGTCATTTCTTACCTTTAGTTTCTCATGGCCCACAGCCCAACTTTGACAGTAAAGGTTATTTTTTCTAAAATCAAAAGTTGCTAAAACATTATGGTTTTAATTCCAGTTTTAGTGTGACCAAAAATTTGAATATGGAAGATTGCAGTAGAACTCACAGTGGCATCTGGGTTCTGCTATAAGCACAGTAGACTAGGGGCTTGTAAGAACCTGTGCATTCCAGGACTGCATGCAGAAGGTTTGTGTATCCTGTTAGTTTAGACAGCTTTACAAGTGTTTAGACTGACATACTTTAGGTTGAGCCTCCACACCTCTCATAAGTAAGTGCCCACGCACCTTCTCATTGTTTTCATTGGTAATTTTGCCTTGAGCAAGTATAGCCATGGCTTAAGAAAATACAAGGTAACTGTCCTTCTTACAATCGTTCCTAGTGTCTCAGCTATGGGTATCTCCATTTATGTTGTTACTGTTGCTGCTAAGTGCCATCAAGTCTGTTCCAGCTAATAGTATAGGATTTCCAAGGATTGGCTGGTGGCTTTGAATCACTAGCCTTGTGGTTAGCAGTCCAGTGCTTATCCCACAGAGCCACCCCAGAGCTTATTAGGGTCCCTGTGTCCCCAAGTAGTCACAAAAAAGACACATTCAACAGTTTGATCCGTGTTTATACACAGTATGAGACCCATTGTCTCCTCTGAGAGGGCTATAGAATCTCGTTCTGACACATTCCATTAGAAAGTGGAATTCAGCACAAAGAGGATTAAATTGGATTCTAGTAAAGGGTCTCGTTAACACTAAGTAAAAATCTCTTTACAAGGTGGTTTCACCAACAGACCTGAGTTTTGAGGACAAACTTCTTTTGAAGCGCAAGAGTCAGCAGCAGATCTTTTGCTGACCCCTTCTCTCTTTCTATGCTCATCCCCAGTCATCTCCACAATCCTCTCCCCTCACTTCATGCACATATATTTTGGTCCCTCCATACACTTACTGACTTTGTTGTTTTTTTAGGCCTCTGAGGTTTTGTATATGCTGTTCTTACTTTTGAAATGTCCATCTACCAGGGGACAGCTTCTCCTTACCAACCCTTTTATCTTTATTTCTCTTCACCCCAGGCAACTGGTCCCTCCCCTCACCTCCTCTGTACTACTGTAGCAATCTAAATCCGTATTACTGTGCCATGCCTTTGTTTATAATCTTGCTTTGGGTCATCTCCCTCATTAGACAATGAGTCTTTCAAGAGTAGAGACTGGGTCTTTCATATCTTTGTAATCATGCATCTAACTCTGAACCTTCACATAGCAGATGTTCAGTAAATTCATGCGGATAGTCAGAATGGGAAATGCTCATAGTTTAGGCCAAATATTGTTGTTGCTGTTGTTAAGTGCCGTTATGTTGGTGCTGGCTCATAGTGACCTGTATAGAGTTTCCAAGCAGTGGCTGGTGATTTTGAACCACTGACTCTGTAATTCAAACTGACCTTGAGGTCCAGTGCTTTATCCCACAGTGCCACACCAAGACACTTAGCCAAATATAGTCAATGTAAATTGTTGTTGTTGTTGTGGAGTCCTGGTGTGGCACTGTGGGTTCATGTGCTGGACTACAAAGTCGCTTTGAACTGCAAGGTTGGCGGTTCAAGCTCACCAGCTGCTCCTTGGAAACCATAATACAGGGTTGCTATAGGTCGGAAATGACTCAACAGCACTTAGCCATAACAACAACAAATTGTTTAAAAGCTACTGACAATGTTTGACGTTTCCTCTGTGAGTGTGTGTGTGTGCATGTGTGTATGTGTGTTTTCTTCTGTAATAAGTTTCTATTAAAAGCTCTCTTGTATAAACTGTGGTTGTAGAGTGAGAAACTAATGGACATTGGTTCCAGGCATTGGTGCTATAAAAGTCATGTCTGTTAGGGCTAAAAATCACAATGTACAATTAAAGGGAGGGAACACTGTATGTGGTGATTTCGATGCATGGTCCTTCACTTTGTGGTTTACTACTCTGCTCTATAAAAGGAAAACGTGGCCCTAAAACATGTTAGATACTAGTATCCCATTGCATGGAAATGCTGTTTGTCTTTGTCTTAGAGCCAACTCTTGAAAATTATTTCTTGAAGTTTATCATAAAACTTTGACTAGAGATGGAAAAAATTTAATATCCTTAAAAAAGATCAGGGAGAGCTAGTTTAGGGATTTAGTACACTGAAAATAAATTCAGTCTTGCTTTTTTTACAAATCTCTTGTTACATAAAATGTTTTAGAATCTTTTGTCATCCTTGGTGTCGTGCTGCGGGCTAATGTGCTGGACTGCAAGGTCGGTTTGAACTACAAGGTCCATGGTTTGGTGGTTCAAGCTCACCAGCAGCTCCTCTGAAATCCTATACAGGGTTGCTATGAGTTGGAACTGACTACGGCACTTAACAACAGTAACAACAACATTTAAGAATGCAATCACTTTGTTAATGCAGTTATCCTGTCAACAACATAACCACAGCACACAAACATAAACAAAATACATACACACAGAGAGGAAACCTCAAACTCTCTGTAGTTAACTTGTTGATTGATTGGTTGGTAATGTGCTGTGGAGTTGGTTCCGACTCATAGCAACCCTATACAGGGTTTCCGAGGCTGTAAATCTTTACAGAAGCAGAAAGCCTCATGTTTCTCCCATGGAACAGCTGGTAGTTTCAAACTGCTGACCTTGCGGTTCACAGCCCGATTCATAACTGCTACGCTACCAAAGCTCCATTAGTTAACTAAGATTTCTTAATTCAAAGTATGACTGTCAGTTGTTTAACTTCTAACAATTACTTAAAGTTACTTTGCAAAGTAAAAACAAAT
>NW_006408603.1:10963628-10975954 GCF_000296735.1 Chrysochloris asiatica
TTACTCAGATGTCAATTGAGGTGTCCCTGTCCCTCATTAAATCAGATATCCGTCTAATATTCATCATTCCCTAACTTACCATTTCAGGGTTTGTGAGTCCAGAGGCCTCCTTACGATAATTGAAAATTCCAGAGAGCATATGTTCTCTTGACCCAGCCTACTTAAGTCAATTTAAGACAATTGTAAGTCAACTATGTTCAAGCTCCTTCATGGACTTGCATTTGGGGCAAAAATTTCTATTTGCATTAAGTATTTTATCAGTTGAGGAACTTTCAAAGGTTTTGCCTTTATCATCTCATCTCAGTGGCTCTGCCTGCAGGCTTTTTCAATTTTTCTCCCTACTTGTAGTTCTTGCCTCCCCAAACTCTGGTCCTTTAGGGTTTTTGCTTCTACTTCAAAGAGACTTCTCAAGAAATCTCAAGAAAGGAGGGCCTCTTCCAGTTCTGCCCTCAGATCCTGGATGAAGAGGAGGCTCCTGCCTATGACACTGTGTTTTAGTGGGCCCAATGTGGCTCTCCTTCAGCAATGAGCCATCCCCCTATACACATACAAGGGAGCTTCAAAAAGTGCATAGAAAAATGGAATAGAAAGATATGGGATTTTCCCACAAACATTTTGAAGCCCCTTTTATAGAGCAAGAAGTTCATAAGGCTGAAAGGAAGTGCCCACTTGGATTCTGCGCGCTCTTCTTTTACACTATGCTCAAATGCCTTAAAACAAAACAAAAAAACCGAGTTGCTATCAAGTCAATTTCAATCCATGTTGTCTCCATGTATGTAGAACTGTGCTCCATGGATTTTCAAACTAACTGAAAGGTTCCTGGTTCAAGTCCATCTAGAGGCATCTCAAAAAGAAAGATCTGACAATCTATTTCCAAAAACATCAGCTGCTGAAACTCCCTAAAATTCCCTGCTAAAGCTCTCACATACTTGCTTCCAAGGGCCTGCACAGGTCTCTTCTCATCACCCATCCCCTCCTCTCTGGGGCTAACAGGCTGCTGGTGTACACACTACAGGCCTGATGGAAGACAAACTATACAGATTGGATGCTGAGGCCAAGATATTCACACCATGCGAGTGAGGCTGCTGTGCTTTGGGATAGAGTCAGCAATGAGCAGAGGAGATGTGGATCACAAACTATGGACCATGGGCCAGGGGACAGGCTGGCTCCCTGTTTCTCCACATTTTGGAAAGATACTTCAAGTTATCCGAAAATTCTTATATCTAGCCTGGATTCTCAGATTATTATTAAGGTACACTTATTGAGCTAGAAACACAGAACATAATTTATTCAATAGTTAGCTAGTTTGATTTATAATTTTTTAAATATTTAGATATATGGTATGTGATTCCATTTGTACTTTTTCCCCAGGCCCTACAAATGCTGGGAACTGGCCTGCTATACTTAAAAAAGTATTTTCCTTCAAGGTATTAAAACCATAACAAATGTTTTTCCTATCTCATGATCTGTGTGCTTGCTTAAAGTAGAATATCCCTAGATTTAAGGTCCAAATAGAATAGTTAGTTATAAATAATCAGAGTATGTTGGTGCTATTAAGCTGTGATTCTAAACCACTTATTAAGGATTTCAGATATAACACATATTATAAATACAAGTATTAGTATATATCATATTTAACAAGTCAAGAGAGTCTGTAAAATGAATAATATATAAATGCAAGGGTACTATCATAAAGTGCAAAGTAAAAAAAGCTTATAAAATAGTGTTCAGTAAAATTATATTTTTATTTTAAAAAGTATACATTACATGAAAAAAATGGAAAGAATGAACACCAAACTGTAAATGTTACAGAGATAGGATTCCTGCTGGTTATTTTATATGTTTTTAAATCTTTCCGCATTGAGCATATATAAGTTTTATAAAATAAGATTAAGTAAATACAGAAGAGAAAAATATTTGAGAACTAGAGTAGTAAAAGAAATGCTGAATTTTCTGCATCATGAAAGAGTATCATGATTTCCATCATACTTTATTTTGTGGACACTGTAGAGTATGCACTGGACTGCTAACCATGTGGTTGGCGGTTCAAACTCACCTGCCACACCTCAGAAACCCTATACATGGCAGCTATGAGTTGGAGCTGACTTGATGTCACCGAACAACAGCAAACAAAATGTGAATGCATTTTCAAATGGGCATTTTTGAGAATTTCCTGAACCTTGGGTTAAGTTTACAGGATTTGATTTACTAAGAGTTCTATAGCTCACAGCTCCATAGGCATTTGCATGATTAGCTATTATGAGCAGATTGTTTATCAGTTTCTCATAGTTGTTAAGGAGATTTCTTGGCGAATTGCTTCTATCCACTGGTGCTGTGGAAGCACTGCACAAATAAAGAAGTCCGCGGTTCAAACCCACCAGCCACTCCGTAGGAGAAGGATGAGGCTTTCTGCTCTTATGATGATTTAAAGCCTTGAAAACCCTATACAAGGTGGCTATGAGTTGGAACAAGTTGTTGTTGTTATGTGCCTTGGAGTGGGTTCCGACTCATAGCGACCCTGTACAGGGTTTCTGAGGCTGTAAAATCTTTACGGGAGCAGAAAGCCTCATCTTTCTCCCGCAGAACAACTGGTAGTTTCGAACTGCTGACCCAACCTGATTCGTAACCACTACGCTACCAGAGCTCTGTTGGATAAACACTGACTTTTATCAGCAAGGTCAGCAGTTCCAACCTACCAGCTGCTCTGAGGAAGAAAGATGAATCATTCTACTTCCATAAAGATTGACAGCTTTGGAAACCCTATATACAGGGACTATGAGTCAGAGTCGACTCGATGGCAGTGAGTTTGGATGTGTACTTTATCAACTGGGGTATCTCCAGCCACTGAATTTTATTGACTAAAGTATTTTCTACAACTTGGATTTTCTATAAACGATGAAAGCTTCATTCCAAAAAGAACCCTAAAAGTTGTCAAGCAAAATCCTCTCCTATTAAAATAACCTTTAAACTGGCTCAGTTATGGGAAAGCCAATTAATTAGTTAGTTAATATTAATCCTTCAAAGAAAAATATTTTGAATCATTTCAGTATTTAAAACATTCAATGCTTTCTTTTCAAGCAGCAAGCACTTAATGAATTTTTTTTTTTTTTTTTTTTTTGCTTGCCTAGGAGCTCTGGTAGCGTAGTGGTTACGAATCGGGCTGCGAACCTTAAGGTCAGTGGTTCGAAACTACCAGCCGCTCCGCGGGAGAAAGATAAGGCTTTCTACTCCCGTAAGGATTTACACCCTCGGAAACCCTGTACAGGGTCGCTATGGGTCGGTTCCGACTCGAAGGCACTTAACAACAACAACAACATCCCTATTCTGCTCCCGCAAAGATTTTTAAAAGCCTCAGAAACCCTATATAGGGTGGCTAGGAGTCAAGTATGAACCAACACAAGGCACTTAAAAACAACATACCCATACAAGGCTGGAGAAGTTAGGCGGAGTCCTAGGAATAAAGCAGAAGGGATTATAAAGGGAAATAGGGCTTGTATCATGGGCGGATACTGGGCTTTGGAGTCTGATAGATCTGAGTTTGAATCCTAACTCTCCACTTACTAACTGGTTGTATAATTACGGATAATTTATTTACTTATCATAAGCTTCACATAACTTGTGGTGGTGGTTATGGGCTCTCTCTCACGTCAGGTTCCAACTCATAGTGCCCCTATATAGGACTTCTGAGGCTATAAATCTTTACAGGAGCAGAAAGCTTCATCTTTCTTCCATGAAGCAGTTGGTGGTTTCATGCTGCTGATGTTGTGGTTAGCTACCCAACAGGTAACCAACTATGCTCCTAGGATTCATTTTATATAACCTTATCTATAAAACAAGTTTCATAAAGTCCACCTTTAGAGTGGCGTCTGGTCAGGTCAGGCAGGGAGACTGACTGATAAAACAGACGAGGAGAAGGAAGGAGGAAGAAGGTCAGAATACTATGAAATCTTTGCTCTTTAGTTGAAAATAGACAGCAAACAATTCCCAGTGGAGTTTCAAGAGTCCCTTTTATTCAAAACTTTAATTTAAATAACCTCCATCTTCTCATCTTCCCATAAAGATTATAGTTTAGGAAATCTTATGAGGAAGTTTTACTCTTTTCTGGGATGAATAGTCTTTGTTCTTTAGTCTTTGCTCATAACCAATGCTTTCCAACCCTTTAATCATTTTTATGGTTTCCATCTGTAGCTTCCTAGGTCTCTCTCTGGCTGTGGATACCAGGAGTTTGAACAGTGCTCTGTGCCTAAAGGAATAAGGGTGACAACACTCTTACTTTAACACAGTGACATCAGTAGAGGGGTGCAGGGACTGAAGACCTCAGTGGATGACACCCAAATGATTGTAAAAATTTGTCAGTGGAAATTTATGTTTTATAAAAATAGCCCTGTATTTATTATTAATAACAAAAACATTTTTTCTAATCTAACGTGTATGTGTGAATATATCTCTAAGGCCCAATCTCTACACTGATTTCCATTTTGAATCTTTTTAATGAGCTCAGGTCATATCTGTCATTATTACCCAGTTACAATGATGCTTTGAACTGTGGTTTCTTCTGCATGTACTACAAGCATGTGCCGCTGTTTTCCTGGCAGTCAGTGCTTTTATAGACCTTGAGTCTGTCAATTTTTCTGGTGCTCTAACTATAATATTGTGGTCATCAGTATTTGTGGACTTTTATCAATAAATGTTTTGAGAATAAAGTAGCAATTAATGGAAAAGAAGGAGGAAACATTTTAAAAGGCTGCCACTCCATTACCCACAGTGTTGTAACTAATAGTGTTGTAATTCAATGTAGACAGATTTTACAAAATAATTTTGTTACTAGTATTCATATAATCTAAGCAATACTATAATTAAGCAATTTAAAATTATCTTTATTTTATTACATATTAAATGAACACTCTATTATATATCATGGGAGTGCTGTGACTCCGTACGATAAGCACTGGACTGCAAACCATAAGATGTACAGTTCAATCCTGCGAACCATTCTTTGGGAGAAAGATGAGGCTTTCTGCTCCCAGGAAGATTTAAAAGCATCAGCAACCCTATATAGGATTGCTATGAGTATATTTTGTGGTTGTTAAATGCTGTCTAGTTGGTTCCAACCCATAGCAACCTTATACAGGGCTTCCAAAAAGCAGCTGGTGAGTTTGAACTGCCAACCTTACAGTTCAAAACGACTTTGCAGTCCAGCGCATTATCCCACAGTCCCACACCAGAACTCCATGAGAACATTATTCTATTATTAAAATTGATGATAAACTTCACTAAGGATTTGGCATGGTCTGATGCAGGAGGAGTTCCTGGTGGGGAAGTGACATCGTGAGTTACTACGTTGGGCAGTACCAACCATTGTGGTCTCACATGGTGACGTCACTCTTTGCTTTCTAAAAGTCAGAAAATAGAAGTGAGAAGTAGAAGACAGTTTAAATCTAGATGTCTAAATATAGGCTCTTATGGTTGTTGAGTGCTTTCAAGTGCTTTCAAGTTGATTTCATGGTGACCCCATATGACAGTGTCAAATTTCTCCATAGGATTGCAAGGAGCCCTGGTGGAGAAGTGGTTAAGGACTCAACTGCTAACTGAAAGCTTCCTCCAAAGAGTATAGCTTAGGAAACCCTGTGGGAAATTCTACTCTCTTCTATAGGATCACTATGAGCTGGCAGAATCTTTACCAGAGTAGATCCGCAGGTCTTCCATAGAAATGCTGTGTGGATTCAAACTGCCAAGTTAGAAACCTAGCATTTAACTACTGCGCCACCAAAACACAAACAAACCCACTGCCATCGAGTTGATTCCAACTCTTAAGTGTTCCAAGCACCTTAAATATATGCTACTGACCAAGTATAATATAATGGGATGGATCTCATAATAGTGATTACCAACATTTACAGAGCATCTTTTGTGTGCCAGGCACATTCCCAAATACCTGATATACATTAACTTATTAACTTAATAGATACTCGTTGTTGTTGTTGTTAAGTGCCACTGAGCCTGTTCCGACTCATAGCGACCCTGTAAAAGGTTTCCATGAAGCATTTGGCAAGTTTAAATTGCCAACCTTGTGGTTCCAAGTCCAGTGCTGATCCTACAGTGCCACACTAGGAGTTCAGCAGTTCATTTTGATAGGTGCTACTTTATCCCCATTCTGTTGTTCAAGGAACTCTGACAGTGTAGTGATAACGAGTCAGGCTGATGACCTCCAGATGAGCAGTTTGAAACTACCCACTGTTCAGTGGGAGAAAGTCTCATCTTTCTGCTCCCATAAAGATTTACAGCCTCAGAAACCCTATGCAAGGTCGCTATGTGTTGGAACTGACTCCAGGGCATATATGACCACCAACACCACCTATTGTCCAATGTACAGAAAGGCTATAAGACACATCTAAAGTTATAGAATCCTGGTGTGGTACTTTAGGATACGTACTAGACTGCTAATTGAAAAGTTGGAGAGTGAAACCCACCACCCGCTCCTCGGAAACCCTGTACAGCGTCGCTTTGAATCAGAGCAGACTCAACAGTACTTAGCAACAATAAAGTGATAGAACTAGCAAGCAATGGACTCCGCAAACGCCCAAATTACCACTACACTATATTGTCCTATATTAGCTGAAGGCGGCAGGTCTTGAGTACTTGAATAAAGAAATTGGAAACTATACAGGAATTTATTTGAAAGGGTAGGGATGAGAGTGGAAATGGAATAGTTTCAACTTGAAAAATTATAGTAACCAAAAGGTTGAATGTGAGATGGACCAGTCGTCTCTGATATATCAGAAAATATGATTGAATTGAGACATGTTATTTCTCAAAATATATCATACTATAATCTCTTATTAAGAGTTTCTAATAGAATAGGCTACAGGGAACCACTGAAGATTTAAACCTAAGAGATATGATAAGAAGTAGATACAAATGGAAGATTATGTGCCATATCTTGCAAGAGAAAGATAAGGCTTTCTGTTCCCGTGTAGATTTACAGCCTAGGTACAACAACAGAAACCATATGCAAGGTTGCTATGAGTCAGAACCAATCCATGACACACAACCACCACCACCACCACAATAAACCATATCTAAAAGACTCTGGATGGAGCAAATGGTTTACACTCTTCTAGTAACTTCAACCATGATTTGTCCATCAGTTTGTCATACTATGGTGGCTTGCCTTGATGCTGGAAGCTATGCCTCCAGTTATTTTCAAAACACCAAGGTATACCCATGGTGGAAAAGTTTCAACTGATCTTCCAGACTAAGACTGACTAGGAAGAAGGACAGACAGATGACTTTTTTTTTTTTTTTAAGTTTTTATTGTGAATTGAGTGAAAGTTTACAGGGCAGATCATTAGTTTTACATTCAACAAATCATATACTTTGTTTCATTACAATGATTATAATCCCTTTCATGTACCATCAGTTAACAGCTTTCTATTCACTTTAATGAGTCTTCCTCCAATCCTGATGCCACGTTTTTCTTCATATAACCCAGCTTCTCAGATTATTTGCTCAGCATACAGGTTGAACAAGTATGGTGAAAGAATACAACCTTGTTGCACACCTTGTTTAATGTTAAACCATTCAGTGTTCCCATGTTCTGTTTAAACAACTGCTTCCTGGTCCAAGTGCAGATTCCTCATGAGTACAATTAAGTGTTCCCGAATACTCATACAATCTTGCTTGCTGAACGTGAAGAGGACTTAAAACATTTACTAATGAAGATCAAAGAGCACAGCCTTCAGTATGGATTACATTTCAATGTAAAGAAAATAAAAATCCTCACCACTGGACCAATAAACAACATTCTTATCAGTGGAGAAAAGATTGAAGTTGTCAAGGACTTCATTCTTCTTGGCTCAACTATCAACACTCACGGAAGCAGCAGTCAAGCCATGGGGGCTAGGTCAAATGGGTACTATCTGCAAGTTTGGGCGTTCTTGTGCATCTTGGCTCACTTCAGATCAATTGGATGCTTCACTCTCAGCTCTAGCCCTCCATAGCTATGTCCTTGTTGATGGGCTCAGGAGTCCCCAGGTCTCATCACACTTTTGACCAACTAGCCCTTCCTTTTCTCTCTCTCATCTCCAGGTCAACACGAGTCTATGGAATGTGGTTGAACCCAGTCCATTTCTTCATTACTGCCTTTCCCCTCTTCCACTCACCAGTAGTAGAACAATGTGTTCGCCAGCAAGCTTACATGCCTGCTCATGTGTTGCCTTTGAGTTTCAGTCTTAGAGAGGGGTTTCACCTAAAGGGACCTGATTACTTGCCTTGATGGCGTCTCTATTATTTTTTTTGTTGACTTCCTTCTTTTTTTGTTGTTACAAAATGTCTACCTTTACATTTGCAATATTCACAGTCAGTCCTGATAACAGTTATTCACTATTGAACCACAAAAAGTAATCAGTGTGACACTGTGGACTAATGCGCTGGACTGCAAAGTTGGTTTGAATTACAATGTCGGCAGTTCAAGCACACCAGCTGTTCCTTGGAAACCCTATACAAGGTCTCTATGGGTCAGAACTGACTCAATGGAACTTAACAGCAACAGTAATCAGAACATGGAATGTAAGAAATATGAATTTAGGAAATGTGTAAGTTGTCAAAATATAAAATGGAATGCATAAAAATTGATATCCTAGGCATTAGTGAGGTGAAATGGACTGGTATTGGCCATTTTGAATCTACAATCACATGGTTTACTATGCTGGCAATGACAAATTGAAGAGGAATGGTGTCACATTCATCATCAAAAAGAACATTTTAACGTCCATCTTGAAGTATAATGTTGTCTGTGATAGAATGATATCCAAACACTTTCAAGGAGTTTAATGGCACTATTATTCAAATTTACTCACTGACCACTAAAGCCAGTGATGATGAAACTGAAGAATTCTACCAACTTCTTCAGTCTGAAATTCATCAAGCATGTAATTAAGATGTACTGATAATTACTGGTGATTAGAATACTAAGGTTGGAAACAAAGAGGAAGGATCAGTAGTTGGAAAATATGGCCTTGGTAATAGAAACAATGCTGGACATCTCATGATAGAATTTTGTAAGACCTATGACTTTTTTTTTTATTTAAAGATTTTATTGTGCATTGAGCGGTAGTTTACATGGGAGAACATCAGTTTTGCACTCATCCTAATGTATTTCATATCATTGCAATGATTATAATTCCCTCCATACAACACCATTTAACAGTATTTTCTTCTATTCCTTCTGTTTTTTGTTTTTGTTTTTAACATACAAAAAACACTCAGGGATGTTTATAATCATTTAAACAACTCAAGGGCACATTCTGCCAGCCTGCTTCCTGGTCACCAGCATACAACCTTCCTCTTTCCATGAGTCTAGAGTCCTTAGCTGCTATATCTCTGGATGTTTTGCCTCCATCTCTGGTGTTGCTGCTTCTCTGGATAGGGCCCCACATTCCGCTCATGCTCTTCTCCCTTGATGGTCCTAGGGTCCTCTGTTTCTGGAATGTAAGATTAACTACTCCTCCCATTTTATGTTATAAAACTTCTACCTTTACAGTTGTGACCATCGCAATTAGTCATGATAACATGAATCTTAAGAATCTTATCCCCATCTTCTTCCACCAGTCCCATCTAGATAAGATGAAAACTATTCAGTGGGGATTCTAACTTCCCCCACACTCTGAAACTAAACTCCCTCTTGCAAACTTGTAAGTCAGTCACTTCTTGCCTTTATAGCTCCCCCACCTCCCATTTTTAGGTAGCCAATGTCTCAGTGGCCCATCCCTATCAACTCTGTGTACAGAGAGGATATGTTTGATCCTTGATGTAAAGATGCCTTCCATCTCAGTTGGTATTTTGAGCTTTTACATCTATAAGTATAGGTCATGTTCATCAAATTGTACCAATTTACACTTGTTTCCTTTATCAAAGTTCTTTATCTTCTTCTATTTGAGTTCTGATCATCAAGCCATGGAATCTAGGTCAAATGGGTACTATCTGCAAGTTTGGGTGTTTTTATGAATCTCCCCTCACTTCATATTAGCTGGATGCTTCACTCTTGGCTCTAGCACCTTGTGGCTGGGTCCTTGTCCATAAGCCTAAGAAAGACCAATGAATTCTTCATTGCAAATACCTTTTTAAACAACATAAAAGATGACTATATATATGGACCTCACCAGATGGAATACACAGAAAACAAATTGACTATATCTATGGAAATAAATGGTGGGAAAACATGGTGAGGGGTAGACTGTACTCTTATGCGAGTTCAGGCTGAACAATTGCTCATATGCAAGTTCAGGCTAAAGTTGAAGAAAAGTAAACCAAGTCCAAAATAGCTAAAATATGACCTTGAGCATAACCCACCTGAATTTAAAGATCATCTCAAGAAGTGATTTGATGCATTAGGCACTAATGACTGAAGATAAGAATTGTGAGATGACATCAAGAACATCCTACAGGAAGAAAACAAAAGGTCATTAAGAAGACAAGAAAAAGGAAAAGACCAAAATGAATGACAGAAGAGACTGAAGCTTGCTCTTCACTGTAGAGATGTTAAAGCAAATGGAAGAAATGAGAAGGTAAAACAGCTGGACAGAAAATTTCAAAGGGCATTTGAGAAGACAAAGTCAAGTATTGTAATGAAATGTGCAAAGATCTGTAGTTAGAAAACCAAAAGGGAAGAACATGCTCAGCATTTCTCAAACTGAAAGAACTGATGGAAAAAATTCAAGCCTCAACTTTCAATATTGAAGGATTCTATGAGCAAAATATTGAATGAGGCAGCAAGTATCAAAAAAACATGAAAGGAATACACAGTGTTACTATACCAAAAAGAAATGGTTAGTTTTCAACCATCTCGAAAGGTAGCAGATGATGAAGAACCAATGGTACTGAAGGAAAAAATCCAAGGTTCACTGAAGACACTGTAAAGACCAAGGTTCCAGGAATTGATGGAATGCAAACTGAAATCTTTCAACAAACTGATGCAGCACTGGAAGCACTCACTCATCAGCACCAAGAAATTTGGAAGACAGACACCTGACTAACCTATAAGAAAAGATTCATATTTGTGCCCATTCCAAAGAGAGGTGACCCAAAGGAATGTGGAAATCACTGGACAATATTGTTAATATCACATGCATGTGATATTTTTCTAAATATGATTCAAAAATGACTGCAACTGTACATTGACAGAGAACTGTCAGAGGTTCAAGCTGTGTTCAGACAAGGATGTGGAACGAGCAATATCATTGCTGACATCAGATCGATCTTGGCTGAAAGCAGAGAGTACCAGAAAGATGTTTACCTGTGTTTTATTTACTATGCAAAGACTTTTGACTGTGTGGGTCATGACAAGCTATGGACATCATTTGGGAAAATGGGTAGTCCAGAAAACTCATGGGGAACCTGTACATAGACCAAGAGACAGCTGTTAGAACAAAATTGGACACTGAATTGTTTAAAATCTGGAAAGGTGTACATCAGAGTTGTATTCTTTCACCATACTTGTTCGATCTGTGTGCTGAACAGATGATCAGAGAAACTGATTATATGAAGAAGAATGTGGCATCAGGATTGGAGGAAGACTCATTAACAACCTGCCATATGCAGATGATACAACCTTGCTGGCTGAAATTGAAGAGGACTTAAAATACTTACTGATGAAGATCAAAGACCACAGTCTTCAGTATGGGTTGCACTCCAGTGTAAAAGAAACAAAAATCCTCACCACTGGACAAATGAATAACATCATGATAAATGGAGAAAAAATTGAAGTTGTCAAAGATTTCATTTTGTTTTGAACCACTATCAAATGACATATTGTATTAGGCAAATTTGCTGCACAAGGCCTCTTTAAAGTGTTCAAGAGCAAAGATATCAGTGTAAGGACTAAGTTGAGTCTGACCCAAGCTATGGTATTTTCAATCACCTCAGATGCATATGAATGTTGGACAATAAATAATGATGTAGTTTAGTTATTGTGTTAGAGAAGAATATTAAAAGTACCATGGACTGCTAGAAAACAAAAACAAATCTGTATTGGAAGAAGTACAACCAAAATGCTCCTTAGAAACCAGGATGACAAGACTTAGTCTCTCATACTTCAGACATGTTATGAGAATGAACCTATCCCTGGAGAAGGACATCATGCTTGGTAAAGCAGAGGGTCAGCAAAAACAGGAAGACCTCCATCAAGATGGATTGGCACAGTGGCAGCAGCAACAGGCTCAAGTGAAACAACAGTTGTGAGGATGGCACAAGGTTTTTTGTTCTGTTGTTCATAGGGTTGCTATAAGTCAGCGTTTTGTTCTGTTGTGCATAGGGTTGCTATAAGTCAG
>NW_006408603.1:10976054-10979265 GCF_000296735.1 Chrysochloris asiatica
GTTTTGTTCTGTTGTGCATAGGGTTGCTATAAGTCAGTGTTTTGTTCTGTTGTGCATAGGGTTGCTGTAAGTCAGAACTGACTCTTGTTACCTAGCAACAATCTTATTAGGATGCCTTCAAAAAAGAGCCAATCAAAACAATGACTTTTAAGATTATTTGGTGGGCCACTTAAACTGAAAGCAAAGAAGTTAGCTCAGAAGATTATGGCAGCTGAATTTTAAGATTCTTATTATCAGGAGGGACCAGCTGCTGAAGAAGGATATTATGTTTGATAAGGTGGAGGGTCAGAGAAAAAGATAAAGACCCCCAGCGAGATGGGTTGGCAAAGTGGCAACATCAATGGGCTCACGTGTGGCAACAATTGTGAGGTTGACCCAATACCAGGAAGTGTTTCATTCTGTTGTGCAGAGGGTTGCTATGAGTCGGTACTGACCCGATGGCCCCTAACAACAACAACAATAATATACACTCTTAATGTGATGCTATAAGATCAGCACTGAACTGTGAACTACAAGGTCTGTAGTTCAAATTTACCAGTTGCTCCTTGGAAACATTACACAGAGTCACTATGAGTCAGAACTGACTCGATGGCACTAAACAACAACAACAAGGGCTAATATTGATAAATTTTCTCAAAAGACACAGGGTAATATTAGGTGCTTATTACAAAGAAATGTTAAGAAATTGAAAATTGCATTGTTAAGAAAACGCTCAGACAACTTGTGCCAAGGAGTTCTTGTTGTTTTCCATCCCAACAATGCACTTGCTTATTCTTCCAGCCACCAGGGCTATCCTAAAACGATTTTATTGGAAAACATTACTCCATTCACCCTGCAGCCCTAATCTTGTCTTTTCAGATTTTTGTTGTTCCCCCAACTCAAAGAATTTACAAAAGTAATAGGAATTGAGCCCCTTAAGGATGCCAAAACTGTCTTTTTGGTGTGGTGTAAATCCAATCATGTAGAACTCTTCAGGAAAAAGTTGTTGTTGTGGTGGTTGTTAAGTATCTCAATCAGTTCCACCTCATGGGGATCCTTTATAGGGTTTTGAAGGAGTGTTGCTGGGTTTGAACCACCAACCTTTCAGTTAGCAGTACAATGTTTATCCTATAGTGCAACTCCAGGATCTAAAGAGATAGAAACACCACCTTCAGAAGTGTAGAAATGTAGATGGAGGGTATGTCAAGAAGCAACAGCTTCACATTTTGATATTTTTGTTCAATAAAGGTTTCTATGATTTTATAGTAATAGTTTCTCACTTATCCTTATATATACATCTATGAAGGAGCCCTAGTAGTTGTTATCAGTTGGCCTGTTAACTGCAAGGTCTGCACTTAGAATTTACCAGAAGCTTTGCAGGAGAAAGATGAGGCTTTCTGCTCCCATAAAGATTTACAGCCTATGAAACCCTATACAGGTTATCTATGAGAAGGAACCAACTCAATGGCACACAACTACAACCATTACCATGTGACTATCACACATTTTTTGCCAATTTAACTTTTTAAAGGTGTACAACTTCAACTGATAGCAATTACAATAACTTTGTCAGTTGTTAGGTGCTGTCAAGCAGGCTGTGCAAACCACTGTTAATCAATGTGGTATTTCCATCACTATTAATTACCCTTCACACACTCCTCCTTCATCCACAGTAAACACTCACAAACTTTGTTCTTTATACGTTTGCTATTTCTTACCTTTTTATGTAAGTGAGGCCATACTGCATTTGTCCTTTTGTGATTGACTTACTTCATTTAGCAGAATGTCTTCCAGATCCATCCATATTGTATGATGAATTAGTAGAGACTGAGTAGTTTTTACATTGTATGTATGTACCATCTTTTGTTTACTCATTCATTTGTTGATAGACATTTAAGTTGTTTCCACAGTGGCTATTGTGAATACTGCTGTAAGTCTCCATTTGAGTTTGTGAATTCAAGCCTTTTAGATATCTACCCAGAAGTGTAATTGTGGGGTCATATGCCCTGGAGACAAAGACTACAGCCTTCTGTATGGATTATCCCTCAATGTAAAGAAAACAAAAATCCTCATAATCGGACCACTTAATAACATCCTGGTAAATGGAGGAATGACTAAAGTTATAAAATACTTCATTTTGCTTCGATCCACAATTAACACTCATGAAAGCAGCAATCAAGAAATCAAATGCTGTACTGCATTAGGTAAATCTGCTGCAAAAGACCTCTTTAAAGAGCAAAGATATCAGTTTGAGGACTAAGATACACCTGACCCAAGCCGTGGAATTTTCAGTAACCTCATATGCATGTGAAAGTTGAACAATGAATAAAGAAGACCATAGAAGAACTGATGCATTTGCATTATGGTATTGGAAGATAATATTAAAAGTACCATGGACTGCCAAAAAAGCAAACAAATCTGTGTTGGAAGAAGTACAACCAGAATACTCAATAAGAGCAAGGATGGCAAGACTTTGTTTCTCATACTTCAGACATATTATCAGGAAGGACCATTGCCTGTAGAAGGACATCATGCTTGGTAAAGTGAAGAGTCAGTGAAAAGGAGGAAGACTCCCAATGAGATGGATTGACACAGTAGCAGCAGCAATGGACTCAAACATAACAATTATGATGATACAGGACCCGGTAGTGTTTCATTATGTTGTGCATAGGGTTGCTATGAGTTGGAACCAACTTGATGGAACCTAACAACAACAACAAAGACATTTCTGTTTTAGGTTTTGGAGAAAACTCCACTATTTTCCACAATGGCTGTACCATTTTTCATTCCAACTAGAAATGGATGAGGGTTGTTGAATCCAGACATTTTATCTTCTAAAGTAATTTAGTGGAGTCAGAGTTATAACATTGTATAATCATAGCTCTATAGAATGAATTTATTACTTTTGCTCTACTTAACAGCCTTGGGGGTTAAAATATTTCATAATTGACATTTATGCTTCATTTAATTGAAGTTACAAGTTCTGTGTCTAAAATAAATCAAGATACAGTAATCCATGTTAAAATGAAAAGTGTTTTCTGTCTGCATGTGTTGGTACAAATTTAGGGCACTGGTGTTTCTTTATGGGAAAACACCTTTTTAGCTCATTCTCTGAATTTTAAAATTCTAATATGAAAGGATAGTAAACCATGTGGTTATCAGATTCAAAATGACCAATACCAGTCCATTTTAACTCACTAATGCCTAAGATATCGATGTTTATGCGTTCCAT
>NW_006408603.1:10981495-10995653 GCF_000296735.1 Chrysochloris asiatica
GATCGAGCATTGTTTCGTTCTGCTGTGCATGGGGTCGCTATGAGTCGGTTCCGACTCGATGGCACCTGACAACAACAACAACAACAACAATATGAAAGGAAACCTAGCTGCTATGAACTCATGATAGCTACAAAATGGATTTTTATATTTTGAAATGCATTACTTTTCTTAACTCTTGAGGAAAATCTCTCCTGTTCACATTGAAATTCTATTTTGTGATTGATAATATCTTTCATTAAAGGCAGTTTAATATTAGAGGAATTGTTTCTTCATCATACAAAATTTATGAAAGATAAGCAAAAAATAAAAATGAAGCATGATAGTAACAACTTACATATAAATTTTTAATAAAAGATTTAAGCTTCTGAATCTCCTAAAAATTAGGGGAAAAAAACACCAAAATTTCATGCCTAGGACATTTATTTCCAAAAATAAGCCCAATGTCTGTGGACAGTCTTCTTTCCCTTGAGAACCTAAGTGAAACAATCCATTTACTTTTTGTGGGATCTTCTTGAAAGGAAATGCTCATCTTGTTCTTTTGAAGCCTTTCATTTGGGAAGTATTTGACTGGGGTTATTAGCCTGGTGTGGCGCCGTGGGTTAATGCGCCAGATTGCAAAGCCCGATTGAACTGCAAGGTCGGAGGTTCAAGCTCTCCAGACACTCTTTGGAAACCCTATACAAGGTCGCTATGAGTCGGAACTGACTCGATGGCACTTAACAACAACAACAACAATTAGTCCTATTATTTTTGTAGCATAGAGTAATTTTTTTATTTGAGGATTGATTTGATTCATTTTCTTAACTGAAGAAAGACTATAATTTTATCACTAATGTTAGTTTAAATAAGGGAAAAAAATATATATACCAGACAACTAAAAAGACCCCAATCCCATTAACACTGAGTCAACACCAGTTCCTAGAGACCATATAGGACAGAGTAGGGCTGCTCCATAGGATTTACAAGGCTGCAAATCTGTATGGGAGTCCTGGTGTGACGCTGTGGGTTAAAGTGCTGGACTGCAACGTCGGTTTGAACTGTTAGGTCGGTCGTTCAAGCTCACTAGCCACTTCTCAGAAACTCTATATACGGTCACTATGGGTCAGACTAAGTGCCGATTCAATGGCATTTAACAGCAACAAAAACAACAAATATTTGTGGCAGTAGACTGACCTATCTGAGTTTGAGCTACAGACCTTTTGGCTAGCAGCTGAGTGCTTCACTAGTGTGCCACCCGAGCACCTTAAAATAGCTTAGGTCATTTCCTCAAATGAATAGTGGAAATGCTAGCTTGCCATAATTAGGAAAAAATTAGAAATTCCTGTCCATACAGGTATATGATTTTTTTTTTTTTTTAAATCCTCACTGAAGTGAAATATTTTCTTTTAAAGTATTATTAGGGCTTTGAAGGTAACTTCTTACTAGCATACGTTTCTTGAAAAAAGTAATTTCCCTGGATAAGCAGAACCAAATTAGAGTGACAATATTGCTTTAGTTGTTAAAAGAACCTATAAAAATGGTTGTCTCTTTTAATACATAAGGAGGAGGAGTGTGAGACCAAACAGAGATTCCTATCTGGTGATGGTGTGCCTTGGAGTTGATTCCAACTCATAGCGACTCTGCATAGGGTTTCTGAGGCTGTATAATCTTTACGGGAGCAGAAAGCCTCATCTTTGTCCCGTAGAACAGCGGGTAGTTTCGAACTGCTGACCTTGAGGTTATCAGCCCGACTCATAACCATTATACTACCAGAGCTCCTTACAAGTAGAAGTCTTTAACAAACAGAAATTTATTCTTTCACAGTTTAGGCACCTAGAAGTCCAAATTCAGAGTGTCAGATCTGGAGAAATGTCCTTTGTCCTTGTAACATCTGTAGACCCAGTATTCCTTGGAGATCCCCAGGTGTCTTGGCAGCCATCTTTCCCTGGATCTAGGAGCAGTGTAGAGACCCCAGGTCTAAAGGACACACCTCACTCCCAGCTCCTTTCTTTCTTTTGTGGGGTGGCAGGGGGAGACAAGGGGCAGAACCTTAAGTTAGCAAATAAATTACTTTAAAAAAAATTGTTAGTGTCCTTGTTAGAGTGTAAAGATTTAAATTATTTTTTTATTTATCATTTTAAAAATTGTCTTTGCATGGCAATTAATTATTTATTATGACCCTTCTAGCCACGTGGTTCAATTGGCTGATGACTATAAATTCTAGCCTCTCTGGCTGTGATTTTAATTATACTTTGTGGGGGGGGGGGTTGGGGGAGCAGGTTACCAGCAATCCTTGGTGTCTTCTTTTTTCTTTTCATTTCGTGTTCAAATTATAGTTAGGACTAGGGTTAGTGTTCGGGGTAAAGGCTGGGCTAGAGGTAGGAGCAAAACTTGGTCTAGCTTTTAGGGTTACAGTTATGTTTGTTTTTATTGATCCATTTTATTTTATTCTTGAAATCCACATAATTTCTTTTCATTTAGAAGTTCTGTAATGACATCATCCCCTGTTTTTAATTTATGGTGTTTTAATTGTTGCTGCAACTGTATCTCTGGTTCCCTATTTTCAGTCTGTAGGTCTGTGTTACTTTGAATACTTCTATATCTAGGTTGAGTTTTGGTTGATATTGTGATGTAAGCTACTCTTCTTTCTTGGTGGTGGTAGATCCCTCTGATCTTTGCTTATTTTTCTCTCCTTTTATTCCTTGTTAGTAAAGGTGTTACAGGCCACACCCCAGGAAAACTGCCCTAATATTAAGTCAGGACGGCGATGGGATTAAGAGTGTCACATCCCACTCTTGATTTCCTTCCTTATAGGTTTATCACCTCAGATCACATCATGGGGGACCATCACCTAACTGCCACATTACATCACTACATAAATGCCAACCATTGAGAATTATGACCCAACCAAGCTGACATATATTTTGAGGGGGGACACAATTAAATCCATGACATTCAAAACTTTGGTCCCTCTAAATCCATGCCCTCATCATATCCAAAACATTTTTACCCCATTAAATCATACCCAATACATCAAATTTTAAGATCTATCTTGAAGTTCAGTACTATCTGTGATAGCATAATATTCATATGACTACAGGAAAACCAGTTAATACTACTATTATTCAACTTTATGCAGCAACCACTAAGGCCACCGATGATGAAATTGAAGAATTCTACCAACTTCTTCAGTCTTAAATTGATCAAACATATAATCAAATATATCAATAATTAATGGTGATTGGAACACAAAGTTTCGAAACAAGAGGAAGGATCAGAAGATGGGAAATATGGCCTTGGTGATGGGAATTATGCTAGAGATTGTATGATAGAATTGTGCAAGACCAATGATTTATTCATTGCTAACACTTTTTTTAAACAACATAAAAGGCAGCTTTGCACATGGACCTCACCAGATGGAATACACAGGAATTAAATTGACTACATCAGTGGGTAGATATGATGAAAAAGCTCCATATCGTCAGTCAAAACAAGGTCAGGGACCAACTGTGGAAAACACCATCAATTTCTCACATGCAAGTTCAGGGAAAACTGAAGAATATTAAAACAACTAACTCCACAAGCATAAAAATATGACTTTGAACATATTCCACCTGAATTTAGAGACCATCTGAAGAACAGATTTGATGCATTAGACACTAATGACTGACTGAAGACTAGAAGAGTTGTAAGATGGCATGTAGAACATCATACAGGAAGAAATAAAATGTCTTTAAAAAGACAGTAAAGAAATCAAAGACTAAAGTGAATGTCAGAAGAGACTCTGAAATTTGCTCTCCAGAGCAGAGATGATAAAGCAAATGGAAGAGATAAGGAAGTAAAAGAACTGAATATAAAATTTCAAAGGGCAGCTCAAGAAGATTGTTGTCAAGTGCCGTGGAGTCAGTTCCGACTCAGAGCGACCCTGTACAGGGTTTCCACAGCTATAAATCTTTATGGAAGCAGAAAGCCTCTTCTTTCTCCCACAGAATAGCTGGTAGTTTCGAACTGCTTACCTTGAGGTTTGCAGCCCGATTCGTAACCACTACGCTACCAGAGCTCCTTTCAAGATAGAGCCTAGTATTATAATGACATGTGCAAAGACCTGGAGTTAGGAAACCAAAAGTGAAGAATATGTTCAGCATTTCTTAAGCCTAAAAACCTGAAGAAAAAATTCAAGCCTCAACTTGCTTATTTAAACATTGAATGATGCAGAAAGCATCAGAAGAAGATGGAAGGATCTATCTTGAAGTTCAGTACTATCTGGGATAGAATCCTGGTGTGGTGTTGTGGATTAATGCATTGGACTGCAAAGTGGGTTTAAACCACAAGGTCGGCAGTTCAAGCTCACCAGCCACTCCTTGGAAACTCTATACTGGATGGCTATGGGTTGGAACCTACTCAACGGCACATACAGAAACAACTATCTGTGACAGCACTGAGTCACTGTACCAAAAGTAAATGGTTAGTGTTCAACCATTTAAAGAGGTAACATGATCAAGAACCGATGGTATTGAAGGAAAAAGTCCAAGCTTCACTGAAGGTATAGGAAAAATTGGGAACTGATGGAATACAACTCAAAATCTTTCAACAAACTGATCCAGCATTGTATGTTCCCACTCTATTATGCCACAAAATGTGGAAGACAGTTATGTGCCAACCTATATGAAGAGATCCATTTTTATGCCCATTCCAAAGAGAGGTGACCCAACGGAATGCAGAAATCATCTAACAATATCATTAATATCATACGTAAGTAAAATTTTGCTGAAGATAATTTAAAAATGACTGCACAATGCATTGGCAGGAAACTGTCAGAAATTCAAGCCAGATTCAGAAGATGATATGTAACAAGGTGTATTCATTGCTGTTGTAAAATGTATCTTGGCTGGAAGCACAGAACACCAGAAAATGTTTACTTGTGCTTTATTGAATATGCAAAGGTTTTCAATTGCGTGGATAATGACAAACTATGGATAAAATTAAGAATGAGTATTCCAGAACACTTAATTGTGCTTGTGAGGAACATAGCACAATACAAAGACCATGAGGCAGTCATTCGAAAAGATCAAGGGACTATGGAAAGGCTTAAAATCAGGAGAAGTGTGTGTCAGGGTTGTATTCTTTTATCATATTTATTCAATATTTATGCTTTGCAAATAATCCTGGAAACTGGGTTGTATGAGGAAAAATGTTACATCAGGTTTTAAGAAGACTCTTTAACAACCTTTGATATGCAGACGATACAGCCTTGCTTGTTGAAAGTGAAGAGAACTTAAAATACTTACTGATGAAGATCAAAGACAACAGCCTACGATGTGGATTGCATCTCAATATAAAGAAAACAAAAATCATCATCACTAGAGCAATAAATAACAGCATGATAAATGGAGAAAAGATTGAAGTTCTAAAAGACTTCATTGTACTTGGATGGGTCCACAATCAACAATCATGGAAGCAGCAGTCAATAAACGGAATGATATATTTATTACATTAGCACATCCGGTGTACAAGAACTCTTTAAAGTGTTCAAGAGCAAAGATAGTGTGAAGACTAAGGTGTGCCTGACCCAAGCCTTGGTATTTTCTATAACCTCATATGTATATTAAAGTTAGACAATGAATAAGGAAGACAATGGAAGAATTGATATATTTAAGTTGGAGAATATTGAAAGTACCATGGACTTCCAGAATAACAAACCAATCTGTGTTGGAAGAATTACAGCCAGAATCCTCCTTAGAAGCTAGCATGGCAAGACTTCGTCTCTCATACTTTGGACATGCTGTCAAAGGGACCAGTTCCTGGAGAAGGACATTATACTTGGTAAATGGGAGGCTCAGCAAAAAGAGGAAGACCCCCCCCCAACCAATGAGATGGATTGGCACAGTGACAGCAACAATGCCCTCAAGCATAGGAATAATTGTGAGGCTGGCACAGGATCGGGCAGTGTTTTATTCTGTTTTGCATGGGGTTGCAATGACTTGGAACTGACTTGACCTAACAACACAGATGGAGTCTTGGTGCAGTACTCTGGGTTAATGAGCTGGACTGCAAGTTCAGTTTGAACTGCAAGGTCAGGGTTCAAGCTCACCAGCTGCTCCACAGAAACCCTCTATAGGGTCACTATGTGTCGGAGCTGACTCGATGGCGCTTAACAACAGCAATAATATATCATAGCCAAAATCTTTAAAGATACAATGATGGACATTTCTATTACAAATGGGAGCAATTGAAGGGAAAAATGGAAATACCAAGCAAATTAAAAGCACAGCAGAAAAATTTACATTTGTTCTCAAATCCTGAAAATAATCTTATGTTCTCTCAGACCATCTAAGCAATAGCCTTGTTCTGAGTGTTGGCCATGCTATTTGGATTCTCAGTAGAGTCCCTTGAACCCTGAGTCTCATCTCGGCCTTCCAGGTTCAATGACAACTCTGCTGTTGGCTTTGGGTGACTCTATTCTCCTAATGTCCCTTAGTAGTGACTCCCACTTCCTAAGCCTCAGTAGATCCTGTTGCTTTGCTCACTTGGGCATGGCAGCCCCATTACTTAGCTGTGGGCTGTGGCCCCGTCTTAAAGGTAGCTCCGCACTCCAGAACCTAGTTGGTGAAGATCTGACTCTTTGAAACTTAGGAAACTGTGAACCCACCCTTTGTAACCTCAGAGACCATGGATCCACCTCTGAGATCCTAGAGGTCTTGGGCCTACCCTTTGAGAATGAAGCTGCTTATATTCAGCTTCTGCTTTCTGGTTCCCTGGTCTTTGGAAGAGGCCAGCAAGGCCTCTGTTCTACTTGAGCAAGTGTTACAAAGCTCTTTAGCTCTATGATAAGTGCCAAGAAACTTCCCACTCCATCAGTAAGCCTTGGCCTGAAGGCATTCATCTCTCTAGCTCCTTTGGTCAGAGAGATAACTCTGCAGACAAATGCCCAAAGGTAGCCCACTGTGCCAGAAAGCTTCTTGGATGAAGTTGCTCAGCTCTTTTTTTGCTCTGACGATCGCCTTCTGTGCTGTGTCAGTACCCTGGTCCTGTTGTTGAAGTTTCTCTGCCACTGCTTCTCACCATCTGTGTCTTCTCTGGTGTTACAATTCTCCTGACTTCCTTCTGAATCTTCATCAGAATTGCCTTTGACATCCATAGTTCTACCAACAGTCTTTTCAAGGCAACCGAGGCTTTTACTATTAGGCACCTTAGTTCTCTCCCAGCTTCTACTTAGGATTCCATTCCAAAACAGCTTATAGATTTTAGTATCTGTTACAGTAGCACCCCACTCTCAGTACCAAATTCTGTCTTAGTTACCTAGTGCTGCTATAAAAGATATACCACAAATGGATGGCTTTAACAAACAGAAAATTATTCTCTCACAATTTTGTTGTTGTTGTTATGTGCCGTGGAGTCGGTTCCAACTCAAAGCGACCCTGTATGGGTTTCCGAGGCTATAAATTTTTACAGGAGCAGAAAGCCTCATTTTTCTCTCACGGAAGAGTTGGTAGTTTCCAACTGCTGACCTTAAGGTTCGCAGCCCGATTTGTAACCGCTATGCTACCAGAGCTCCTCTCACAGTTTAGGAAGCTTAAAATTTTTCAATTCAGAGCTCCAGCTGTGGAGAAAAGTCCTTGTCTCCTTTCCGCACCTGTAGGCCCTGTATTCCCTGGAGACCACCATAGGTCTTGGCATCAATCTTTCCCTGGATTTAGGAATGTCATAGTGCTGGAACCCCAAGTCCAAAGGAGACCCTCCACTGCCAGTTTTTCTTCCTTGGTTGTCATTTTTATGGAAACAGATCAGTAGGCCTTTCTTCTGTGATGCTACTGGGTGGGTACAAATTGTCAATCTTTTGGCTAGCAGCTGATTGCAAACTGCTACAGATTATTATTCAGCCATAAAGAGACATGGATGAACCTTGAAAACAGTATGACATGTGATAGAATCTAGTCACAAAAGACCATATCCCATTCATAGGAAAGTTCAGACTAGACAAATACAAAGGAGCTTCAAAAGGCTTATGGAAAAATGGAATTAAAAGGTAGTGGAATTTTTCCACAAACAGTTTTAAGTCCTCACATGTATAAAGAATGCTCTATAAATGAGTGATTTTAAGGGTTGGATGATGATGGCAAAGAATAACTAGATGAGGATATCGGGTTTCTTCATGGGGTGATAAAAAAAAAATGTTCTAAAACTAACTGTGGTAATGGTTGCACAAAGCTGTGAAATACTAAAAATCATTTAATTGTATACTTAACATGAATAAATTGTATGATATGTGAATTCTACATTTCTTAATAATGCCATTGAAAATAAATAGGCACCTAAATCTTTTGTTCAATGAACATAAAATTTACATCATGACAGGATAAAGTTAGAATAATTTCAAATGTTGTTTTTGTACCATCGAGTCGGTTCCAACTCATAGTGACCCTGTATGGGGTTTCTGAATTCAAATCTTCATGGGAGCAGAAAGTCTCATCTTTCTCCCATAGAGCAGCTGGAGGGCTTGAACAGTGGACCTGGTGGTTCACAGCCCAGGGCTTATCGTATGGAGCCAGTGCACTCCCAATTCAAAATATATCTCATTTAAAAAATGATAACTTTAGAAATTAGATGATGGATACATCCCATTATTATATGCATCTACTTTTGAATAGGTTTGAGAATTATTATAACAATCAATAATAACAATTACCCAGGAGCTCTGGTTAAACATGCAGAAATTCTTACAGATTCGACATCTTCCCACCAAATCCTGATTTAATGGTTTGAGGTGAAGTTCAGGGACCTTGTATGGATAGTTATTCTGTATAAATGTTGCTCAACCTCTTTGAACTGTTTTCTAACCTGTAAAACCGAGATTCAATACCTACTCCTCAGGTCTACTGTAAGTGGAATACGATGTGCGGAAGCATATAGTTAAGTTCCAGGCTGATAATCCTGAGCCCAATTCATATTAAAATTAACAAATAATCCTCAACCTTTCAAAAAGAATTCTTGCTCTGATAAATGGCTAATGACCATTTATCTTTGAAGATGAATTCAGACACCTGAGGTCAAGGATGAAAAAGAATTAGAGAAGTGAAAGAATTTGATAAAAGTATAGTACTGACACATCCTCTCTTTTTCATTCTCTGCTAAGTGATTTGACCCCTTCTTGGAAAGAACTACAATCATTTTTAATTTAAAAAGTGATGACAAGTTGCCAATAATCTTTGTATTTCGTATTTCATGCATAGTCTCCCTCCGCTGGTGACTAAGCTAATTTTGAGCCATTGAACGAGTTGAAAGAGTACTCTCACAAAAATCTTGTACAGTTCAGGCATTGTGGGAGGAAATCACTGAAAAATAAACCATCCGTACCTCCTATAAGTGAAATACGATTTAGGATTATTGAAAAATAATTCTGAGATTTTTATGAAGCATTTTTTCTGTCACATTTCTATTCCTCTAGAGTGAATGCAAGTAAAGATTTGTAAAAGATAATCTAAAAATGGTTGCAGCACTACATTAACAGGGAACTGACAAAAATTCAAGCCAATTTGGAAGAGGATGTGGAATGAGGAATATCACTGCCGATGTTAGATGCATCTTTGCTAAAAGTAGAGACTACAGAAAAATGTTTGCCTCTGCTTTATTGACTATGTAAAGGTTTCCCACTGTGTGGATAATGACAAGCTATGGATAGAATGAAGAATGGATATTCCAGAACACTTCATTGTGCTCATGTAGAACCTGCACATAGGCCAAGAAGCAGCTATAAAAACAGAACAAGGGGAAAATGAGTGCTTTAAAATCAGGAAAGGCATGCATCAGGATTGTATTCTTTCGCTATACTTATTCTATCTGTATGCTGAGTGAATAACCTGAGAAACTGGAAAATATGATGAAGAACATGACATCAGGATCAGAAGATTCTCATTAACAACCTGTTATATGCAGCAACCACCACTCATCTGTCAGTTGGTCTTACTGTGGTGGCTTGTGAGTTGCTGTGATTCTGATAGCTATGCCACAGGTATTTAAATACCAACAGGGTCACCCATGGTGGACAGGTTTCAGATGAGCTTTCAGATGAAGAAACAGGAAGAAGGAGTGATGAACTGCTTCTGAATATTTAGTCACTGAAAACATTATGAATAACAGAGAAACACTGCCAGATATAGTGCTGGCAAATGAGCCCCTCAGGTTGGAAGGCACTCAAAATGCGACTGGGGAAGAGCTGCCTCCTCAAAGTAGAGTTGACATGGGTGTCCCAAATGGATTAGCCAGTGGGAGTAAAGCCTGTGGGACCTTCATTGGTTGATGGGGCACAATTCAAAATGAAGAGAAACAGATGTAAACATCCATTAATAATCGGAACACGGACTGTATGAAGCATGAATCTAGGAAATTGCAAATTGTCAAAAATGATATGAAACCCATAAACATCAATATCTTAGACTGTTATTGGCCATTTTGAATCTGACAACCAAATGGTTTACTATGCCAGGAATGACAAATTAAAGAGGAATGGTATTGCATTCATTGTCAAAAAGACCATATCCAGACCAGTTATGAGGTACAAAGTTGTCTGTGATAGGATAATATCCATGCGCCTACAGGGAAGACCAGCTAATACCACTATTATTCAAATTTATGCATCTACCACTAAAGCCAGTGAGGATGAAATAGAAGAATTCTACCAACTTTTTCAAACTGAAATTGATCAAACATGCAATCAAGATGTATTGATCATTATTAGTGATTGGAATACAAAGCTTGGGAGCAAAGAGGAAGTATTCATTTTGGAAAATATTAATTTGGTGATAGAAATTATGCTGGAGATCACATGACAGAATTCTGAAAAATCAATGATTTGTTCATTTCCTATACCTTCTTTAGACAACATGAGATGATTATACACATGGACCTTACCAGATGGAATACACAGAAATCAAATTGACTACATCTGTGGAAAGAGACGATGGAAAAGTGCCATATCATCAGTCAAAACAAGACCAGGTACAGAGTTTGGAACCATCAGTTGCTCATATGCAAATTCAAACTGAAGAAATTGAAGGTGAAGAAAATGAAAACAAGTCCACAAGAGCCAAAATATGACCTTGAATATATCCCACTTGAATTTAGAGAGCATCTGAAGAATAGATTTGATACGTTAAACACTAAAGATCAAAGACCAGAAGAGTTGTGGGATGACATCAAGAACATCATACAGGAAGAAAGCAAAACGTCATTAAGAAGACAGTTAAGAAGGAAAAGGTCAAAATGGATGTCAGAAGAGACACTGAAACTTGCTGTCCAGTATAGAGATGCTAAAACAAATGGAAGAAATGAGGAGGTACAAGAGATGAACAGAAAATTTCAAAGGTCAGCTTGAGAAGACAAAGTCAAATATTACAATGAAATGTGCAAAAATCTGGAGTCAGAAAACCAAAAGGGAAGAACATGGTCAGCATTTCTCAAGCTGGGGGAAATGAAGAAAATATTCAAGCCTCAACTTTTGTTATTGAAGGATTCTCTGGGCAAATTATTGAATGATGCAGAAAGCATCAAAAGAAGATGGAAGGAAGACAGAGTCACTGTACCAAAGGAAATGGTTGATGTTCAACCATTTCAAGAGGTAGCATATGATCAAAAGTCAATGATCCTGAAGGAAGAAGTCCAAGGTATATTGAAAGAACTGGCAAAGAACAAGGCACCAGGAATAGATGGAATAAAAATTAAAATCTTTCAAGAAAGTGAGGCAGAACAGGAGGCACTCACCCATCTCTGCCAAGAAATTTGGAAGACAACTATCTGGTTGACTGATTGGAAGGGATCTGTATTTTTGCCCATTCCAAAGAGAGGTGACCCAACAGAATGCAGAAATCATCAGGCAATATCTTTGCTATCCCATGCAAGTAAAGTTTTTCTAAAGGTAATACAGAAATGGCTGTAAGCATACATTGACAGAGAACTTCCAGGGGTTCAAGCCGGATTCAGAAGAGAACGTTTAATGAGGGATATCATTGCTGATGTCTGATGGATCTTGGCTAAAAACAAAGAATACCAGAAAGATATTTACCTGTGCTTTATTGACTATGCAAAGGCTTTTCAATTGTGTGGATCATGACAAGCTATGGACAACATTGCGAAGTATGAGTATTCCAGAACACTTAATTGTGCTCATGAGGAGTCTGTACCTGGACGAAGAGGCAGTTGTTCAAAAAGAACATGGGAACACTGAATGGTTTAAAATTAAGAAAGGTGTACGACAAGGTTGAATTATTTCACCATACTTATTCAACCTGTATGCTGAGCAGATAATCTGACAAGGTGGGTTGGTTATATGAAGAAAAACATGGCATCAGGATTGGAGGAAGACTCATTAAAAACTTGCGATATGTAGATGATACAAACTTGCTTGCTGAAAGTGAAGAGGACTTAAGTATTTACTGATGAAGATCAAAGACCACAACCTTTGGTATGGATTGCATCTCAATGTAAAGAAAACAAAACTCCTCACCACTGGACCAATAAACAACATTGTTATCAACAGAGAAAGGATTGAAGTTGTCAAGGACTTCATTCTTCTTGGATCAACTATCAACACTCATGGAAGCAGCAGTCAAGAAATGAAATGATATACTATTGTATTAGTCAAATCTGCTGCACAAGACGTTTTGAAAGTGTTGAAGAGCAAAAATGTCAGCTTGAGGGCTAAGGTGCACCTGACTCAAGCCATGGTATTTTCAATAACCCGATACGCATGCAAAAGTTGAATAGTGAATAAGGAAGATTGTAGAAGAACGATGCATTTGAGTTATGGTGTTGGAAGAGAATATTGAAAGTGCCATGCATGGGCTGCCAAAAGAACCAATAGATCTATTTTGGAAGAAGTGCAGCCAGAGTGCTCCTTGGAGGCCAAGATGGCAAAACTTCAGCTCTCATACTTCAGACATATTGTCAGGAGGGACCAGTCACTGGAGAAGGCTATCATGTTTGGTAAGGTGGAGGGTCAAAGGAAAAGAGGAAGACCACCAGCAAGATGGATTTGCAAAGCGGCAGCATCAGTGGCCACAAGTGTGGCAACAATTGTGAGGTTGGCCCAGGACTGGACAGTATTTCGTTCTGTTGTACATAGGGTCACTATGTGTTGGTAATGACTCGATGGTACCTAACAACAACAACAACATATGTAGCTAAAAGAGATCTGGTTGCTTAGTGGGTTACGAGTTGGACTGTTAATCTCAAGGTCAGCAGTTCAAAACTACCAACTACTGCATGGGAGAAAGATGAGACTTTCTGCTCCCATAAAGATTTACAGCCTCAGAAACACAATACAGGGTTGCCACAAGCCAGAGCTGACACCACAGCATACAAGCATCAACACCATATGCAGATGACACAACCTTGCTTGCTGAAAACAAAGAGGACTTGAAGAATTTAGTGAAGAAGACCAAAGACTATAATCTTCAGTGTGAATTACACCTCAATGTACAAAAAACGAAATCCTCACAATAAGTAACATCACGAAAAATGGAGAAAAGATTAACATGCTAAGGATTTCATTTTACTTGGATCTGCAATCAATGCCCATGGAAGCAGCAGTCAAGAAACCAAAAAGCAAAGATGTCACTTTGAGCACTAAGATTTGCCTGACCCAAGCCATGGCCTTTTCAATCACCTTATATGCATATGAAAGGTGGATGATGAATAAAGAAGATTAAAAAAGAGCTGGTTCCCAGAAGAGCAAACAAATCTGTCTTAGAAGAAATACAGCCACAATGCTCCTTAAAAGCAAGGATGATGAAATTTTGTCTCACATATTCTGGACATTATCAGGAGGGGCAAGTCCCTGGAGAAGGACATCACGCTTGGTAGAGGATCTGTGAGAAACAGGAAGACGCTCAACGAGATGGATTAACCCAGTGACTCCAACAATGAGGTCAAACAGCAACAATTGTGAGAATGGTGTAGGACTGGGCAGTGTTTTGACCTGTTACAGTATCACTGTGAATTGGAACTAACTTGACAGCACCTTACAACAGCAACCACAACAATGTTGTTGTTGTTCTCAGGTGCCATCGAGTCAGAACTGACTCATAGAGACCCCATGCACAGCAGAACGAAACAATGTCCGATCCTGGGCCAACCTCACTACCGCTGACACACTTGAGTCCATCAATGATGCCACCTGGCCAAT
>NW_006408603.1:10998093-11028135 GCF_000296735.1 Chrysochloris asiatica
TGACATCAAGAACATCATACATGAAGAGAGCAAAAGGTCATTAAGAAGACAAGAAAGAAGGAAAAGGTCAAGATGGATGTCAGAAGAGACTCTGAAACTTGCTGTCCAACACAGAGAAGCCAAAACCACAACAATAGTGAATGCTTATTAGTAACGAAATAGTGTTTAACATCACAAGTTCAGTAGATATTTTACCTTCTCTAGCATTTTTGTGATGAACTTATTTTTAAATAGGATGAATCATACCATCTCTGAATTACATTTGTCCCTTGTCTCTAGAACCATTTCTCCTCACACATCACTCCTTTAGGCCACCCCACACATTTTTCTTCAGATGGTTAAAGAAGCCATAACAGAATAAAATCTAGCCAGTAGAAGGTTAAATCTGCAAAGGAATATTGAAAATAATATGAACATTTTTTTTTTGTAGCTAAAGACTGTTGCTGTTGCTAAGTGCTATTGAGTCAGTGCCAACCCATAGCAGCCCTGTACAGGGTTTCCGAGGAGTGGCACCACTGACCTTGTGGTTCATAGTCCAGTGCTGATCCTACAGCATCACCCAGGAGTCCTTCAGCTATTGTCTACAGGTAACATTATCCACAAGTACTAGGGCTTAGACCACTCATTTGTTTGTTCATTTATACAGTTAATATTTTGTGAAGTCTTGGGAACTCAGGGATACGTTCCTTAAAAAACCCTCTTAAGACCAATAAAAATAACTGTAAGACAAAATAGGACATGATATTGGTGAGGGTGGGTGAGTGGTAATGGTGATAACACAAGGACTAGGTTGGCATTCATTATCAAAGAAGAGTTTCCTGAGAAGGTGACCTTTCACTTGATCTTGCAGGAGTCTAATGAACCTTCCCATCTAGTAACCTGTATTATACATTGATTGCATAGATGTCTCAAAGTCCTGGTGTGGCACTGTAGGATAAGCGCTGGACTACAAACCGCAAGGTCAGTGGTTCAAATCTACCAAATGCTTCTTGGAAACCCTATGTTGTTTTTGTTGTGTTCCGTGGAGTTGGTTCCAACTCATAGTGAGCCTGTACAGGGCTTGCAAGGCTGTAAATCTTTACAGGAGCAGAAAACCTCATCTTTCTCCTGTGGAACAGCTGGCAGTTTCGAACTGCTGACTTTGTGGTTCACAGCCCGATTCATAACCACTGTGCTGCCAGAGCTCCTTGGAAACCATATACGGGGTGCCTATGATTAGGAACTGATTCTATGGCACTCAACAACTACAACAATGGCTCAGGCAGAGTGATAGTTCAGTGGTAGAACTGTTGCTTTCCATGGAGGAGACCTAGGTTTAATTCCCAGCCAATGCAGTTCAATCATAGCCACCACCCATGTGTCAGGGGAAGCTTAGGTGTGGATATGATGTTAAATAGGCTTCAGTGGAGCTTTCAGACTAAGACAGACTAGGAAGAAGGAACTGGAAATCTACTTCTGAAAAATCAGCCAATGAAAACCTTATGGTTCACAATATCAAATTTTATTGTGCTTGGAGTCCCCATGAAATGGAGTAACTAACAACAATATATATATATATATATATGACTTAGGTTAGAGCCATATTTTGTGATCATGAATCAAGAGTTACATGGCTGCTGTAGGAGCTCACTCCTAATATCACTGGCAAAATGTATTAAACAGCTGCTCTAATTTGCCACAGTCTGTATCTTGAATGAGATGCCAATTTGATTTTTAATGCTGTTGCATATTGACCATTGCTTAGCTCATTTAAAGGACCATTTGAAAAAAAACAGATTGAAAATCTTAGCTCTTTCTCCAGTTTATCTGCAGAGTATGAGACTTGTTGTTGTTGTTAAGTGCCATCGAGTCGGTTCCGACCCATAGCGACCCTGTACAGGGTTTCCGAGGGTGTAAATCTTTACGGGAGTAGAAAGCCTCATCTTTCTCCCGCGGAGCAGCTGGCAGTTTCCAACCGCTGACCTTAAGGTTCGCAGCCCGATTCGTAGCTGGTAGTTTCGAACCGCTGACCTTAAGGTTCGCAGCCCGATTCGTAGCTGGTAGTTTCGAACCGCTGACCTTAAGGTTCGCAGCCCGATTCGTAACCACTACGCTACCAGAGCTCCTTAGAGTATGAGACTATTTAGGAAGAATTTGGGGGTACAAAATCTGGAGGGCAAGACAGATCATAAATAGACAATATCTTTAAACCATAACTCTTTTGGATCAATTTAAATATATATTGCCTATATATTTAAATGCAGAGAAATGTACAAAGGGTAAGTCAAACTGACTTTAAAATAATTATTTTTTTAAAAAGTTTTCTGAGTCATTTACTTTTCTTCATTGATAATCGTTTTTGGTCCTTTATGGTTGTCTGGTGCCATTGAGTTGGTTCCAACTCACAGTGATCTTATGCACAACAGTATGAAACACTGCCTGGTCCACACCATCCTTACAGTCATCATTAAGCTTGAGCACATTGCTGATGCCACCGTACCAATTCAACTTGTTGGGGGTTTTCCTCTTTCTTGCTGACCTTCCAGATGAGAAATATTTTTGAGTCAGAGCTTCAACCCAGTTTGAGTCAGTTCAGTCATGGTTGAGAAAGCAAAACTGGAACAGGTCTGTAATTTTAAAATGTGAGTGAAATGGAGTGGAAAAAATTACAAATCAAAGCCCTGAAATGAGAGACTGGAAAAAGCCTTAGTGAACCCTTTCCATAGTCTGATGTATTGTTGTTGTTATATGCCATGGAGTCAGTTCCGACTCATAGTGACCCTGTACAGGGTTTCTGAGGCTGTAAATCTTTACGGGAGCAGAAAGCCTCATCTTTCTCCCACAGAACAGCTGGTAGTTTTGATCTGCTGACTGTGGGATTAGCAGCCTGATTTGTAACCACTATGCTACCAGAGCTCCCTAGTCTCATGTATAGTATTGGAGTATTGTTAAGACTGTGGCTAGTGACACACATTCAAAGCAAGGCGAGGAACTGCCATCTTTGAACTGGTACCATTGTTTGCCAGGATGCTGCTGAAGAGTTTTGGTTGTTATGCAATACACACTGCCCTTGTTTTCTAGGAGAGAGACTAAATTTCTAACAAGGGTTTAGACCCACCCATTATTTCTCCCATTCCAGTTATCATCCCACATTTAAAACCCACATTTTAAACATTCTGGTCAGTTCTGGTATTATTTTGTTGGCCATGACTGAACTGAGAAAAACCGGTTTAAAGCCCTTGGTTTAATCTATAGTGAAATCACTGCCACCATTTTGTTTACTCCACAAGACACTATTACAGAATGTTCTTGTTGTGTGCCTCGGAGTCAATTTCAACTCATAGTGACTCTGTATAGGGTTTCCTAGACTGTAAATCTTTACAGGAGCAGACAGCCTTATCTTTCTTCTGTGGCTTTAACTTTACTGAATTTGCAGGTAGCAGCTCAGGGGCTTCTTCTTATAGAATATTTGAGTTTCTAATCTCTGAATGTGAGAGATGTAATGAGCATTGTTGTTGTTAAGTGCCGGTGAATCAGTTCTAACTAATAGCGACCCTGTGTAGGGTTTCCGGGAGTTCTGGTGTGGGGCTGGCTGCAAGATAATGCATGGATCATAAATTCATTTTAAAAGTCAAGGTCAGCAGTTCAAACCCACCAGCTGCTCCTCGGAAAACCCTAGACAGGGTCTCTATGCGTTAGAACTGATTCGATTGTACTTGCCATGGACTTGAACCGCTGAACTTTAGGTTAGCCGTTCAGTGCTTATCCTACAGAGCCACATCAGGACTCCACAATAAACATTAGGAAAGCAATTATTAGGCAGTTATAAAGGGTTGCTATGTGTTGGAACCCACTCCGTGGCACTTAACAACAACATCTGCTATAAAATGTCCATCTTGATGCAGTAGAGACACAAAGACTTTGCTGATCGCTTTGTTTCAGTGGCAGAGACCCACTGGGTCTGGGTCTGCAGCATCTGGCTCTTTCCTCCTTTTGACTAAAAATTAAATGAATGGCTTCAATGGAGGTGTGGGGTCATAATTATTCACCATTCGCACTCAGTTCACAGCAAACAGCTGTAAAAAGAAATTCCAGGGAGCGACCATATCTTCCCAGGCACTTTCAAATAGGAGACAGATCAAAATGAAAGCTACAGCAGCAAAATCCCATTCACTTTGACTCCTGTAATTCAATTCTCCATCACACTGATGGAGATAGGCTGCCAGGCTACAGCCTTGTGTGAGTATTGATTACCCATTTTCCCCAGCAGCCTGTGGCAGGCTCCCCCCACTCCTCCCCACTCCCTGACAACCCTCACCCCCCCCCCCCAAACATACACACACAACTGTATTGAGAGAGAGACCATAGAAGCAGTGGGTGCTTGGGAGATTACTGCTGATACTTAGTGGTGGTGTGTCATGGATTTGTTCCCACTCATAGCAACCCTGTATAGGGTTCCCAGGCTCTGTAAATCTTTACAGAAGCAGAAAGCCTTATCTTTCTCCTGTGGAGCAGCTAGTAGTTTTGAACTGCTGACCTTGCAGTTAGCAGCCTGATTCATAACCCAGGTATCAGAGATCCTTGATACCTGGTGGTGGTGGTGGTGGCCGTACCATGGAGTCGCTTCTGACTCATAATGACCCTGTACAGAGTTTCTGAGGCTGTAATTCTTTACAGGAGCTGAAAGCCTCCTCTTTCTCCTGTGGAACCACTGGTAGTTTCCAACTAGCTGACCTTGAGGTTAGCAGCCCTACTCGTAACCACTATACAACCAGAGCATCTTATACCTGGGGGAGTGAAGCATAACTATGCATTTCTTAGATTAGGATTTTCACCATTTTGGAGTTTTTAACCATTGTCTTTTATTTCATTTTTTGCTTTATCAAACTGAATCAATCTTAACTTTGTGCCTAGGGGTATCCCAGAAGCAACGCCTGGTGCCTGGCTCCTGGCACTTAGAGTGATTAAGTAGCCAGAGACAAATTAATAAGAATGTGGAAAGATCACATTCTACATTCTAGAAGATGAGACTTCATTTTGCTGGTTGCTCTGCTAGGTCTGAGGTGAACCTCAAGAAGAAGGTATATTCTACCTGTTTAGTAGTCGTAGGTTAGTACCTGTTTATAAATTACTCTAGTATTGACTGCTATAAACAGTTAACAGTAAATACAAAAACTCGACTACACAGAAAGATCTGGAGGGTCTACTTTCTGCCATTTGTCACATCTTTGTCTTGGAGAATTAGCTAAAATGTAATAAAGCTTTTATATGAAACCCTATTTTACTTTTACCATGTTATTGTTGTTAAGTGCCATCCAGTTGGATCTGACTCATAGCAACTCTGTTTAGGGTTTCTGAGGAGCAGCTGATAGATTTGAATCACTCTCCTTTCGCTTTGCAGCCTAGTGTTTATCCTATAACACAGCTCCGTTTAGAAAGTGCTAAATAAATATTTATTAAATGATGTAAGTAAATCCAATTTGGTTGATTTGTAATCTTTTTTTTTAATGTTTTATTGTGAATTATGTGATAGTTTACATGGGAGAACATTAGTTTTACATTCATCCTATTGTATATTGTTTCATTGCCATGGTTACAATCCCCTCCATGCATCATCAACCAACCAAATGGTATACACTACAAGCATGCCCCCCCCGCCCCCGCCCCAGGTCATCAGCACACAGCCCCTCTCCTTCTCTGTGTCTAACGTCCCCAACTGCTCCATCTCTCCATGTCATCATCTCTGCCTCCATGTCAGGCATCATTGCTCCTCTGGGTAGGGTCCTGCTCTCCACTCTTCTCCCTTGATGGTCCCAGGGACCATCTCCCTTGATGGTCCCAGGGACCATCTCCCTTGATGGTCCCAGAAAAACTTCTGGTATTTATTTATTTATTTATTGTAATGGACAATAATTTCCTATTTAAAAATTATTACTTTTCCTATGTTGCAATGACATCTAAAATTTTTAAACAATACTTACCCTGTTCTCTCCAGGGCTACAAAATTCATCTTCTTTTCTCTTTCTAATAACTTGAATTGTCACATTCTCTTGGAGTAATCCTCTTTAGATTAATCTCATTGTTTTTTGATTCCTAAATTTAGTTGCTGAGGGATGTCAGCAAGGAGAGAAACCAAAGCTAGTGCAAAACATGAAATTTTAGGAAATTTCTGCTTAATCAACTTAAAAGTGGCAATCAACAGCAAAACAAACAATTTGAAGCAGAAATATTTATCGTGCTTTTATTGTGACCAGATATAGTGTTCTTTTAACGCTGTCAGCCAACTTCCCTTTTCCATTTGTATTTGCAATAAAAGCCAGTTTATGTTTTTACAGGTAACTTAATACCAAGATTGCAAAACCCGAGCATAAACAATTTGCAGAAATGCATGAGTGACTGTGTGTACATGTGTGCTTGTGTAAGATTAATAATGTACATTAGCTCTTCATTTTGGTGCTTTTTAGCATTCTATGTCAATTCCCAGAAAAACTGGTCAACCTTTCTATTAAATCAATTTTTGTATTGTCTTAATGCTTCTCATGAGCAACAAAAGATACTCTGAAGCAAAGCATTTAAAAGTGCCTATCATAATGTGTCAGACTGAAAAGTTGTTTGAACTGTAAGGTCAGTGGTTCAAGCTCACCAGCTGCTCCTTACAAACCCTGTACAGGGTTGCTATGGGTTGGAATCAACTAGACAGCACTTGCAACAACAATCAGTCTTTACCAAATACATTTTTATTATTTTCCTACTATTTGAATGGCAACAGGGAGTATGTCACTTATGTAAATAATTTAAAACTGTACTTTATTAATGCATTCATACAGGTGTAGAGCATTTAAAGTTGTCTGTGTATAAAACCATCTCATCTGTTCTACAGGCTCTTCTGTGTAGTATATATAGTTTCTGGAGAGGTAGAATGGCATCTTGTTGAAAGAAGTAGAATGTTCAGATTCCACTTCTGGCTCTGCCACTTTCCAGCTTACTGTAGGAAAGATGCTTGAGATTTCTTAGCCTTGATCTTGTTATCTATAAAATAAGGTACATAAGAGAGGAGGAGTCCTGGTGTGGCACCGTGGGATAAAGCACTGGACCGCAAGGTTGGTTTGGACTACAAGGTTGGTGGTTCAAACTTACCAGCCACTCCTTGGAAACTGTATTCAGGGTCACTGTGAGTCGGAACCTACTCAATGGCATGTAACAACACCACCTATGAGAGGAAGGAGTCCTAGTGTGGACGCCTCTCCTAGGTGTTGTTGTTGATGGTGTGGTACTGTAGGATAAGCACTGAACTGCTAACCTTCAGGTCGGCAGTTCAAACCCACCAATTGTTCCTCAGAAACAGGGTTACTATGAGTCAGAACCAACTTAACAACAACAACCTCAGAGAGGTTATAAGAATAAAATAAAACAATGCGTATGAAGTGTTTAGTAAAATTATTGTGGTCCTTGTTAAGTGCTTTCAAGTTGGTTCTCACTCATAGCATAGAGAAATGAAATGGTTGTTGCTATGTATAAGCCCATTGTTGATGCCATTGTGTTAATCCATATTGCTGGAGGTCTTCTTTTTAGTTGATCCTCCACTTTTCCAAGCATCATGTCCTTCCCTCAAGGCTGTTCCCTCCTGACAAGTCCAAAGAAGGAAAGACAAAGTCTCACCATTTTAGTGTGTTAAGAGCCTTCTGACTGTGCTTCTTCCCAGACATTTGTTTGTTCTTCTGACAATCCATTGCACTTTCAATGTTCTTCATCAACACTTTAATTCAAAGGCATCCATTCTTCTACAGTCTTTCTTATTCATTGTCCATCTTTCATATACATATGAGGCAAACTTGGGTCAGGTTTACCATAGTCCTTAAACTGACATTGTTGCTCTTTAACACTACAAAGAAGTCTTTGGCAGCAGATTTGCCTAATGAAATGCATCCTTTGATTTTTCTATTGCTGCTCCCAGGAGTGTTTATTGTGGATCCAAGAAGTCTTTGACAACTTCAATGTTTTCTCCATTGATTAGGATGTTATTTATTTGTCCAGTTGTGGGGATTTCTGTTTTCTTTACATTGAGATGCAATTCATATTGTAGGCTGTAATCTTTGATTTTTACTGGTATTTCAAGTCATCTTCCTTTCAGCAAACAAGGTTGTATCATCTGCATATCACAGGTTGTTAATAAGTCTTCCTCCAATTCTGATACTATGTTTGTCTTCATAGAATCAAGCTTCTAGGACTATTTGCTCAGCATACAGATTAAGTAAGTATGGTGAAAGGATGGAAACAACCCTGGTACACACCTTTCCTGATTTTAAACCTTCCAGTATTCTCTTGTTTTGTTTGAACAAGTGCCTCTTGCTACAAGTTCCTCATGAGCACATTTAACTGTTCTGAAATACTCATTCTTCACAATGTTATCCATAGTTTGTTATGATCCACACAACAAAAGTTTACTTGCATGTGATATTAATGATATTGTTCAGTGATCTCCACATTCCGTTGGATCACCTTTCTTTGACGTGAGTACATATATGGATCTTTTCCAATTGGCATAGTCTAGTGAGTGTTGCAGCAGATTTTTGAAACATTTCAATTTGTATTCCACCAATTGTTTTTCACCAATGCCTTCAGTGCAGCTTGAACATCTTCCTTTAATACCACAGGATCTTGATCATAGGATACCTTTTGAAATGGTTGCGCATACAAAGAGGTATCATATTTTTTGGTACATTGACTCTGCGTATTCCTTCCATCTTCTTTTGATGCTTCCTGCATCATTCAATATTATGTCAATAGAATCATTCAGAATTGCAACCCGAGGCTTGAATTTTTTCTTCAGTTCTTTCAGCTTGAGAAATGCTGAGCATGTTCTTCCCTTTTGGGTTTCCTAACTCCATGTTTTTGTACATCTCATATGGTGGTGTGCCATTGAATAGGTTCCGGCTCACAGTGATCCTGTATAGGGTTTCTGAGACTGTTAATCTCTGTGGTAGCCGAAAGTCTCATCTTCCTCCCATAGAGCAGCTGGTGGATTAGAACTATTGACCTTGAAGTTAGCAGGCTTTTAAAAAAAAATAATGTGACTTAGGTAGAAGTTTTGAGGTGCTGTAGGATAAAGCACTGGACCGCAAGTTCAGTATGAAACATAAGGTTGGCATTTCAAACTCAACAGCTGATCCTTGAAAACCCTATATAGGGTCACTATATGTCGGAACCAACCCGGCCACACTTAACAGCAACAACAACGTGGAGGTTTACAGAATAAATTGATATTTTATTCAATAGTTCATACACATTTTGTTTCATGACACTAATTTCAATTTCCACAATGTAACAACACTCTTGACACTTCCTTCTTGTTTTTCCTGTTCCCATTTGTCCTTCTTTCCTATTCCTTTCTGTCTTATAGTCATTAGTCCTGGGGAAATGCTACCCTTTTAATCCCAAGTGATTGATTGTTCTGAGTGCCTAACTCCCTGGTGTTATTGTTCACTTTAAAGACCTGTCTATTGTTTGGCTGTGGTCTGTTGTTTAGATGTGCTCTGGACTGCAAAGTCGGTTTGACCCACAGGTTGGCAGTTCAAGCTCATCAGCCACTTCTTGGAAACCCTATACAGGGTCATTAATGGGTGGTAACTGCCTCGATGGCACTTAACAGCAACAAAAGTAAAATTGTTTGGTTGAAAGTAATGTCACAGGTATGAGTTCATTTCCAGCTTTGAAGGGTGGCTAAGGGCCATAGTCTCAAACGTTATAGTCTCAGTCTCCATCAGACTAGTGAGCCTGCTCCTTCTTATGATTTTGAATTTTGTTTCACAATTTTCCCCACTTTTTCTAGGACCTTCTGTTGTGATCCCTTTCAGAGCAGTGGTAACCAGGCACCACCTAGTTCTGCGGGTCTCAGAGTTCCGGAGGCTGCGATTCATGTAATTTATTAATCCTTTGGACTAATTGTCTCCATGCAGCCTTGATTTTCTTCACTCTTCTTTACTTGTCATATGGAAAGAGACAAATAGTTGCACTTTAGTTGGCCACTTATGAGTTTTTAAGACCAGTCACTTCTCATTTTGCCCCCTGTATGTTCCATAATATTCATAAGTGTATTTGTAGCAAAACATAGAAATATCCTTCATCAAACCCTTATATATTTGAGGGTATATTCCCACTCCCTCTCTCATACCTGTCCATGTATCTACTCATAGAACACTGTTGTTGATGGATTTATATATACCAGTCCTTTAACCTTTGTATTCCTCCCTGTATCTTCACCTGTCTTCATTATTTTTCTTTCATTATAATACTTTACTTTGTCTCCTTTGAAATGTTCTGTTCAGTTTTTTTTTATTCATCATTGCTTCTAGTTGCTACAGATTCTCTATGATCAAGAGCAAGTCAGAGTTTCCTCTGACACCATTTTAGTTTTTTTTCTTTCTTTCCTTTTTAATGACATTTTTTTTTTCATGGATGATGTTTTGATGTCATCCCACTATTCTTCTAGTTTGGGGTCATTAGTCTCTAATGTAGTAAATCTTGTTTGGACATTAGCATTCTTAAGATGGTCTCTCAATTCAGGTGAGATATATTTGAGACCATATTTTGTCTCTTGGGAAATTGTTTTCATTTTCTTCAGCTTCAGTCTGAACTTGCATATGACCAATTGATTGCTCCACAGTTGGTCTTTGACCTTGTTTTGGCTGATGATGTTGAGCTCCTTCATTGTCTCTTCCCACAGATGAAGTCAATTTAATTCTTGTGTATGCCACAGGTGAGGTCTACACATATAGTCACCTTTTATGCTGTTGAAAAAAAGGCATTTGCTTTAAATAAATCTTTGGTCCTGCAAAATGCTATCCTGCAATCTCCAGCATCATTTCTATCACCAAGACCATATTTTCCAACTACTGATTATCTTTGTTTCTAACTTTTGTTTTCCAATCACCAGTAATTATCAATGTATCTTGATTGCATGTTTGATCTATTTCAGACTGAAGCAATTGATAGAATTCTTCAATTTTATCATCACTGGCTTTAGTGGTTGGTGCATAAATTTGAATAATGTATTAACTGGTCTTCCTTGTACGTGTATGGATATTATCCTATCACAGACAATGTTGTACTTCAAGATAGATCTTAAACTGCTGTTTTTAACATTGAACACAACACTATTCCTCTTTAATTTGTCATTGCCAGTATAGTAAATCATCTGATTGTTTCAAAATGGCTAATATCAGTTCCTTTCAGCTCATTAATGCATAGGTTATTGATCCTTATGTGTTCAATTCCATTTCTGATGACTTTCATTTTTCCTAGATTCATACTTTGTACATTCATGTTCCTATTACTAATGGATGGAGTTCTGGTGTGGTGCTGTGGGTTAATGCACTGGACTGCAAAGTTGGTTTGAACCACACAATCAGAGGTTCAAGTTTACTAGCTGCTCCTCAGAGCAGGGTCTCTATGGCACTTACCAACAGCAACATTACTAATTGATATTTGTAGCTGTTTCTTCTAATTTTGAATTGTGCCCATCAGCAAGCGAGGGTCCTGAAAGCTTTTCTGCATTCACATGATTAAGGTCAACTTTACTTTGAAGAGGCAATTCTTCCCCTATTGTATTTTGAGTGCCTTTCAACCTGAAGGGTTCATGTACTGGAATTATATTTGACAGTGTTCCTCTGCTGTTCATAAGGTTTTCAGTTGCTAACCATTCTGAAGTGGTTCACCTCTCCTTCCTTGTCTGTCTTAGTCTGGAAATTCTGCTGGAACCAATCTACTGTGGGTGACCCAGCTGATATTTTAAAGACTGGTGGTGGCATAGATTCCCATATCACAGCAACACATAAGCCACCACAGTATGACACACTGGCAGACAAGTGGTGGTTTAGTACAATAGTTAGTACATAATTACTATTTAGTATCATTATCTGATCTCAGGCAGGAGTTATGAGTTTTACTAAACATGCTGTCTTTTTTTCTAGGAAAGTGTCTAATTGTGGCACGATGGATTAATAGTAAAAATTTAAACATGAATCAAGTAAGTGTGTTTTTCAATGGACGTGGTAAGGAGTGGGGCTTTCTGGTACTCCTAAGTTCTCTTCATATGACACAAGCCCACCTATATTGTTTCATTTCCCAAGAACATTTTTGGTGGCAGGATTATTCTGGGTGATACACCGAAATGGTAAGTGCAGCCCTAGCCTTGCTGTTTTGTCTTACCTCTACTATCATCATATAGTTTATAACCTTGTTCACCTCTTTCAATCATTCCCTACTAGTTGCTATGCATTCGAGATAGGAAATGCATCAGGCAAATCCCTGTTCTCAAGGGCTCACAGAATAGTCAGGGTAGGGGTTTGGAGAGAGTGTTGGTAATTGTGGTGAAAGATAAGTAAAGAGCTAACTATGCTACAAAGTGGTGAATTCAGTGCATGTGATAAGTGAAGTTTTGTGAAAATAGAGGCACCAAACTTGCCCCTATAAACATTTCCTTACCTTGAAGTTTATCTTCATCCTTTTAATGTAAAGATCTCTCAATCTGACGATTTGTATATACCAACATACAAATGAAATTTAAATGTTCCACAAATTAGATTAAGGCCTTCAGTAGCTGACAAGAATACAGAGAGTTATTTAGCTTTTCCCTGTAAGTCTAACCTCCTTGGTCATCTTTAAAACATAATGTGTGCATATATCACTGCTGATGTTCAACAATAGATTCCTGTCTAACCATAGCTTGAGGGCTGCAGCAATTTTAATGGGACTGAGCTGAGGCACAATTGGTTTACTGGATTAAACCTTTGGATTTTCATTGTGTGTGTTATGTGTATATCCACAGGGGAGGGAGGAGGAGGAACTCATGCATTTTTCTTTTATTTGGGTATCAGCTGGCCAATTAGTCTTTTGTTAGACCATCCCTTGTAAACATTTGCAGAGTTGGTCACATTCTAATATTCCTTTCTTAGCCAGGTTCTTTGTCTGTCAGAAATGATCTCAAACAAATTTCTTTCTTTAGATAGTGAATACAATTTTGAACAAGGGCCATGGTAGACCATGTTGTGGAGGTTGCTGTTATAATCATCATTGTCAAGGCTTAAACATGTCAGAAGAGAAAAGAAAATTCTGTGACCCTAACAAGACCCTGCTCAGTTGTAGCAAGTCTCAAAATCTTTGTACTCATACTAATTTGGGCATATTTATTTTAAAAGATTGATTATCATAAGAATCTTACTCTATTCCTATTTTCACAATAGTTTTCTGGTATTTATTTTTTAAATGATATTAAATTATCCATAACTTAGTCACATCCTAAATGTTTATGTAAAACTAAAAGGCATTTGATTCTAGTTGAAGAAACTGAATCCAGCAAGAGTCTGGATTTCAATTTGCAGTCTACAACATTTGTAAGTTTCTGTATTTTTAATACTCTAAGAAATTCAATGCTTTAGTTAGTCCTCTTATGAAATAAGAAATAAGAAATAAGAAATTTGGGCTTTTAAATTTCTTGTCAGTATATAGGTGTCAGTGTTTTTGTAAAGAAGTTGGAAGAGTAAAAAGAAAAAAAATTATAAGGATTTTGAAATAACACCAATGTAGCAATCAATGAAGTCACATGATTCTTAACCTTCTTTAATTAGCAGTCTTAATCTATTAGAACTAAATACATAACCTGTAAATTCTCTTAATTAGCAGTCTTAGTCTATTAGAACTAAATACATAACCTGTAAATTCTCAAGTTCAGACTTTTCTGATTATGGTATAATTTTTAGTATGGAAAGGGACCATCATCTGTTGTCCCGCCTTTCAGATAGCTTGGATACTATAAAGTACAAGATAAGGCTGAAGTAAGAATCAACTTGAACTTTAATGCAAGAGAGAAGCAGAGGACTGCCCACCTAGCAGGGCACAGAAAGGTTAATGAGGCACACAGGAAGGAGGCATCTACTTCATGTGTTCCTCATACTTTGTTTGCAAATAACACTGTTTGTGAATCTTCGCTGGTCTTTTTGCACTAGGAAGAGAGGTCTCAGAGAGTAAAAAGTGCAATGTAACTCATTCATTTATTCCTTCATTTACTCACATAATTAATATTTATTGAGTGCTTATCGTAGAACCCTGATGGAGCTGTAGGATAAGCACTGTATTCCTAACTGCAAGGTCCACAATCAAATCCACCAGCTGCTCTGAGGGAAAAAGATGATGTTTTTGCTCCCAGCAAGATTTACAGCCTTGGAAACCCTGTACTGGGTGGCTATGAATCAGAATTGACTCAGTGACAGTTGCTGTTGTTAAGGGCTGTTGAGTCGGTTCTGACTCATAGCAACTCTGTATAGGGTTTCCAATGACTGGTGGTGGGTTTGAACTGCCAACCTTATGGTTCAAACCAACTGTGCAGTGTAGTGCATTATCTTGTAGCATCACACCAGGACTTCAATAGTAGTTGTTGTTATTAAACACCCTCAAGTTGGTTTCAACTCATGGAGACCCTGTATAGAGTTTCCAATGAGCAGCTAGTGAGTTTGAATTGTCAACCTTGTGGTTCAAACTGACCTTGTGGTCCAGTGCTTTATCCCACAGTGCCACACCAGGACTCCTCAATGGCAGTAGGTTTGTTTCTTGTTATGTGCCAAGTACTGAGGTTGGTTTTGGGAATTTGAGAATGAATAAGTCACCATCTCTAAGTTCATGGTCTCAGTCTAGCAGGGAATTGACATTTCCATCAGTAATTATAACTTGCAAAGATAATCTTTATGATGGTGAACTATACAAGGTCGCTATGAGTCGGAATCGACTCAACGGCACTTAACAATAACAATGACTAAACAGAAACAGCAATTATGTAGAAAAAAAATCAAGTTCAAGCTTGCAAGACAAGTTATGACCAGGAGGAAGTACTACGCACAGTACCTTTGATCTTCAGTTCCTTCACCTGTAGAATGGAAGCAACATTTCTCTCATTGGCAGGTAATGTATATAAAGTGTGGTTACAAACCGGGCTGTGAACCTCAAGATCTGAAGTTCAAAACTACCAGCTGTTCCGTGGGAGAAAGATGAGGCTTTCTGCTCCCGTAAAGATTTACAGCCTCGGAAATTCTGTACAGGGTCACTATGAGTAGGAACTGACTCCACGGCACGTACAACAACAACAACAATGGAGTGCTTGGGACATAGTAGGCATTCAATAAATAGTATATCCTGTGGATGTGTCCCAGGTGCTAATTTAGGTCTCTAGGCAGTGGGACCATGTAAGTAGTCCCAAAGTCCTGCTATAGATTGGTAAATGTCTTCAGGTGAACTGTGGGGTTCAGGAACATCCAGGAGTTGCCATTGACAGATTTCGGTTCCTCTCTCACAATTCATTGTCACCGTTGTGGTTTTTAGGAACCATTAAGTCAGTTCCAACTCCTAGTGACCCAGCACCCAATAGAATGAAACTCTGCCCAGTACTATGCCGTCCTCACAATAGTAGCTATGTTTGAGCTCATTGCTGCTGCCACTGTTTATCCATCTAGTAGGGGTCTTTCTCTTTTTCGCTGACCCTCCACTTTACCAAACATGATGTTCTTCTCCAAGGACTGGCCCCTCCTGGTAAGTTGTTCCAATTTAAGGAATAGTCTAGCTTTACTGCTTCCGACACAGATTTGTTTGTTCTTCTGGCAGTTGACTGTACTTTTAAATATTCTTCTCCAACTCCATAATTCAAATGCATTGATCTTTCCATAATCTTCCATATTCGTTGTTCAACTTTCACATGCATATAAGGTGTTTTAAAATACCATGGCTTGGATCAGGTGTACCTTACCCTGAAACTGAAATCTCTGTGCTTTAACATTTTAAAAAGGTCTTTTTGTTGTTTAGTATCATCGAGTAGGTTCTGACTCAGAGTGACCCTATTTAAAGTTTCTAAGGAGTAGCTGGTGGATTTGAACCACTGACCTTGCAGCTGAAACCAACCTTGTCATCCAATGCTTATCCTATAGCACCACATTAGTACTTCTAAAGCGGTCTAAGGGGTGAGAAGTCCTTTGCCATTTTTGATGCTCCAATCTCTCTCACATTTTACTGTGATCCTTATGACTCATCGGTTGCCATTTAGTACCTTGTTTGCTTAAGGAACTCTGCACTAGCTTCCTTCTCTTCGAGGCCTTCCAAACAGCTCTCTCTTATCCTTCTATTGCTCCTCTGGTTCACTGTATTTGAGAAGTATTATTATGTGTTGAGGTTATGTCACATATATTATAATATTTATTATACATATTGTAAGAGTGGCTTGGGGATGGCATCTGACCGCCTATGATTTCACCAAGGGGAAGGATAATCAAGAATCAAACCCAACATCAGACCAAGGCTGATTGATATGAGGTGGAAGTCATACACACCTCCATCCTCCAACCTTCTTTACCAATTTTGATATTATTTGTCTCTCTCCTAACACTCTCTGCTTCTCTGATGAGTTTGATAATTCATTGCAATGGTCACATAGAACTTAGAGATAATATTCACGATTATGGGATTTATTAGGGAAGTTAACAGGTTACAATTAGGAATGAGAAATGCTCAGCATTTAGTCCTTCTGGGCTTCTTAGCTGTGCTCATAGGCACGCCTCTCTCTGATCCCCAGTCTCTCAATCTCCTGGCTTTGCATGACTTGGACAGTGTATAAAGTTCCCTTGTAGTTGTTGTTAAGTGCTGTCAAGTTAGTTCTGACTCATAGCGATGCTATGTAAGGTTTCTGAGGAGCAGCTGGTGAGTTTGAACCTCACACCTAGTTCAAACCAACCTTGAGGTCCAGTGCTTATCTTATAGTGACACAGCTCCTTTAGCCCTGCCAATAAATGCCCAAAAGACACTCCACTTTGCCATAAGCCTCAGCCCAAAGGAAGTCATGTTTAGTTCCATGGTTTGGCAAACCTAGCTCCCTGTGGATAACCCACTCCGCAAGCGAGCTTCCTGTCCAAAGCTCTTCAGCTCTCACCATCTGTGTGCCGGGAAGCCCACTGTTTTGTCTCATAGTTTTGGTGCTTGTACCACCACTTCTCCGTACCCCTCTGGTGTCATAGCTCTGTCTCATAGATGGAGGCATTTCAGTGCACAGGGATCTTGGGGTCCAAAGGAGAGGTACCACTCCTAGATCATCTTTCTTGTTAGTAGTGATGTCCCCTGTTCCAGTTTCTGAGATGGCACATTTAAAACCCAGCAGGATGGCAAAACTGGCCAATCTATGAAAGTTCTATACAGTCCCACCCAGTCATTTGGTGGCAGTTACAAAGGCTATGGCTAGAAGAATCAGATCAAATACATCACTGTATCACACATATGAATTATAAAAAGTTAGACAGAATTTATTTGGTCATTGCTACTGTTTTGTAAACTAAAAATAGCTACTATTGGATAATGTTTATTGAACTCTCACTGCCAGATGCCACACACTTTAGGCATTACATCAGTGCTCTTCAGATTCTAATGTGCATACATGGAGGACCAGGAGAGCTTGTTAACATGAAAATTCTGATTCAGTAGGTTTTGGGTGGGGCCTGAGAATCTGCATTTCTAACAAGCTCCTGGGTCTACACACATTTTTACTTTGTTGATGTTAAGTGCCATCACATTAGATCTGACTCATAGAGACTCTGTCTAGGGTTTCCGAGGAGTGGCTGGTGGGCTTAAACCACTGACCTTGTGGTCAGCAGTCCAATGCTTATCCTACAATACCACACCAGAACTTCAAAGCATTATTTGATCTTGACAAGCCTATGAGGTAAATACTATTTTTTCCCTTCCATTTTACAGATGTAAAAACTGAAGTTTAGAGGCGTTAATTTGCCCAAGGTCACATTGCTAGAAAATAGCAGAGCTGTCTCCTGGTATGGTGCTTGGGTGCCACTGAGTTGGTTCTGATTCATAGAGCCCCTGTTTAGGGTTTCCAAAGCTATAAATCTTTACGGGAGCAGAAAACCTCATCTTTCTCCCTCAAAGCAACTGGTAGATTTGAACTGCTGAGTTTGCGGTTAGCAGTTAATCTACTATGTTACCAGGGCTCCTTGTATCCCAGTTTGTGGTATGTTGTTGTTGTTCAGTACCTTCGAGTCAGTTCTGACTCATAGCAACCCTGTTTAGGGCTTCCAAGGAGCAGCTGATGGGTTTGAACTGCCAACCTTGTGGTTCGCCATCCAGTGCTGATCCTACAGCACCACACATCATAGTATATAAAATAGCGTCTTTGAAAATGTACTACAAAACTCAAGGGTGATTCTAATGCCACATGAAACAATGTATCTTTTACATTTCTCCCACTTTAATATTTTTCCAATTTTATTTCTCTTTATGCAAGACTCTGTATTTAATGGAGATTCAGATGTATTTGATTTCGTTTGGAAAGGTGGTATATAAAGTTTAGAACGATTTGTTTGCCAAAATCATGGCCTAGGAAACATTGTGCTTGATGCAATCTGTATTGAACAGAAGAGGAAATTGCTGGGGAAGTATGCATGTGAGGAAAGGAAATCCTCACATGGATTTATTGTTTACACTGGGTACACAGTTCGCTGGGATAGTCACAGGCAAGTGAAAAGAATGCAGTCCATAGCCTTAACAGATCACATCTTCTTTTACAAATAACATTTTGACCAGTTTACAAAATCAATATAGCGCATAATAAAAAATTTCTGAGTGACTGAAGTCTAATATGATAAAAAAAATTATTGTAAATCCTATCCAACTAGATTTCATATTTTATCTTCAAATTAAAAAAAAATAATACATTTCAAATGGATGACCAAGGACCACATTTACGTAGAAAAAGAAGAGTTTAATGTGGCAATATCTTGCCATAAGTAATTTAAGCCATGGTTTCACCCCTTCAGTCTGCCCCCCCATAACAATTTGCCTTTCCACCCCAGATATACTGAACCTAAATGCACATTTTAATAAGATCCCCATAAGATGGATATGGAAGAGAAACCTGGGAATTTTGTTAAAATGTAGAATCTAATTCAGCATATCTGGGCTGGAAATTAAATTCTCGCAGGGGCGTCAAACAGGAATGAACCTATTTGAAGTTTGATTTAAACACCATTTTGGTTTTGAGGGACATTGTGCAGCGAAATGAAGTGGACAGGGGTGTGGGGCTGGGGTCCCAAAATATTTATTTTTGGAACATAAATGCTCCCTTATCTAACAGCGGTTCTGAAGTTATTGCTGTTGTTACGTGCTGATGGGGATATGCCACTCGGTTTCTGAAATCTTAGCCTGACAGGAGCAACCCCAGGCTGATAAACTTTGCTCTCAAATCTGGTCCCCCGCCCCGTTGCAAGTCACGGGAGCATGCGCAATCTGTTTGCCAGCGCTCCCTGGGCTTTTCAGAAGCCAGTTTCTCTCCAGCAGGATTTCTTGGGGTCAGCTAATGGGCAACGATGGAGAACAATTCAGTCTGAGAGTGGAGAGGTAAACCAACTCTAAGTAAAAAGCACCTCGAATCGAAATGGATTGAGGGTGATAGGTGCTATAGGAGTCTCTTAATACACTTATTAAGGTGCAAAAACATCCTTAGGAGGAACTAAGTTAGTTATCTGTAGAAAGAGAATTTAGGGCAAAGAGCCGGAAAGAATGGATGAAAGAGCGACAATCTGGAAAACTTTCAGTGCTGTGTACTCCAGATGCTCCCTACCTTTAATTTCTCCGGGGAGGCAGGGTACACTAATTAAAAGGGTCATCTGAGACCCTTTAGATTGCATTCACTGTTTAGAGGGTTCCAGAAGGAACCCCAACGTATTACAATATTCAGCCACACTCTCCCCAAACCAAGGAAGCCTCCAGAAAGAAATACTTGGACGCCCAGGGTTGTGTAAACTATGCAAACCTTCGGGCTCTAGGTGGGCGGGGACGCTGGGATCTCCTCTGCTGCTCCGCCTCGCCCCCCCACTGGGCCCACCCCCTGCCCGGGTCTCAGCCGGGACCCCAGACCGGTGCCCACTCGCAGTCGCCTACCCCCTGCCTCTTGGGACCTCGCAGACCGCAGCAAGCGCGGCCGGGCGCGCTGGGCATGCTCAGTCGCGGGAGCCGGCTCGCAAGTCGGAAGCCTGTGGGCGGCCGCCGCAGCTGCGGAACCTGCCGGGGCGCTCAGAGGGAGGGAGCGCGCGACTCGCTGCTGCGGCGGCCGGGCCGCGGCGGACTCGGGCCGGGACCGGAGTCGAGCCCCGCGCGGGGCCCTTGAGCCGCCTGCCGCGGCGCCTACTCCTTTGAGCCCTCGCTGGGAAGGAGCCGGCGGCGGTTGGAGTCGGCGGGCTGCGGAGGAACCGCAGCGGCGGCGGCATCCTAGTCGCCTGCCCTGGCTCGGCCGCGTCCGGGAGCCGTCGGGCATGGAGCCGTGGAAGCAGTGCGCGCAGTGGCTCATCTACTGCAAGGTGCTGCCCGCCAACCACCGGGTCACCTGGGATTCGGCGCAGGTGTTCGATCTGGCCCAAACCCTCCGCGATGGAGTCCTGCTATGCCAGCTGCTCAACAATCTCCGGGCGCACTCCATCAACCTGAAGGAGATCAACCTGAGGCCGCAGATGTCCCAGGTAAGGAGCTCGCGGCGTGGGCGCCCGCGGTCCCCACCGAGCCTCCGCCTCCAGCCGGCATCTCCCATTAATCATCCGGTTAATTTCTTTGTGTAAATGCAAACATCTAGGTGCACTCCGGTTCCTCTGCTTCCCAGTCCATGGCTTTGGGATCCACTTCAGCTTGAAATGGTTTGGCTCTTTTGCTGAACGTTAAAGTCCTGCGTCTGGACATATTATGAGGGTTTTTAAAAAGGTTTTATGAGGCAAGGAAAATAAGTTGTCTAGAGTGCCTTTTGCTTTACTTTTTTTTTTGGGGGGGGGGCGTATTTGACGGGGAGTCAGGGATTTAGATCCAGTTATTTTATAATAACGATGGAGAGGGATAAAATGAGGTGATGGGATAATTTAGGCTGAAGTCCGTTCTTTGCTTTGAGCCTTTTCCCCATGTTTTCTTGAAAGAGGAACCATGATATAAATGAGGACTCTAGGAAGTGGAGGGCGTTCCGGTACCGTTATCTGCACAGGAAAGACACTGGTCAAAAGAGGAAAAGCGAGCAGCACACAGCGGCTGCTCTCTAAGGCCTCTGAGCTTGTGGCCAGCTGGCAAGGGTGAGGGTTGTGTTTACAGCTCTTAAACCATGTGAGAAGGGGAGAGCCCAGCCTCTCCCAGCAGCAACAGGAAGCGAGAAGTTCAGCTCGATTCCGCTTTCCTTCATTCAGGGTTCTGTGTTCAGGTGGTGTAGTGCATGCTTGGCCCCTGTAGCTGGAGCCTTGCATGGAGCTGCCACGTTATGGTTTAAAAGCTTGCTGGTCTGGGAGAGGGGGCTGTGTGCACCCAAGAGTTAGCTCAGTAGTTACAATTCAACAGGGTAGTTGGTTGATTCTGGGGGAAAGTTTTGGGCAAAAAGATGTTAAACACAATTCTGTTTTCTATTTCACAATGTGAGAGAGAGAGAGAAAAAAAAACCCAAATCTTAACCCCAAATACTTTGAACTTAAAAAATGAGAGGAAAGAGTACTCTCTATGACACATTTTAGAACTAAGCTTGTAAGATACAAATGGTAGCTACTTAGCAACCAGAGCAGTGTCTTCAAGAAGGAACTGACTTTATATGATTAAATATTTATATATTTAGAGCTAGAGCACGCATGCTCATCTGATTCTTGAAGTCAGTTTTTCAACAGGGTCCCCCTGTGTCTCACATTCTAAGGACATCCCTTGCCTCTTTGCCTTCAACCTCATTGTTGGCACTCCCCAAGAAAAAGCAGACTTGTAGGTAGTGAAAGCCACATGTAATTAAAAGTGAGCTAGATGATTTCATACTCTCTCGGAAACCTAGTTGCTGATTGTCAACTCTGTGGACTCCTTCAGAGTTCTCCAGGCAGCTCTGGACGTCCTGTCAGGGGCTTACCAGACGTTTTCATTACCATAGTAGCTGCTGTCCTGAACAGAGTTTCATAGGGAGTTGCAGTTGGTTTTCCTGTCCTACATCTCCCCATTTTCCACTTTGCTTAAGACTTTAGGAGGCAGTGTAGGCCAAGATGCCTTGACATCTTGGCAAAGAGTACAGTCCTATGTTAGTTTCCTTAACTGTCAGTGTTTTGGGACCCTCAGGGAACAAGGTGTTCTCAATAATCAAGTTTTCCCTGACAGCTGAGGTTTCCTTTTTTTAACCATCAAATTTTGATTTGAATATTAACAATAGCTGAAAATACTTCCAAGTGTAGTCTGTTTTTTCTTATCCTCTTAGAATAGACTAGATGCAATTCAATTTTTTGATGATTAAGGGTCATCATTAGAAACATCATTAATGAAAATTGAGCGTGTACAATGTTATGAGAGTTCTGCCCCGTACTAGGGGTATTACAGCAAAGACAAGATCTTTGCTGTCCAGGAATTACTACACTGTACTATCAGATAAATCCTCAGATTGTAATGAGGTAAATAGGACAGACAAATAAATGACCTTGCTCAAGCTGTTGAATTAACTCTCTCAACCTTGAACTTTCTAACTCCAAGTTCAGTGGGTTCCATTGTAAATTACCTATGGCTAAGAGCTACTACTGAAAGTTGATTTTGGAAACTATTACCAGAATACAGTGATGTCTATTTTTGCTTTGTCCTTTGCTGCATTGCCATATCTAAGGGCTGGACAGATGACTTTTTACTATATTGTTGTTGTTAAGTGCCGTTGAATTGATTCTGACATATAGTGACCCTGTATAGGGTTTCAGAGGAGCAGCTGATGAGCTTGAACCACCAACCTTGCAGTTCAAATGACTTTGCAGTCTGATGCCTTAGCCCACAGCGCCACACCAAGACTCCATAGGTTGTCATTAAATAATACTTATTGGTGCTGTGGGTTAATGTGCTGGACTGCAAGGCGGCATGAACTACAAGGTCAGTAGTTCAAGCTCACCAGCTGCTCCTCAGAAACCTTATGTATGGTCAGTATGGGTCAGAACTGACTCAACGGCATTTAACAACAACAACTGATTTCATGAAGCAAATTGATTATTTAACATGTCTATAGTTGCCCAATATGTAATATGCCGTCGAGTCGGTTCCGACCCATAGCGACCCTGTACAAGGTTTCCGAGGGTGTAAATCTTTACGGGAGTAGAAAGCCTCATCTTTCTCCCGCGGAGCAGCTGGTAGTTTCGAACTGCTGACATTAAGGTTCGCAGCCCGATTCGTAACCACTACACTACCAGAGCTCCTTAAGGATTGTTTATTATTAGCAGTGAATCCTGGTGTGGCGCTTCAGGATACATGGACTACAAGATCAGTTTGAACAGCAAAGTTGGTGGCTCAAACTCACTAGCTGCTCCTTGGAAACCCTATACAGGGTTGCTATGAGTGGGAACCAAATGGATGGCACTTAAAAATAACAATTTTTGTTGCAACTGGTGAGTTTGAACCACCATCCTTGTGGTTCAAACTGACCTTGCGGTCCAGTGCTTTATCCCACAACTCCACTCCAGGACTCCAACAATTATTATTAGCAACAACAATTAGTAACAATATTATTGAAAACATTTTTTATATTGTCCTGTTGTAATAGGTTGCAGTCAAATTTTAAAACAATTCCTAGGAACCTACTGAATCCCAGACATGGGTCAAGTTTGCTCTTGTGAATTTGGAGATTTACTACTTGTACTTGTGGCTTTTTGCTGTAACAGCCAGCCTATCCACCTTGTTAGGTTCTACTGATGCTATGAATTGAAATAGATGGTTTCCTTATAGCACACAGTTTCTTATGGCAGGAAATAATGGAACGTTCTAGCTATAGAATTTTGTAGCATTTTGAGCTCATTATGAGTAGATCATGACAAAGGAAATGTTATTAGTTTACTGATGTTTTGCTTATTGTTAATTTTATTTTGTTTTTCCATAAAAGAAGCTATGAAAGGATTAACTTCTCTTATGAAGAACATCTGGTAGAGTAGTGGTTACAAATCAGGCTGCTAACCTCAAGGTCAGCAGTTCGAAAGTACCAGGTGTTTTGCGGAAGAAAGATGAAGCTTTTTGCTCCCATAAAGATTTACAGCCTCAGAAATCCTGTACAGGGTCACTATGAGTTGTAACCGACTCCACAGCACGTAACAATAACAACAATCCCTATAGGGCAATTCTTCTCTGCCCTGTAGTGTCAGCACAAGTTGGAATTGACATGATGGCCGGTGGCTTCATCTTCACGCGAGAATAGATGTTCTTCTATTCTCTTCTGCTCTGTTTGCTGAGAAAACATAAATCTCTGCTTAATGATTGTTTCATTGTAGTTTTGAGTCTTGGAGTCTAAAGTTAGTTGATTATGCTTAAAAATAAAAGTGTAAGTGGGATCCAATTACACTAATTGTTCTTCTAGACTGTGTGCATCAGCCTCTTCTTGGTCTTGACATCTTGATAAGAGGACCATCTTTTTCAGATAAAAAATCAGTACATGGTGTCCAATGATGAATCTTTTTTTCAAACCTTCATCTAGAGTTTATTTGTAATAGTTGAGGAAGTAAACAACTACATTTAATTATACATTTAACATATTGTTTTTATTATAAAGAGTGTAGTTAAATAAAATCCGGATGGTCAGTAAAAATCCAAGAATTTTGTTATCTGTCTGTATTAGACGAGTAACCCTAGTGGTGCAGTGGTTAAGTGCTTGGCTGTGAAATGAAAGGTAAGTTAGAATCTTCCGGTTGCTTCGTGAGAGAGATGTGGTGGTCTGCTTCTGTAAATATTACAACCTTTGGCAGTTATACTGTGTCCTATAGATTGTTGGACTCAACTTGCCAGCAGTGGGTTAACAAACCTATATTGTTGTTGTTAAGTGTCATCGAGTCGATTATGGCTCGTAGTGACAATGTATAGGGCCCCAAGGAGCAGCTGGTGGATTTGAATACTGACCTTGTTGTTCACAGTCCAGTGCTAATCCTACAGTATTATACCAGAAGTCCATGAACCTATATTAGACAAGCTTATTTTTCATCAGAAACAGCATTATAACCAGGACATAAAAGCACCCAAATGATTCTTGAAGTGTCTACCTGTAATTGTAGTACCAAGGGGAGGTGGTGCATTATGGTGGATATGGATTATGGGCTTGATATCATTTTTCCTGGTTAAGGAGTTCTTCATGAATTTCCTGATGATCCAATAACCAACCATACATCTGCCACTGATAAGATGTGTATCTTATTATTTTGGATTTTGCTTTATGTCTTGAAGTGGTAATAATACATGTAATAAGTTATATAGTATTGGGGAGCACAGTGGCTCTGTAAAATAAACACTGGATTTCAAACCTTAATAAGGTTGGTAGTTTGAGCCCACCAGCTGCTCTGCGGGAGAAAGATGAGATTTTCTGCTGCTGCAAAGATTTAAAGTCTCAGAAACACTACATTGGTTCGCTCTGCATTGGAATCGCCTCGATGGTACGTAACAGCAGCAACAACATGTAAAGTATTGGATTGTCTTAAAAATGAATTTATCCAGGCTTAAAGGATCCATTTAACAAATTTGTTGAGTGCACTGGACTGCAAAGTCATTTGAATTGCAATGTTGGCAGTACATGCTCACTAGGTGCTCTCGGGAAACACTACACAGCAGAGTTGCTATGGGTCGGAACTGACTCGATAGAACTTAACAACAGTGATAAACTCCAAGAGCCCTGCTAGTGTAGTGGATTATGAGCTGGGCTGCTAACGGCAAGGCCAGCAATTCGAATCTATCAGTAACTCCACAGGAGAAAGAAGAGACTTTCTGTTCCCATAAAGATTTACAGCCTTGGAAGCCCTGTGCAGGATCACTATGAGTCAGAACAAACTTTACAGCACACCACTACCACCATGATAAGCACTGAACTGTGAACCAGAAGGTCAGCAGTTGAGTCCATCTACTACTCTGTGGGAGAAAGATGAAGCTTTCTGTTCCTGCAAAGATTTTAAAAGCCTCGGCAACCCTATACAGGTTTGCTGTGAGTTGGAACCAGCATGACCGCACTTAACAACAATAACAACAACAACAATGTGCAAGGTACTGTTTTAAACGTTGTATGGAACAGTAAACAAATTCACCAAAGTCTGCCTTCATAGAGTTTAATTCTAGTGGAAGAAATCGATAGTAGACAAAAAAAAAAAAAAAAGATTACATATTATGATGTAAAAAATCTTTTTAAATACTCTGAAGTGGAGTCCTGGTGTGGTGCTGTGGGCTGATGCAGCAGACTGCAAAGTCATTTGAACGGCAATGTTGGTGGTTCAGGTTCACCAGCTGCTCCTTGGAGCCTTATACAGGGTCGCTATGGGTTGGAATCGACTTGACGGCACTTAACAACAAGTAGTTTGATGTGCTATGAAGAGATTTGAAAGTAGATGTAAAGGAACTAAAGAGAATAGTCTCGAGAGGCGTCTTTGAAGAAGAAACAATTAAGCAGAGAGCAGAGCGAAGGAGGGAACAAGGGAATGTGGCTGTTTGGATGAAGAGGACCCTATACAGAAGGAACCTCAAATACTGAGCATCCTAGAGGAACAGCAAGAAGACCAGGGTGGTTGAAGAAGAATACAGGAGAGAATGTGATAGGATGAAGTTGGAGAGAAAATGGAAGTCAGATTTTTTAGGACTGCATGGGAGTCCTGGTGTGACATTGTAGGATTAGCAGCAGATCACAAGGTTGGCAGTTCAAACTCACCAGCTGCTCCTCAGAAACCCTATATACATTTGCTATGAATGGGAACTGACTTGGTGATACTTAATAACATCATGGGCTATTATAAGGATTTTGAGTTTCCCTCTGAGTGAAATAAGAAGTTATTGGAGGCTTTGAATAAAGGAGTGACATGGCCTGGCTTACCTTTTCATCACGCTCCCTGTGACTACTACGTTAAGAATAGACTGTAATACATCAAGGACAGAAGCTGGAAGGCTAAAAATGCATTCATTCATGAAAGTGATGAGGGTGATGTCAACCAGGTCGGTATCAATAGCTGTGCAGATGGTGAAAAATAGTCAGACTCTGGATATAATTTGAAGGCATAACTCTCCAAAGCAAATCCAGTGTCTTTGAATTGATTCTGACAGGAATTTATTCGTGGACTCAGATGAGCGTAAAGGAGCCAAGAAGGACTCTTGGACTACTGGTCAGAGAAATTGCAATGATGGAACTGCTATCAGTATACTGAATTGGAGAAGACTGAAAGAATGATAGTTTTGGGTAGATGTGTGTGTGTGGAGAAGGGAAGGGAGATCCAGAACCAGTTATGTTTGGGATGCTTAGTAGACATATATATGAAGATGTTGAGCAAATAGTTGGGGAATTTGAGATGTTAATGCAATTTTTGGAGTCATCAGTGTATGTTGTTGTTGCAAAATGCTTTCAAGTCAGTTCCAGCTCATAGCAACCATGTATACAGTTTCTAAGAAGTGGCTGGTTGGTTTGAACTGCTAACCTTGTAGTTAGCAGTCCAGTGCTTATCCTATAGCACCAGACAAGGACTCTCTTCAGGGTATGTTGTTGTTGTTGTCATGTGCCGTGGAGTCAGTTCCGACTCATAGTGACCCTGTACAGGGTTTCCGAGGCTGTAAATCTTTATGGGAGCAGAAAGCCTCATCTTTCTCCTGGTAATTTCAAACTGTTGACATTGAGATTAGGAGCCCGATACGTAACAACTACGCTACTAGAGCTCCTTCATCAGGGTATGTTGTTGTTGTTAGGTGCCAAAGAGTTGGTACAGACCCATAGTGACCTTATGCACAACAAAACGAAACACTGCCCAATCTTGGGCCAACCTCACCATTGTTGCCATGCTTGAGTCCATCGATGCTGCAATTGGCCAATCCATCTTGTTGGGGATCTTCCTCTTTTTCTCTGACACTCCACCATACCAAACATGATATCCTTCTCCAGTGACTGATCCCTCCTGACAATATGTCCAAAGTTTGGCTATCTCGGCCTCCAAGGAGCACTCTGGCTACACTTCTTCCAAAACTGATCTATTGGTTCTTTTGGCAGCCCTTTCAGTATTCTCCCTCCAACGCCATAACTCAAAAGCATTAATTCTTCTATGGTCTTCCTTATTCACTGTTCAGCTTTTGCATGCATTTGAGGTTATTGAAAATACCATGGCTTGGGTCAGGTGCACCTTAGTCCTTAAGCTGACATCTTTGCTCTTCAACACTTTAAAAAGGTCTTGTGCAGCAGATTTGCCTAATGCAATACGTCATCTGATCTCTTGACTGCTGCTTCCGTGAATGTTGATAGTTGAGCCAAGAAGAATAAAGTCCTTGATAACTTCAATCATTTCTCCATTGATAAGAATGTGTTTATTGGTCCAGTGGTGATGGTTTTTCTTTTCTTTACCTTGACATGTAATCCATAGTGAAGGCTGTGCTCTTTGATCTTCATCAGTAAATGTTTTAAGTCCTCTTTACTTGCAGCAAGCAAGGTTGTATCATCTACATATCACAGGTTGTTAATTAGTCTTCCTCCAATCCTGATGCCTCGTTTTTCTTCATAGAACCCAGCTTCTCAGATTATTTGCTCAGAATACAGGTTGAATAAGTATAGTGAAAGAATACAAGCTTGTTGCACATGTTTTTTAATTTAAAACTTTCAGTTTTCTCATGTTCTGTTCGAACAACTGCTTCTTGGTCCATGTACAGATTCCTCATGAGCACAATTAAGTGTTCTGGAATACTCATACTTTGCAATGTTGTCCATAGCCTGTCATGCATGATCCACACAATCGAAAAACCTTTGTGTAGTCAATAAAGCACAGGTAAACATCTTTCTGATATTCTCTGCTTTCAGCCAAGATCTGTTGGACATCAGCAATGATATCCCTGGTTCCACGGCCTCTTCTGATTCCAGCTTGAACCTCTGGACGTTCTCTGTCAATGTATGAGTATAGCCATTTCTGTATTACCTTTAGCAAAACTTTACTTGCATGAGATATCAAAGAGATTGTCCGATGATTTCCATATTCTGTTGGGTCACCTCTCTTTGGAATGGGCACAAATATGGATCTCTTCCAATCAGTTGGCCAGATAGTTGTCATCCAAATTTCTTGGCAAAGATGAGTGAGTGCCTCCTATGCCGCCTCACTTTCTTGAAAGATTTCAATTTTTATTCCATCAATTCCTGGTGCCTTGTTCTTTGCCAATTCCTTCAATGCACCTTGGACTTCCTCCTTCAGCATCATTGTCTCTTGATCATATGCTACCTCTTGAAACGGTTGAACATGAACCATTTCCTTTTGGTACAGTGACTCTGTGTATTCCATCTTCTCTCTCTTTTTTTTTAAATTTTTTATTGTGAATTATGTGATATTTTATATGGGAGAACATTAGTTTTACGTTCATCCTATAGTATATCATTTCATTGCTATGGTTACAATCCCCTCCATGCATCATAAACCATCCAAAGGGTATACACTACAAGCATGCCCCCCAGTCATCAGCACACAGCCCCTCTCCCTCTCTGTGTCTAAAGTCCCCAACAGCTCCATCTCTCCACGTCATCATCTCTGCCTCCATCTCAGGCATCACTGCTTCTCTGGGTAGGATCCCGCTCTCCGCTCTTCTCCCCTGATGGTCCCAAGGACCTCCGCTCTTAGGCTTAAAAGTTAATCACTCCCTTCCTTGCTAAAAAACTTCTACTTTTACAATTCCAACCCTCACAAGCAGTCCAGATAACAATTATTCACTATTGTATCACAAGAGATCCATCTGGATTTCATTTCATCAGCCCCGCCTCGACGGATTGTATACTATTCAGTAGAGATTCTACCTTCCTCCACGCCCTGTGAATCTAGCTTCCTTCTTGAAAGCTTGTAAGCCAGTCTTTCCATCTTCTCTTGATGCTTTCTGCATCATTCAATAATTTGCCCAATGAATCTTTCAGTAACGAAAGTCCAGGCTTGAAGTTATTATTCTTCAGTTTCCCCAGCTTGAGAAATGCTGAGCGTGTTCTTCCTTTTTGGTTTTCTGATTCCAGATCTTTGCACATTTGGTTGTAATATTTGGCTTTATCTTCTC
>NW_006408603.1:11029056-11031554 GCF_000296735.1 Chrysochloris asiatica
ATTTCAGCTCACTAATGCCTAAGATATCGATGTTTATGCGTTCCATTTCATTTTTGACAGCTTCCAATTTTCCCAGATTCATTCTTCGTACATTCTATATTCTGATTTTCAATGGATGTTTACAGCTGTTTCTCTTCATTTTGAGTTGTGCCCCATCAGCAAATGAAGGTCTTGTGGGCCTTTCTCCCATGGGCTTTACTCCATTTGTACGTTATCACGGTTAACTTTGGTTTGACGAGGCAGCTCTTCCCCTGTCACATTTTGAGTGCCTTCCAACCTGAGGGACTCATTTTCCGGCCCTTTATCTGACAGTGTTTCTCTGCTATTCATAAGATTTTCAATGACTAAAGATTCAGAGGTAGTTCATCACTCTTTCTTCCTAGTCTGTCTTCATCTGAAACTTGTGCACTCTGGGTGACCCTGCTGGTAATTTAAAATACTGGTGGAGTAGCTTTCAGAATCATAGCAACTCACAAGCCACCATAGTACCACAAACTGACAGATGAATTCATCAGGGTATAGATGCTTTGTGCTTACTGTGTGGTATATATTGTTGCAGTCAGCACATTAACCCACAGCACCACACTAGGACTATAGGAGGAACATAATGCATCTTGCACTGTTTTGCAGTTTTTGGGGTTTTTTTCCTGATTTATCTCCCTTCCAGACTGTGACCAGTTTGAAGCTGGAATAGACTTATTCATTTGCATGAGAGATTGATACAGAGACTCATACAAACATTAAATGTTTGATGATTGATTAAAATGGTGACTTTGTGCTGTCTTTTCAAAAATATCTATATACATTTAAAATTTTTATATTAAAAAAAATGTATACAGATGTACCCAGCACTGTCATTAAAAAAATTTTGTTTTTTTTTTTCAAATACCTCTTCATTTAGTGCTATTAATAGGAAGAGGTTACATTACTCCATAACTTACTTATCGTCTCCTAGACTTTCAGAAAGTGACCGAACCTGCCTGTTCTTCTTGCTCATTTCTAAGACAGGGATAAGAAAATAACCTACATCCTGGGGTTGTTAATGCTGTTGTTGAGTGCTGCTTGGTTGAGGTGACCTCAACTCAAAGTGACCCCATGTGATAGAGTGGAGCTTCCCTGTAGAGTTTTCTAGGCTGCAATGTCTTAGGGAACAGATTGCCAGGGTTGTTTTGTGGATTAAACAAATCAGCTCTCTGACTAGCACATAAAAAATGCAAAATAAACGTTGGCTAATTTTACTACAACTGCTTCTAAAGAAACTTACATAGGCAGTGTTCTAAGTTTCTATGCATCTAATCATTATAACACCACCAGGCAGACACCATTATTTATACGATAGGTATGAGCCTCTTTGAGCCAAAAAATGTGTAGCAACAAACATGCACTAACAAGTAGTTTCTGGTGGAGCCACATTTAGAATGCTGGCTTGCTTGAGAACAAAACTCTAACTCCTCTGCCAAATTACTATGGGTTTCTATCTTTTTACTATTGGCTTCTATCTTTGAACACCAACTGACTTACCCATGTTCTTCTTAAATAAGCCTTTGATACATTTATTATATTTATTGTATCTTATTTTTAATAGTCAAAGCAGATTCTTTTGGCCTTATAATACTGTGCTTTCTTATGAGTTTAATGGCTCTTTAACTACTTTGATTAATTTGGAAAAGAAATTCACACTGAAATTGAACCAACTGTAGGTAAATTTTAAATATTAACACTATACAAGTAAATAACAATTATGAGTTCTAAAGAATAGTTTGGCTGTTTGAGATTCAGTCAAGAAAACTGAGAAACAGGAGCCCTGGTGACACAGTGGTTAAGTGCTCAGTTGCTAAATGAAAGATTGGCAATTTGAAGTCACCAGCTGCTTTGTAAGAGAAAGATGTAATAGTTGGCTCCCTTTAAGAGAACAGACTTGGAAATTGTATGGAGCAGTTGTATTATGTTTTGTTTTCCTATTGTATTGCTCTATTGTACTGTTTGTTCCCTTGGAGGAATGTTATCTGATTAGCTTTGTGGCTGTTGTTAACAGTACGTCTCTGCTAATCAGATATTGAGTTTTAATTTTGGTTTGAGATTAAGCAGCTGGGGATGATTTTATGTACACTTATGATACTAGTCATTGTAAAAGAGGATGGGTAGACCATTGACAGACATAGGCTAGGAAAAGGAAATAAAATCATAGAAACTAAGGAAAAGTTGATGAGAAAACAAGAGAGAGGGTGTAGCTGGTCATTTCTGGCTTTAAAACTGTGTCCCTCGACAGCTGGCACATGGTTTAATGCTCCACTTTGGAGCTGTCAGAATGCATATAGTTTCCTGGGATGCAGGGGACAGACACTGTTGTTATAAATGGCATGCTTTGAAATGGGACACTTTTTCTTTTTCTGTATTATAACCGTTCTTCCTGTAAATTCACAGACATCTATTATTAGCTGCTATTTAGAATATCATTATATCCCATTTTTCCTCCATGTTCCCCTCCTACCCGCCCC
>NW_006408603.1:11031654-11034497 GCF_000296735.1 Chrysochloris asiatica
TAGACCGTTATTAAGACTAGTCACAAGCTTACATTCTTCCTTTCCTTGTTCTTGGGCATTTAATGGGCAGAATCATGAATAGCCAAAGCAACAGCTACTTCTGATCTACAATGATTTTAGAGTTGTACTTTGTGCTGCTATCTGAATGTGCTTTCAAAATACATGTTGCAAGAAGTGTAGTCAGCTTTTGAATTGCTTGCTTAACAGGAAGCCAGCAGCATATGCTCCTCACATGGGAGTTCTCTAAAGGGTCAATTAATATGGAATATTTAATGATACACTTGATACTTACCTTCCATGATTTTCAAAGTGCCTGCCTTAAAATAGATCTGTCACAGCTGGCCTGAATAAACAAGCATCCTGCTTCTTTATGCCACTGATGTCAGGAGCTTTTACCTAACAGAGTTGGGTAAGATGAATGAAACATTTTTAGGCTAAGAGTCAGGAGACTTGGGTTCTGGCCTCATCTCACCTTTTTTTTTATAAATTGAAGGTTTTTAGTAACTCTGCATCAAGGAAATCTGTCAGTGCCATTTTTTCCTATATCATGTGCTCACTCATGCCTCGTTGTCACCTTTTGGTAATTACAGGGTATTTCAAAGTTTTTCATAATGCTATCCAAAACTAAATCCACTGCTCTTGGGGATTCTGATTCACAGTGACCTGGTGTAAGGTGTCTGACGCTGTGAATCTTTATGGGAGCAAACAAATCTCCTTTTTCTCCTCCGAAGCAGCTGGTAGATTCAAACTGCTGGCCTTGTGGTTAGCCGCTCAGCACACAGTCCACTATACCACCAGGGTTTCTTCATAATGCTATTGCTCACTTAATAGACTACAGACAGTATGGTGTAAACTTTTACATGCACTGGGAAACCAGAACCTTCATGTGACTTGTTTTATTGAGGTATTCACTTCATTACAGTGGTCTGGTACTGAACCCACAATATTTCCGATGTATACTTGTACCTGCTTCTTGGTGCCTTGCAATTCCTCTATGAAGTGTCTGCAATATTTAAAGCAACAATGGCAAAGATGTGCATTTATAATAGTATGCTTGATAGCAACTATGCTTTTTATACATATTCAGTTCACATTTGGGAGGCATTATGGTTTCATGAAGAGAGAGCTTTGGGACCAGACAGGAATGTTTGAATCCCAGTTCTGCCACTTAACACATCTCTGACCTTGGGAAATTACTTTCCTTATCGAGTGTCTGTTTCCACATCTGGTAGATCAAGACATAGTAAAATTTATTTTTGCAGGATTGTGGTAAGAATGTGATTAAATATTATTGTTGGTGTAGAATCGATTCTGGTTCGTGGAACAGAGTAGAACTGCTTTGTAGGGTTTTCAAACACTGACCTTTTTAGAAGTAGATCTCCTGTCCGTCTTTTGAAGTGCCTCTTGATGGGCTTCGAATTGCCAGTGTATCAGCTAGAAGTAGAGGACTTAACCATTTGCGCCACCCAGGGATTCTGTTAAATAATGTATGTAAAATGCCTGGTGCAGAGTTAGGTGCTCAGTAAGATTCATTTCCTTCTTCCTACCTCATAAGTCATGAGGCAGGGATAACATTTTCTTATCACTGCTTACAGACTAGGAAATTGAGATGTGCACTAAAGGGCTTTTCTCAAGATCACATAGACAGGAAGTGTTGAAAATAGGACTTGATTCCCGTTGTCCTAATTTCAAATACAGTGAAGTTTCCCATATCTGCTGCCTAGCTCAGTAGGTAGAAGGTGAATTGCATGAAGGGATACCTGGTAAAATGCTTGGGAGGAATATAAGCAAATTCTGTTGAATGATGATATATGGAGGAGATTGTAATCATTTCAATGAAACAAAATATGACAGGATGAGTGTAAACCTGATGTTCTCCCATGCAAACTATCACTCAATTCCCAATAAAAACTTAAAAAAAAAAATTTGGGTAAAGCAAGGCAAGCTCTGCAAATGTCAAATGACATTGTATGTTTTGTGCTGAAATTCACATCTAAAATGAAATAATAAAACCAGCTTTCAGTTACCTTAGATTCTGATTATCAAGTTTTTGAAGTATCTGTTGTTGGTAACTTTATAGCTCCTCTGCTTTCTGCTTGGTTCAATTATCATGGGAATTTTTGTTTGTGAGTTGATTGATTAAATCATATAATTGTCTATTAAGTGTTGCCAATTCAATGCCTTGGCATAGGACTGGCAATATATCTTTCTGTTGCTATGAGTCGGAGCCAAGTTGATGGCAACTAACAGTAACATTGGAGTCTGGGTGTGGGGCTGAAGGATGATGCGTGAGACCACAAGTTGGTTTGAATCGTAAGGTCAGTGGTTTAAGCTCACCAGCTGCTCCTCAGAAACCCTATACAGAGTCACTATGAGTCAGAACCAATTTGATGACAATAACATTAAACTCTAAAATATCAAACTCACTGCCATCAAGTTGATTCCTACTCATGTTGACTCTGAAGAGGGTTCCTGAGGGTCCACATCTTTACGGGAACAGTCAGCCTCACTTTCTTCTGTGGAGCGGCCTTGTGGTTAGCAGTCCAGTACTTACCCTACAGTGCCACCAGAATTCCTTATATCAGCCTTGTAGTGGATTCTGGGTATTCAAAGATGAATAAGACTCAGTCCTGGGCTCTGTGCTACTTTTAGTCTACACATGGAGTTTACTGCACATGTTGTTGTTGTCGGGTGCCATCGAGTTGGAACCGACACATAGCGACCCCATGAAAAGCAGAATGAAACAATGTCCGATCCTGGGCCAACCTCACTTCCACTGCCACACTTGAGTCCATAAATGATGCCACCTGGCCAGTCCATCTCATTAGGGGTCTTCCTCTTTT
>NW_006408603.1:11035745-11046419 GCF_000296735.1 Chrysochloris asiatica
GTGAGTGCCTCTTGTGCCACCTCACTTTCTTGAAATATTTCAATTTTGATTCCATCAATTCCTGGTGCCTTGTTCTTTGCCAATTCTTTCAATGCACTTTGGACTTCCTCCCTGATTATCATTGGCGCTTGTTCATATGGTATCTCTTATAAAGAAGGGCAGTGGGTTAGGAGCCACTTGAGTTAGAGTGAGTTGTTGTTATGTATGTACTGACCCATAGCAACCTTATGCACAGCAGAAGGAAACACTGCCTGATCCTGGGCCAACCTCAATATTATTTCCATGCTTGAGTCCATTGATGCTGCCACTTGGCTTATCCATCTCATTGGGGGTCTTCCTCTTTTCCTGTGACCCCTCTACCCTACCAAACATGATATCCTTTTTCAGTGACTGGTCCCTCCTGACAGTATGTCCAAAATATGAGAGACGAAGTCTGGCCATCTTGACCTCCAAGGAGCACTCTGGATGCACTTCTTCCAAAACTGATCTATTGGTTCTTTTGGCAGCCCATGGCACTTTCAGTACTCTCCTCCAACACCATAACTCAAAAGCATCAATTCTTCTACGGTTTTCCTTATTCACTGTCCAGCTTTTGCATGCATATGAGGTTATTGAAAATACCATGGCTTGAATCAGGCGCACCTTAGTCCTCAAGCTGACATCTTTGCTCTTCAACACTTTAAAAAGGTCTTGTGAAGCAGATTTGCCTAATGAAATACGTAATTTGATTTCTTGACTGCTGCTTCATTGAGTGTTGATAGTTGATCCAATAAGAATGAAGTCCTTAAGAACTTCAATCTTTCCTCCATTGATAAGAATTAGTCCAGTGGTGAGGATTTTTGTTTTCTTGACATTGAGATGTAATCCATAGTGAAGGCTGTGCTCTTTGATCTTCATCAGTAAATGTTTTAAGTCCTCTTTACTTTCAGCAAGCAAGGTTGTATCATCTGCATATCTCAGATTGTTAATTAGTCTTCCTCCATCCTGATGCCATGTTTTTCTTCACATAACCCAGCTTCTCAGATTATTTGCTCAGCATACTGGTTGAATAAGTATGATGAAAGAATACAACCTTGTCACACACCTTTCTTAATTTTAAAACAATCAGTGTTCCCATGTTCTGTTCGAACAACTGCTTCTCGGTCCAAGTACAGATTCCTCATGCACAGAATTAAGTGTTCCAGAATACTCTTACTTCACAATGTTGTCCATAGCTTGTCATGATGCACACAGTTGAAAGCCTTTGCATAGTAAGTAAAACACAGGTACACATCTTTCTGATATTCTCTGCTTTCAGCCAAGATCCATCAGACATCAGCAATGATATTCTTGGTTCCATAGCCTCTTCTGAATCCAGCTTGAACCTCTAGAAGTTCTCTGTCAATGTATGATTGTAGCTGTTTCTATATTATCTTTAGCAAAACTGGACATGGCAAATGTTAGGTAATGCTGGGTAATCCTTTTCTGGATGCATTATTGATTTTGCTAATGTGCAAGAGAGGACACTGATCCCACTAAAATAATTTTTTTGCGTGCATGGTTCAGTTTATCTCTCCCTTTTTTATAGATATTTGTTTAGTACCTCCTGTGCACAGGATGCTAAAGGCATACAGATGAATTATATTACAATTCTGCTTTTGGTGGGCTGGGGAAAAGCAGGTAAACCTTGAAGCCAGGCTTCTGCAAGATTGCAGAAAGGGAGTCAGTCATTGGCTGTATTACAAGGCCAGGGCAAAAGTGCATGCAGGTGGATGAGAGAGATGAGACCAGGACGAGGCCAGGGACATGAGTGGCTACTAGAGAGGAAGGAGGTGTGAGAAAGAAAACTGGGTGAGGAGCGAACGTGTGAGATAAAAAGTGTGTAGAACCATTCAGATCTCAGGTTGTTGCACCCCAACAAGACAGTTATGGTGAAACATCCTTAGTAACATTACTCCTGAGATGTGGCTGTACCAATTTCATTTGGCACTAAAGACATTTAAAATATGTTTCTTTGGTTTGTAGGTTTGGAGTTTCAGATCCTAGTCCATTGAATATCTGAAAGATGAGGGAGCAGAGACTATAAACAGACAGCCAAACTGCTGAATAGATGTCTCAGGTTCAGAAAGGTGGAGACCTGTTCTTTCTTTCCGTATCATAACTCCTGACTTGCTACCTCTCTCATTCCCTCACATGTACTGAACTAAACTTCCTGTGCTTGAGGTGACCAATGTCTCCTCCTTCCTAGCCCATTGTTTTTGGTTATATACACCTAAGTCTTATCTGAATGCATCATCAGACATTTCACTTGCACTCCTAGTCCCCTTCGCCCTCTGGGCCATCAGATGGGCAGTCCCCCCTGTCCAGGACTACCTACCTCTATGGGCTTGCCTGCTCTTGTGATTGGGCTGAGGAGAGTGGTTGGAAAAGGCTTGCCATCTGTTTTATTGTCCAGCTTTACTATTGCTCAGCATTGCTTTAGGCACCTCTGTGTGATGTCTCCAAGCATATCTTCTTGGCTTTCTCATTCCCCGAGCCATACTCTAGCTGTCCACACCCCAGTCGTCCTGAATCACCAACTCTCTTAGCCCCTGCAGGTTCATCTAGCTTCATCATGAGCACCTAAACAAAAAGAAACCCACAGCTTTCAAGTTGATTCCGATTCATAGTGACCCAGTAAGATAGAGTAGAACTCTGCCCTCTACCACTCACATCTGAATTTTGACTCCTTTCAGTCCGTCTCATCCTGCTTCCCATGATGGGGGCATAAGTAGCAATTGTTCCAAACTTAACTTATATATGTTTACACTTGTTCTTTGACTCCCAAGAGACCGTTGGGTTTCTAAAGGGGATGTTCAGTAAATTAGAATTCCAGAGAGGGTACTATGAAAACATTTGACTCTATAAAATTGGGAACTATAATCTGGAGATGCTTTTTTGTTTTGTTTTGTGGTCCCCAGAGCCAAATGGGGCATGTGAGTGAGTACCCACCCACTGAAGCATAAGAAACTCGAGTTACCTCTTCTAGCTCCCAGCCTTCCCTTCTTACAGTTCACAGCATCTGCTTAGTTTTACAAGTTTTGTTGTTGTTGTTGTAATATTATCATGCAGTGAGTGCAATTATCTTTTAATTGTGTATGCAAGGCTTGTCAGGGAAAGTGATTCTAGGGTAATTTTGTCACTTACTGATTCTGTATATAGATTTTTCAGAATATTAGTAAGGTCCTTAGAAGTTTAACTTTCAAATATAAGAAAGCATTTGTTGACGAAATAAAGTTAGTTTAGATTGCAATCAGCCTCTAAAGAAATGCTTCAGTTCAAGTTACTTTTGACTACAGAGTATTTAGAAATAGAACCTTGTGTTTGCCCATCAATTGTACTTTGGGATCCAGTGGTGGTGGTGGTGGTTATGTGCCTTGGAGTTGGTTCCAACTCATAGCGACCCTGTACAGGGTTTCTGAGGCTGTAAATCTTTCCGGGAGCAGAAAGCCTCATCTTTCTCCTGCGGAACAGCTGGTAGTTTCAAACTGCTGACCTTAAGGTTCACAGCCCGATTCGTAACCACTACGCTACCAGAGCTCCTTTTGGGATCCAGTAGAATGCAGTAATCCATCCTCAGTGAGGAGAAGCAGGAATTGAGAGCTTTGGCGCTCAGAATGAGCAGTAGCGGTACTTCCAAAGATATTGTGTAAGGAAAGAACTTGATATAATTGCTGTTAAATATCACTTTTATCCCTGTAGATTCTAAAACATGACACTGAATTCCACAGTATTTATGCAGTGGCTCCTGCAGCTAAATCTTTATTGAATTCTGATTTTTTGTTTTAAAAAACCTGTCTTTCTACTTGATAGATACATTATATATTTTTTCAATTAAAAATGTATTTAATTTGAATTCAAAGATACATTGTATCTTTTTTGAATTCTGATTTTTTAAAAATATATAGTTCTATTTAGTGATTTTAGTGATGAGAAAAAAGGTAAAGTAATTTAAGATTCTTCCAGCTCACCTTGATAAAGGATCTAATTCTTTTCCTTTCATGTTTAATAATAATTAGATCACTAGTTTCAATGATATGTATAAATTAATATACCACCTATCTAGCACTGCCAAGCAATTTGGCACCCTTGCGTATCTGGCAACTAATTAAAACCTAGGAAATAAGTTAAATAAAACAAATTTATCTAAAAAATGACAGTAGCAGCAAGAAAAAACTCTCGATCCTGTATACAAATAGATACATAGACTTCTTAAGCTCCATGTAAATGTTATAAAGTAGCCTTCATTTCTGGTAATTTTAGAGAGATTTCTAGATTCTGACTTCAAGATTAAGATCTTTTAATTCACATATTATTGTTACCAGTTGTGAGGCAGGATTGCCTATTAGAAAGCTCAGGGATCTTAGAGACAATGACCCGGCTTTGAATCCTACATCTGCCAGTTATAAACCTGGGCAATACAATCATTCTGATATTAGGTTTCTTACTCTTTTGAAAATAAAGACAATAATACCCATTTTGCAGTGTTGTTATGATATAATTAATTGTAATAATGCATTGTTGTTGTTGTTGTTAAGTGCCGTCGAGTCGGTTCCGACTCAGAGCGACCCTGTACAGGGTTTCCGAGGGTGTAAATCCTTACGGGAGTAGAAAGCCTCATCTTTCTCCCGCGGAGCGGCTGGTAGTTTCGATGCATATGTTGTGTCAAATTCAATGTTTGGTACTTAGAAGGTATTCAATAAATGCAGGAGTCCTGATATGGTGCTGTAGGATAAGCACTGGACAGTAAGGTCAGTTTGAATCACAGGTCTGTACTTCAAACTAACAAGTCGCTCCTTGGAAACCCTATATAGGGTCATTGTAAGTAGGAATGGATTCATTGGGACATAATACAAGGGTCCACTGCAACTGTTTTATAAATCCAAGATTAATGGATTTATCAATCTGTATGCTGAGTTTATAATCCAAGAAACTGGACATATGAAGAAGAATGCAGCATTAGGATTTAGAGGAAGGCTTATTCACAACATTTGACATTCAGATGACACAACCTTGCTTTCTGAACGTGAAGAGGGCTTGTACTTGTAGTACTGGTTGATGAAGATCAAACAATTTAGCTTTCAGTATGGATTATACATCAATGTAAAAAAAATCCTCACAATTGGACAGTAAACATCATAATAAATGGAGAAAAGAGTGAGTTGTCAAGGATTTTAGTTTAGTTGGCTCTACCATCAACACCCACGTAAGCATCAGATAAGAAATAAAATTATATCTTGCATTGGACATATCTGCTGCAGAAGACCTCTTTGAAGTGTCAAAAAGCAAAGATGTCGTTTTGAAGACTAAGATGCATTTAACCCAAGCTGTGGTATTTTCAGTTGCCTCATATACATGCGAAAGCTGGACAGTGAATAAGAAGACTGAGGAAAAATCATTGCACATGAATTATGGTGTTGGTGAAGACTATTGAAAGTACTATGGATTTTCAGAAGAACAAACAAATCGCTCTTGGCCAGTCAGATTGCTCAATAGAAGTGAGAATGGTGAGTCTTTGTCTCTCATATTTTGGACATGTTAGTGGAAGGGACCTGTCCCTGGAGTTTGGTAAAATGTAGGGTTAGAAGAGGAAAATCATAAACAATGTGGCGTGATGGAGGTTTGAGGAAAGAAAAAAAGGTATCAGTAGTCACCTGGAAGAGTCAGAGAGTGAATGGTCAATGGCAATTCTTAAACCTTTTTGGCTCAAACATAACAATTGTGAGGATGGCACAGTACAAGGTAGTGTTTTGTTCTGGTGTACTTAGGGCCACTATGAGTGGCACTGACTTGATGGCACCTAACAACAACAACAACAAAACAACAGTCCAAGGAAATGACAGGTTGCAAGTTGTAAAAGAGTGTGAAAAGTGTGAAAGAGGGACAGCTCTTTCAAAGTGAGGTTGAAAATATCACAACTATAAATCAAGGACTCTATGACTCCAAAAGTGTCTTAGTCTCTAGATAGCTGAGTAGACTGAGGTCAAATGACAGCTCTGAGGAATGATGATCCTATTGCTTGGTTGTTGGTGGTTATATGCTGTTGAGTCATAGCCAACCCTATGTACGGTTTCTGAGGCTGTAAATCTCTACTGGACAGAAAGCCTCATCTTTTCTCCCACAGAGGAACTGGTGGATTCGAACTTCTGACCTTGTGGTTAGCAGCCCAATGCATAAGCCACTACATCACCAGGCCTCCTTGATATGGGCCATTAGAGTAACTGATTTTATTTTTCATATAATTATGCAGTTTGGGAACTGGAAAGGTTCCCAAAGATAATTCCAGTTCAGCTCCCTGGTTTTAAGAACGGGAAGTGTAAGGCCTCTGATATTACAGTTAATTATCCACAGTCCCTTGGTTTGATACAACCAGGCTAGACTTTTGGAAAAAAACTCATCATAACCCATTACTTGTTTCATGGCAGAGTATTAATGATCCAAATCCTCCTGAGAAGTTAACATTATGTCACTACATTTTTTATTTTAAAGGAAGATTGGAAAAATTACCTGGGTGCAGAATTTTTCTTGTGAAGCACTCTTTATAAAGATCTCATTCGCTTCCATTAGCATTCTTTTTCTTTTGGAATCAGTGGGGATGGAGGTACAAGGTTACAGACTTTGAAATTAAGAATGTCTTGGGAAAATTGACAAAGCATAGAAAAGCAATTAAATAGTGAATGATTATGAAATCAAAGATCTGATGCTTAAAGGAGTAAATCCTCAGCTATCCAAAAACTTAACATCCAGAATTAATTTGTCCACAAATGAAGAGGTACAAGAGCTGAACAGAAAGTTTCAAAGGTCAGCTTGAGAAGACAAAGTCAAATATTACAAAAAAAATGTGTAAAGATCTGAGTCAGAAAACCAAAAAGGAAGAACACACTCAACATTTCTCAAGCTGGGGGAACTGAAAAAAAAATTGAAGCCTCGACTTTTGTTTTTGAAGGATTCTCTGGGAAAATTATTGAATGATGCAGAAAGCATAAAAAGAAGATGGAAGGAATACACAAGAGTCATTATACCAAAAGGAAATGGTTAATGTTCAGCCATTTCAAGAGGTAGCATATGATCAAGAGTCAATGATCCTGAAGGAAGAAGTCCAAGGTGCATTGAAGGAATTGGCAAAGAATAAGGCATCAGGAATTGATGGAATAAAAATTGAAATCTTTCAGGCAAGTGAAGCGGCACTGGAAGCACTCACTCATCTCTGCCAAGAAATTTGGAAGACAACTATCTGACCAACTGATTGGAAGAGATCCATATTTGTGCCCATTCCAAAGAGAGGTGACCCAACAGAATTCGGAAATCATCAGACAATATCTTTGATAGCCCATGTGAGTAAAATTTTACTAAAGGTAATACAGAAATGGCTACAAGTATACATTGACAGAGAACTTCCAGAGGTTCAAGCCGATTCAGAGGAGGTCATAGAACGAGGGATATCTTTGCTAATGTCCGTCCGATGGATCTTGGCTGAAAGCAAAGAATATTAGAAAGATGTTTACCTGTGTTTTATTGACTATGCAAAGGCTTTTGATTGTGTGGATCCTGACAACCTATGGAAAACATTGTGTATTCCAGAACACTTAATTGTGCTCATGAGGAATCTGTATAGGGACCAAGAGGCAGTTGTTCAAATAGAACATGGGAACACTGAATGGTTAAAATTAAGAAAGGCGTGCAAAAAGGTTGTATTCTTTCACCATACTTTTTCAACCTGTATGCTGAGAAAATAATCCGAGAAGCTGGGATATGTGAAGAAAAACATGGCATCAGGATTGGAGGAAGACTCATTAACAACCTGTGATATGCAGATGATACAACTTTGCTTGCTGAAAGTGAAGAGGACTTAAAATATTTACCGATGAAGATCAAAGAGCCCAGTCTTTGGTATGGATTGCATCTCATTGTAAAGAAAACAAAAATCCTCACCATTGGACCAATAAACAACATTCTTATCAACAGAGAAAAGATTGAAGTTGTCAAGGACTTCATTCTTCTTGGATGAACCATCAACAGTCATGGAAGCAACAGTAAAGAAGTTAAATGAGTATTGCATTGGGCAAATCTGCTGCACAAGACCTTTTTAAAATGTTGAAGAGCAAAGATGTCAGCTTGAAGACTAAAATGCGCCTGACCCAAGCCATGGTATTTTCAATAACCTCATATGCATGCGAAAGCTGAACAGTGAATAAGGAAGACCGTAGAAAAATTGATGCTTTTGAGTTATTGTGTTGGTGGAGAATATTGAAAGTACCATGGACTTCCAAAAGAACCAACAGATCTGTGTTGGAAGAAGTGCAGCCAGAGTGCTCCTTGGAGGCCAGGATGGCCAAACTTAGGCTCTCTTACTTCGACATATTGTCAGAAGAGACCAGTCGCTGAAGAAGGATATCATCTTTGGTAGGGTGGAGGGTCAGAGAAAAAGAGAAGACCCCAGCAAGATGGATTGGCAAAGTGTCAGCATCAATGGGCTCAAGCGTGGCAACAATAGTGAGGTTGGCCCAGGATAGGGCAGTGTTTTTTTCTGTTGTGCATAGGGTCGCTATGAGTCAGTATTGACTCGATGGCACCTAACAACAACAAGAGATTTGGGGGTTTGATATTTTAAACCTGAGAACAAAGTATGTCCCAACTTTCTAAGAACATGAATATTTACATTTTAATGTCTCCATGCAATCATATCTCTTAGACTGCATGTTCTATGAAATTAGGGACCATTTGCTTTTCAACTATATGTTCCCAGAGTAGTAGCTGGCTCAGTGAGTGCGTCCATGAATAGCTACTAAATGACTGTCAGTGTTTCTCTACCATTAACCTTAATATTGGTTGGCTAAAATTGCCAGATTTTATTATGTCCTTCATCTTAATCACAGGATACAAAAATGTAATTAATATTCTGCCAGTTTCCTTGCAGTTGGAGACAGCATGATATGAGGGTAAGTAGAAAAGTATTGCTACTAGGATTTCCAGTTTATGCATGTACATGTTTATTCCAAACAAGACGTGTCTAAACATGTCTCTGTGATCAATGGATGGCTGCAGACATGTTCTCTCAGTACTATATGTGTTAGTGTTCTTGTTGTTAAGTGCTGTTGAGTCTGTTCTGACTCATAGTGACCCTGCATAGGGTTTCCAATGAGCATGTAGTGGGTTTGAACCACTGACCTGTGGTTAGTAGTCCAGTGCTTATCCTATAATGCCACACCAGTACTCTGTTCTTCTTGTTGTTATGTGCTGTTGAGTGAGTTCCAACTCATAGTGACCCTCTATAGTGTTTCTGAGGAGTGGTTGGTGAGTTTGAACCATCGACCTTGCACTTCAAACCGACCTTGTGGTCTAATGCATTATACCACAGTGCCACTCTTGTTAGGGTGGCTTTTAAAAAGTCAGCCACAACAGTGGCTTTTCAGAGGTTCTACTGGGTCAATTTTCTGCAAGTACATAGGGAGGTCATGGCAACGTATTAAGAAGTTTTAAGAAAATTGAAAACTACATTGGTGAGAAAAAGGCCAAGAAAATTACACTGAGGAATTTTTTTCCCATCATGACAGTGAACCTGCTCATTCTCCAAGGAAGCAAGGGCTATCCTAGGAGAATCCTACTGGGAAACCTTACCTCATCCATCCTAAAGTCCTGCTCTTGCCCCTTCAAACTTGTCTTTGTTCCCTAAGCTCAGAAAACATTTAAAAGGAACATAATTTGAGTCCTTTGAGTCCCAAGTAGAGTCCTGGTGTGGACTGCTTACCACAAGCTTCGTGGTCAAACCCACTAGCCACTTCTTGAAAACCTTATAGTGGGTCATTATGAGTCAGAACCAACTCAAAAGTGTGTAAATCAAAAAATGCAGAATTCCTTGGAGAAGTGTGAGAGAGATGGAGTCTGCAACTCCAGAAGTGTGTAGGCCTAGGTGGAGAATATGCTGAGAAAACAATAGCTTCACATATTTTCATATTTTTGTTTAATAAGGATTTCTGATTTTGGTAGCAGTACTTTTTGACTTACCTTTGTATATTGAAAGATCATCTACTTTAGCATGTGTTCATGTTCAAATCATACCTCACTAGTTGGATGACTTTGGTAAGTCCATTAATCTCTGAGCATCTTCGTTTACTTGCTTGTGAAATGGGGATAATCATTCTTACTGAGGAGTGAAGAGCTGGTGAATTAAGAGCAAAAATATCTGTCACAGCATCCAAAACATGTTGTTGTTGGTGTTAAATGCCATCAAGTTGGTTCTGACCCATAGCAACCCTGTATAGGGTTTCCAGGGAGCCAGCTGGTGAGCTTAAATAGCTGACCTTGCAGTTCAGACTGACTTTGCAGTCCAATGCATTAGCCCACAGTGCCACACCAGGACTCCTATCAGAAACATAGCAGGCACTTACTAAGAATGTGAGACACTTTTCTGTCTGCATCCCCACCCCATCATATGTATTTTCATAGCAAAAGGACTTTTCCCATTGTTCTTTTGAGATGATATAATTTTGCTGAGCTATCACAAAATTTTCTTCTTGGTTGTATTGTGTTGCAGACCGTGTAAGACTGGTCAGAGGTTCGAGGCCCTATAGGCCCAACTGTAACAAATGAGGCCACTGGCAGTTAATGGCAAATTGATTTCATCTTAATATTATTACATGTATTAATTTAATACAC
>NW_006408603.1:11048033-11092571 GCF_000296735.1 Chrysochloris asiatica
TATATATATATTTACTTTTATGTTAGTAGTTTCATATGTGATGCCTATGATATAATAAAGACAATATAGTATTGCAGTATTCTGTGTGGACTTTGGAGATCTGTATTCAAATCCTGGCTCTTTCACTAATTGAGTTTGTGATCTTTGAGCTGCTTTTGCTCACTTTCTCTGAGCCTTGCCTCCATTTTCTCTGGAATAACCATCAGGTACATGATCTAGGGAAAAGGCAGTGGGCTTCAAGTGTAAATCTTGGATCTGTTCCAATCTAGCCGTATGGTCTAGTGCAGGCTCTTTCATCTGTTTCTTCCCCCAGCTTCTCCTGAGAACAAGGTTATTGTGAGGATTAGATGAGATGACAAGTGCCAAGCTCAATACTTACCACAGTCTTAAACTGTGGTGTGGAGCTGTAGGATCAGCACTGGACTGCAAACCACAAGGTTGGTGGTTCACACTCACCAGCTGCTTCTAGGAAACTCTATACAGGGTTGCTATTTTTCGGAACCAACTCAATGGCACATTACAACAGCAACAAGCTCTTAATAGCAAGCAGCATTAACAATCTTTTGGCTGTTATTATTATGGTTAATATTATTAATGCCTGCTTCCCTATACTTAGGGATTCAGTAAGGGATGTAGTTACTAAAGCGGAAGAAGTAGGAGTTTTGGAGGCGGAGTCATTTTCTCAAGGTCACATAGAAAGTGATAGTGGAGTGGTACATAACTGTGAAAGTGATGGATAGTCATATCTTAATGTGTTCCCTGTTTATGTAATCAGTCACCTGGAATATTTCCAGTTCTCTTTTATAAATAACACGGCTATAAATGTCCTGTATACATTAGTTCCCATGTAGGATTGTTTCCTTCAGCTTTATATTTTGCAAAGTTGGGATTTCTATGTTAAAGGTTATATACAATTTAAGAGCTCTCTTTAACATATGCTAGATGGTTTGCAGAAAGACATTTCTAATTAATAACAACAACAAAAAAGAGAAAACAGCTAAAGTTACTTTTTAAGGTCTTTAGTACTATGCATCTGATTTAAATCTCAGTCACATATCTGCTGAATAGCTTGGAGCTACTAACTTAAGCAGAGTCCATTTTCTCTCCTGTAAAATTTGAGAAAGATAGCGGCATCATGATGTCTGTCAGGTGCTTGGTGATCTAACCTCTGCTTTTCTGTCTTGATTGTATCTGTGCCCCTTACTGCCCTCATCTTTCTCTTGCTTTTGTCTCTTTGACTCACAGTGACCCTGTATGGGGTTTCCAAGGAAAGGTTGGTGAGTCTGAACCACAAACCTTGTTCCTACAGTGCCACACCAAGATCTTAGACCCTGATTTCTGGTTGACTTCCCTGTGCGTATTCTCTTACTCAATGCCCATCTATTGTCTGAACTGCATCTCCAATAATCTCTTTAAAAACACAACATCCGATTAGGGGAACCTCTTTAGGACTGTCGAATGTTTTCCTGTGCTCCAAGAAGGATCATGGTGATCCTGCCTTGTTGGCCTCACTCCTCTCTTGCTTATAGTTTTGCAGTCATTAAAAAAAAAAAGGAAAGAAAAAAACAAAACAAACGAAAAATGAAAAGCAGATCTAGAAAAACCAAGCGTATTGTTGTCAAGTTCCTTCTTCTTCATAGTGACTCCATGTGATGGAATAACAGCTCCTTAAGGTTTTCTTGGGTCTAATGGTCATGGAACGGATCTCTAGACCTTTGTTTTGCAGTCTTGATGGGTGGGTTCAAACCACCAATCTTTCAGATAGTAGACAAACACAAACTGTTTGTACCACTCAGGGGCCTTGCTGAAGCCATAGTGGATATTTTTCTGCTCCCAGAATTTGTCACCCCATATTTTTCTCTGGGTTTGGGATGTGTCATTTTGCTTTTGTTTCTGGGTTTCCAAATTTCTCCATTATAGGAATGAAATAAAAAATACATATACATATAAAGCCTCTTATCCTTAAATTTATTTAATGCCTGATTTTTCATTCTAGATTTCAAGCATCATGAAAATAGCAGGGACCACTTATATTTTATACACTCTTTATGCTGAATTTTGGGAGGCTGGCACAATGTATAACACATACTGTTCAATCAATATTTTAGGAATGAATAAATAACTAAATATGCAATAGTTGTTACTACTATTAGCAATATACATGAGAGAAAAAGAATTTTGAAGTATATTTGTTTTGCTAAAAGCCTTTGTGATTTCAAATTTGTCTTTTAAATTAAAAATGCTAATGTTTCTTAAAGCTAATTCTATCTCATAATTCAGTAAGATTTCACTGATTTTATCCTTATATGATCTTGTGTGTTAATGAAGCAAATTTGATAACAGGAGTGCAAACAGGAAACATACTTGCAATAAGCATTGCTCAGTTACATACCAAGCAATCTTTCTTCTTAGCCAACATTCATCACAAAAGACCTATAATAACATTACCTGAACCAGTCAGATTTGGGGCAGAGAATCATCTTGAGCCAAATAGCAGAAGGATTTGATGATGATGATGATGATGATGATGATGATGATGATGATGATGAAGAACATTCCTAAGAGATTAGGAATTTTTCTCTTGAAACTTCTAACCCATTTTGGTTTGCATTGTGTCCATTCAGAGGTAAAATTTATTTTCTCACTCACTCATCCATTCAGCAAACATGTATTGAATGCTATATTTATGGCTCTGTGTTAGGCACTAAAGATATGAAAGTATACAAAGAAGACCTGAGTCTCGTAAGGAAGATAGACCTGCAAACACACAAAGTGCTGTGTAATAGTGGTTATGAGAGGTGTAGTCTGGGAGACCCTATACAGGGTCACTATGGGTCAGAACTGACTTGATGTCATTTAACCACAACAACAACATTCTGGGAGATGCACACTCTCCCCACACATAGTTTCTTATAGAGGAGCTTTTGTTGTTGCTGTTGTTAAATGATGTCGAGTCAGTTCCAACTCATAGCAACCCATATAGGAGCAGTGAGTGAGTTTGAACTGCCGACCTTGTGGCTCAAACAGACCTTGCAGTCCAGCGCTTATCCTATAGTGCTACAGGACTCCTGTGTTAGATTGATACCTGGGTATTACTCAACTATTTCTGGTCCTTCTCATTGAGACCTACTTATCTGTTAGTAGGGTGATTTGTTTTCTGGCCTACTGTCGGTCATAGAGTAGGTAAGCTAAGCAGAGCAGGTCCTGTCTTCAAGGGATGAGGCATGATAGTATTTTTTGAGACTGTGGGGGAGAGGAGAACCTGCATTTGTAAATTATAATATTTATTAGCTCTTATCCATGAACAAAAAGTATACATTATCTTCTGCTAAGATGACAGACTAGACAGATGCACTGCGTGGCTCCTCCACAACAAAGATACAAGAGATCAAATGAAACAGACACAGATGAAAATCCTGGAACCCTGAACCTCAGAGGAAAGGTTAGAAAAGTAGATTGAGTGTTTACTGGAAGGAGGAGCAGAGCAGTGGAGCTGAGAGAGGGAGACTGACTGGTGAACAGTTGGCCGGAGGCAGCGAAACCATCTTGAACTTTTGTGAGTAGATTCACACAGGTGATGGGAAAGGAGACCACAACCGTGTTCATACAGCCCAGCCACAGCTGTACCCTCTGCAGCTCCACCCACTGGGCATGAGACAATATCATCTCCTATGCTACCTGATCAATGATAGGCAGCAGCCAACACCAGCCACACCCACCCCAAGCTAATGTGCATACGCTTCCATTCTCTTAACTATCTCCACAGGAGACAGCTTAAGAACATATCAACAAATCATCATCAATTAAATACAAATACAGCAACACCACAATGCCCTGGAGGCAGCAGACAATTTTAGCTCACATAAAGAAACAAGAGAGTGGCTCAAACAAATGACCTAGGTGCAGACCCAGAAACTGTTTCTGAGTAAGAAAAGGTAATTGAACTGAAAAAGAATTCAAAAGAATGATGTTTAGGTTTAACAAAGGATTGACAAAGATTGAGGAAAGAGAGAACAACAACAACAACAACCACAAAATTTTAGAAGAATCCAGGAAAACACTACAGGAACAAACAGACAAAATAAATGTAAATTTTGAAATAATACAAAATCTGCAATTAGAAATCCAGAAGATTACTACTAAGATTTCAGGAGTGGACAATACATTAAAAGGACATAGATTCAAAGCAATAGAAGCCTGAATTAATTATCTTGAAGAGAAATCGCTCAATAGTAGTATGCTAGAAGGACAGTCAGAAAAAAAAGAATGCAAAAATCTGAAGGAGGCTTAAGAGTTATGAGGGACACCATGAAGAGGAACAACTTACAGGTGATTGGTATTCCAGAACTGAAAGTGACAAAGGAAAGCCCAGAAAAGATAGTCAAAGAGCTGCTGAAAGAAAACTTCCATAACATCATGAAAGACAAGAAGATAAGCACATATAAGTATATATAACAGGATATATCCCAAAAGAAAATCACCAAGACTTAAGCATAATCAAACTTTCCAAAACTAATGACCAGGAAAAAATCCTGAGAGCAGCTTGGGAAAAAGAAAAAGTTACCAGTAAAAGTGAACCAATAAGACTAAGCACTGATTTCTCAGCAGAAGGCAATTGGATGACATATGTAAAAATCAAAGAAAAAAAATTGTAATGAAGCAAAGTATATGATTTATTGAATGTAAAACTGATGATCTGCTCTGTAAACCTTTACTCAATTCACAGTAAAAAGTTGTAAAAAAAAAAACAACTACATGTTTTGATCTGAATTTTGTATCTATCATTCATTGAGTTTACTACTCAGTAGGAAAAGAAGTATTTATTATGTAAGAACCCTTAAGCTCTTTCATTTCTGGTGTAGCCCTGTACGATCAGCTCTGGACTACGAACCACACGGCCAGCAGTTCAATCCCACCAGCTGCTCCTAGGAAACCCTATACAGGACTGCTATGAGTTGGAACTGACTCAACGGTACTTAACAACAACAACAAAAAAACTCCCTCACAGTTCTCAAAGTAGAATTTGGGAAGCAGACTGTACACCAGATGATCAAGTTTTGAGTGTAGTTCAAGGAGCTAGCCTTCTGGTCTTTATCTCTAGTTGACATATTGTTGTTGTTGTTTTTGTTAAGTGCCGTCGGGTTGGTTTCGACCCATAGTGACCCTGAACAGGGTTTCTGAGGCTGTACATCTTAACGAGAGCAGATCGCCTCATCTTTCTCCCGCGGAGCAGCTGGTAGTTTTGAACTGCTGACCTTCCGGTTCGCAGCCCGATTCGTAACCACTACGTTACCAGAGCTCCTTTGACCTAAGTGGCATTTTGTCCATGTGGGACCATGAAGCTTATGGTGGTGGCCTAGTTCACAAGCAAGTGCCTGTCTGAACCAGGAGTAGCTGCTAGTTGTGTGTGATGGGTCTTTAGACCTTAACAAGTACAGACTCCTGAGAGTTGTGCTGAGCCTTGCAAGTGGGCTGAGACAGTTATAAATTGGGATTTTGCAGATACAGCTTGGACTGGTGTTGCAGGTCAGGCTGAGGAAGGAGTTGGGAATGTTTTCTCCATTTGGAAAGGAAAACAGTAGTTGCTGCTTTTTCTGTGCTTTAGGCAAAACGGCAGGCCAGTACTTTAAACTGCCAAAGTAATAAAGTTCCAAGAGTTTATTATATGAATTTCTTCCTTTAAATTGTAAGAACCAGGCCTAAGTTGTTGTTGTTATGTGCCATGGAGTCGGTTCCGACTAATAGCGACCCTGTCCAGGGTTAAGTGATAAATTGGCTTCAGCACAGTCAGTTAACTTTATACCAGGTCAAAGGAAGGTCCTGGAAGAAGTAATCTTATGCTACTTCTTAATATGTAAGATTTTAATAGACCACCTACTTTATGACCAACATCAACCCAACCTACCAAGAACTGCCCAGAAAGCATCCCTCTGAAGATATGCAGATAGATATCAAAGATCAGGCCCGGAAGAAGCTGGCAATATCTTGCCTAGTGGTACAGAAGCATTGCTCTTGTACTTGAACAGAAGTTCCCCTATATGAAGCATGAGTTATGTTTGCTCCGGGTTTGTTAATTATATAGGTTCGTTAAACCACAGAATTAGGGTTTCATCTTTAGAAGAGTGGTAGATTTTATTAATAATCAAAAATGAACCAGGGGTTATTTTTTAAGAAGTACAAGCTATATTCTTGTGTTGTAAAAGACTCAGTGACAATATTGCAAACCCACACATTAAGAAGATAATTAAAAAGACCTGTATCAGAAATACTCAGACTCTAGAGATCAGTTTTCTTAGGAAATCAAAGAGAAACTAGAGTGATTTGAAAAATATGCTTTGATCTTATCAGAAAAGGAACAGTGGTAGACTGAAAAGACTAATTAAACTAGGAGAGAAGGTCACATCTTAGGAGACATATAAAGTGGAAAATGAGATCTTAAGAAAGAATAGATAGACTAGAAGGCAAAGGAGATTCACTGTCATGATGACTGATCATTGCCTTTGACCCATAGGGGATATGGACAGTTACATGGGAACAGTGATGACAGGGGAGATGAGCCTCAAGAAACACAATTAAGAGTAGGGCAGAATTTTCACCAGGATCCAGAAATACTGCAGAGTGCCCCTTTAGAGACTCAGCTAGAGTTTGCAGTAAGAACAGCTGCAAATAGCTCTTGATTTACACAGCTCAAAGCAGGGTACATTTGTGTTTTCCATGTACTGCACAGAGACTTCTAGCCAAGGCAGCCATTGGAGGCTAGTATGCAGTGAACACACTTTTCCCCAAGTTATAAAGTGTTTACTCTGTGCTGAGGTATGACTCACATACACCCTTAGGATGCACCTTTGTCTAGTTTGTATGAAGCATTTTCATGCCCCACTGAATGGTGGTGGCCTTGGCAGAGAAATATCAAGTGGTTATAGAAAGTTTGCATTTAACAGGAAAAGCCAAGAGATTATTAGCATAGAATACTAAAGAATTTTCTGAGTTTCAAGGTGACAGAGGTTCTGTGACTGGGCAAGCAGGTATCACCTGTACCCTGAGGGAACATGGCAGGTTTTTTCTGGAGTTAGGATTCTTAAAGAAAAGCATAGGAACCAAACCAAGTAAACACACTGCCATTGAGTAGATTCTGACTTATGGTGACCCTGTATTTGATTTACAGAACCAGACAGCTTCATCTCTCTCTCTCAGAGTGGATAGTGGATTTGAACTACTGACCTTGTGGTTCACAGTCCAGTGCTTTTTTTTTTTTTTTTTAAAGTTTTTATTGTGAATTGAGTGATAGTTTGCATGGAAGAACATCACCTTTACACTCATCCTTTCGTATTTCATTTCATTGCAATGATTACAATCCCCTCCATGCATCATCATTCAGCAGCATTTGAATTCCCTAAGTTTCTTTTTTATTTTTTGGATGTACACCGAGGCACTCAGGAATATATAACCATTCAAACAACCTAAGGGCATGCCTTGGAAGCCTGCCTCCCAGCTGCCAGTACACAGCCCCCCACCCCCCTCTGAGTCCAGTGTCCCCAGCCGCTCCATCTCTCTGCGTCATCATTTCTGCCTCCATCTCTGGCTTCACTGCCTCTCTGGATAGGGTCCTGCACTCTGCTCTTCTCCCCTGCTGGTCCCAGGGTCCTCTGCTCCTGGACTGCAAGATCAACCACTCCCTTCCTTTTGTTACAAAATGTCTACGTTTACATTTGCAAAATTCACAATCCCTGATAGGAATTATTCACTATTGAACCACAAGTATCTTATCCCCATCTCCTTTCACCAGCCTTGTCTAGACAAGTTGGAAACCACTCAGTGGAGATTCCACCTTCCCCCGCACCCTTTGAAACTAAGCTCCCTCTTGAAAGCTTGTAAGCCGGTCACTTCATGCCTTGGTAGCCCCCCATTTTGGGTAGCCAATGTCTAAGTTGCCCATCCCTGTCAACACTGTGTACAGAGGGGGTGGGAATGATCTTTGCTGTAAAGGTTCGTTCCCTCTTTTAAGTTACTAGATCCATAAGTATAGGTTATAGGTCTAGTTCATTGAATTGTAGCAGATTACACTTTTTTCTCTCTTCTTTCTTACTCTAGTTGAGTTCTGATCCTCCAGCCATTGAAACTAAGTCAAATGGGCACCATCTGCAACTATGGGCGTTCCTGTGCATCTCTCCTCACTTCATACCAGCTGGCAGTCCAGTGCTTTTATCCAGTAGTGTCATCAGGGCACCTTGAAGGCATGGGACAAGTATATTATAAAGGATCTTGGGTATATGTGGCCTAATGGAAGAAACCTCCTGGCTGTGAACATCTAACTCAGTAAACGAAGGTTGACAAATTTGGTGTTTTAATAATGAATGTTTTATTTTTGTCATATTCTGAACTTTTTAATTTGTGAAAGACTTTATAAAATGAAAAATAGGTGAATAGGATAAACACTGGACTGCTAACCACAAGGTCAGCAGTTCAAACCCACCAGCTGCTCTGAGCAGAAAGATGAGCCTTTGTGTTCCTGTAAAGATTTACAGTCTAGAAGACCCTGTTTAGGGTCCCTATGAGTCAGAATTGACTCAATAGCAGTGGGTTTTGTGTTAGAAAAACAAGTGTCTGGGCAGGCTGTTAAAAAGGAAGGAGAAGGCAGTAAGCGATTCATTTTTACGTACCAGTCCCTGTAGCTCTAAAGTGGAAGAGGAAAAGAGGAACGAGTCTCTGAATCTTCCCACTAGTAGAATGAAATCCATAGAGAAAAATTAATTATCAGGAATATGCTCTACTTAAGAGTAAAAAACTAAAACCCGGATCCTTGGCTGCAGGAACCCTAGTGTCTGAAGCTGCACATGAGGTGGTACAGGGTCTCATAGACCACCAGGACTGTGAGTTTAGAAAGTAGAAGCAAATTGGGAATCTGCTTAAGTTCACTTGAAGAAATGGTGGGGATAGTCTTCCTCAGGAAGCAATTGTCACAGCTCAGAACACTTAGCAAAAGGCAATTATAACAGACTCTGTGGTCCAAGATAAAGAATTTCTCATACAAACATTTGTAGAGATGATGACTCTATTAGATAGAACCAACATTCAGTTCAGCTCTTAGGTGCCAGAACGTGGAGCTCAAAGAGGAATTGGAAACTAGGAAATGTGCAGGTTGAATGTGAAGGTTGGGAAGGAAAGATTCCATAATTAGGACCTGAAGGAGCTGGAACTGTAAATTTCTAAACTTTGACAGGCAGTGATGTGTCAGATGTCATCTTGTGAGAGAGAAGACTCAATAAATGAGTAACTACAAAGACATTAAGCCAAAATTTACCTTTTACTTGGTGATTTCTCCTAACTGAGTTTTAATTTTTAGAAAATTGGTGTAGAGTATGGGTATCCTAGCAAGGCTAAAGCCAAGGTGATTGTACCTTTTGTTATTGATCCCTTGGATTTCCTCAAGTTCTGCCAATGTCTTTGTAAGCAGTTATATGAGTCTAGTTTATGCCAAGTACTGGTTTCGGGAACTCTGTTTTGTTTAGGAGAGTTGCTAAAAGGCCTGAGGATTGTGTTGGTTTTTAAATTTTGTGAGTGTGGGCCCATTGATAATCTTGTGTACCCTTGTAATCTTTGGGCTCTATAAATCAGGAATGTGGAAGATTTGAGATAAGTTGAATCAGTGTCTGAAGGAACTATACTTTTTTTTAAAGTTTTTATTTTGAATTGAGTGATAGTTCACATGGGAGATCACCTGCTTTACACTCATCCTCTTGCATTTCGTTTCATTGCAATGATTACAATCCCCTCCGTGCATCAGCATTCAACAGTATTTGCGTCTATTCCTTCTGTTGTTTTTTTTTAGGGTGTACACCAAAACACTCAGGAATATATAACCATTCAAACAACCAAAGGGCATACCCTGCAAGTATGCCCCCTGGATGCCAATACACAGTCCTTTTTCTCCATGAGTCTAGAGTCCCCAGCTACTCCATCTCTCCATGTCATCATCTCTGGTATCACTGCTTCTCTGAATAGGGTCCCATACTCTGCCACCACTCTTCTGCCTTTATGGTCCCAGGGTCCTATGCTCCTGGACTGCAAGATCAACCACTCTCGTCTTTTTGTTACAAAATGTCTGCCTTTACATTTGTAACAATTGCAATCAATCCTGATAAGAATTCTCACTGTTGAACCACAGAGTCTTATCCCCATCTCCTTTCACCAGACCCGTCTAGACAGGTTGAAAACCACTCAGTGGCGATTCTACCTTCCCCAACACCCTCTGTAACTTAAGCCAGTCACTTTGTGCCTTTATAGCCACACCACCCATTTTAGGTAGCCAATGTCTAAGTTGCCTATCCATCCCTTTCAACCCTGTGTACAGAGGGGATGGGAATGATCCTTGCTGTGAATATTCCGTCCCTCTTTTAAACTACTACTTCCATAAGTATAGGTCAAGTTCATCAAATTGTAGTAGATTATACTTTTTTTCTTTTCTCTTTCTTCTTCATGTCGAGTTCTGCTCATCCACTCATTGAAGCTGTGTCCAATGGGTACTATCTACAAGTGTGGGCGTTCTTGTGCATCTCTCCTCACTTTATATCAGCTGGACACTTCACTCTCTGCTCTAGTCATCTGTGGTTATGTCCCTGTCCATGGGCCCAGGAGTCCTCAGGTCTTACCAGCAAGATAACATGCCTGCTCATGTATTCCCTTTGGGTTTCAGTCTTAGAAGGGAGTTTGCCCTGAAGGGACTTGATTGATGACTCCCCGGTGAACAACTTGCTTGTTCTTGTGGTAGTCAATCAGACTGCTATTTTTGTTTTTCCTGCTGGACTTTCTTTCAAGAAGTATCTTCTGTTCCTCTATCTGCTCCAGGCTGGTCTGCTTGTCTTTACAAGTGGAAATTTCCCACCTCAGAAGATTCTGGATGGGGATCAGGATTCCACCTAAGGTCTTATACACTACAAAGGCTCCGCAGGAAGCCTCTTTCACTAGGCAAGTTCTAGCACACCATTTAGGTATTCCAATCATTTATAGGCTGAAGATGGATTTACAGGCTTTCTGTAATCATGTTTCTGGCGATTCCTTTCTCTTCCCCTCAAGTGTCTATTTTATAATAGTATGCAAGGGAAACAAAGATTCATAAGACAGTCAAGCATCTTAACCTTATTTATTTTAACATTATTTCCCCTCTTTTACCCATTCAGACTATGCCTCAATCCCTGTATCACAGAACACTGTTGTTCCAAGGTTAAGCATACATTACTGTTTACCTCTGTCCCACTTAGCCCAGGCAAACCTGCCTAAATGTTCTTCTATCTGCCTTGTTCTTCCATTTCCCTCCTCCTTCTTGTTTATTGCCCCCTGCCAACACCCGAACTATCGTGGTATGTCTGTTCCCTACCCTGTGCTCTACCTTCCCTTCCCCTTTCTTTCCCTTCCCTTCCAACCAAAAAAAGAGGGTTTTTTTTTCCCTTTTAGTATGGGTATTTTTCTTAAGCTTTTACAATAATGATCTTATGCAGTATTTGTCCTTTTGTGACTGACTAATATCACTCAGCATAATGTTCTCATGGTTCATCCATGTTATGTGGTGGCTTACAGCTCCTTGTTATTCTTCAAGGTAGCATAATATTCCATTGTGTGTATGTACCACAGTTTGTCTATCCATTCTCCTATTGATGGACACTTAGGCTGTCTCTGTCTTTCTGCTATTGTGAATAGTGCTGCTATGAACATTGGTGTGCATATATCTACTCGGGAACTACACTCTTCTTATAATTTGAAGCTGTTTAAAAACAACTGTTTAAGAACTCTGACCATTAAGAACTACTCCAGCTAGACTGAATAGATTAAGAAATTTGGACCTGTAATCTGCTCCCAGAAAGATTACATTTTAGGAAAGCGTGTCAGGGCAGTTCTTGTCTGTCCTTTAAAGTAGCTATGAGTCAGAATTAGCTCAATGGTACTCAACAATAATATTGGATATCTCTTGTTCACTGTTTCCAAATCCTATCTGCTTGGCCTTTGGCCACAGCTTCAGGGACCAAGTCCATGGAATCCTTCCTGAACTTTGCAGGTGCACCTGAAGAGTGCCTTGCCCTTGTACCTCTTTTTTCCTACTGGGCTGTGTGTACGTGGAACATATGAGTATAAGGGAGTCAGTGCCAGGGGGCTGACTGCCCTCGACCAGCAGGGAATGGAGGCAGTAGGATCTCCCTAAAGGACAGTTTTGTGGACACCTCTTCAATTCCTCAGAGGTTGAGTAGTTTTGAGCCCAACAAGCTGCCCAGTCACCAATAAGTGATGGGCAGCTTGTTGATATATCCTTACAGTGACCTTCCCATCTCCCCCATTATCATTCCTCTGCTGCTTCACTGTTCCTTCTTAGGCCCATTTTCCAAACTAAATGCCTACATACAAATTTTTGTTCAAGTTCTTTCTGGGAAACTAAGGCTAAGACAGATTTTATATATAAAAAAAGGGCAAGGTGGTTTTAGTCCAAATTAAATTCCTTTGGAATTTAGTGTCTTAGAGCATAACCTGTAAGGGGATTTAATTTTTGGTCTTTAGTGTTTCACTAGAAAATTTAGACAGGAAAGAGGTTCATATTTAAATTGGGTACCTCTTTGTTACATTTTATTGTTATCTTAGTTTGTGATTTAATTTCATTGCAGAGCCCCTGGTGACTCCTATTAGACAACATAGCTGGACGTATTTTAGAATGGGAAAGAGAACAGGGAAGAATAGATTACAGCCTTGAGTTCAACATGGCCTTGGGATTATTTTATTGGATGCACCCCTTTAGCCTTTTCCAGAATTCCTCCCCTTCCTGCTCCTGTAACCTGAGGCACTACCCAATGAACAGTGGAGAGCACCTCCTCAAAGTGGGGACAGGGCTGCTGTAGTAGACTATGAGCTTTTCTCCCTACATCCCAGGTAGCACAGGGGCTTGTTGTTGGTAAGTGCTGTCAAGTCAGTTCCAACTCATAGGGACTATGTATAGGGTTTCTGAGGAACGGCTAGTGAGCTTGAACCACCAACCTTGCGGTTCAAACCAGCCTTTCAGTTCAGTGCATCAACCTGCCAGTGCCACACCAGGAGCTTATAGATAATAAAATACAATACAATTCCAGGGGCTGTTATAAAGTGTCCCACTCTTCCTGTTTTCATAAGAAGAGATGCCCAGTAGAGTAACAGCCTCGCCTTTTGTCCATCTCCTCAACCATTCTTCCCCAGGAGAAGAGGAATGCCTAAATTGATTTCTGATCTCTTTAGAAGCAGGATTTGGGCATGTGTGAGTTACTGTCTTCTGGGCCTCTTGTTAACAACTTCCTGCCTGCAGAGAACATGCATTCTGTCCTGTTCTTTGCCATTAAGGTAAGTTATGGAGTAGGCTCTGCCACATGGGTATGATCTTCAATTGTGGGAGGGGCAATAGCAAGGACATCTGGCTGTATACCTAAGCTCATCCCCAGTGTAGTTTTTAGAAATAAAGAAGCTGACATTTTTTCTTTATTCTCATTTGGTTCTAAGTTCAAATGAAGAGAAAGGAGTATTATTAAATAAACCGGTTAAGTTTTCAATATTTAGGCAGTAGAAGCTCAAAGGCAAATAAATATATATATATTTTTTCAAGAGATAGTATGTTTTATTTAATGAATGTTTCTTAAATGACTTTTATTGTTACAGTTTCATCATTACTTTTGATGTTTTTTGAAGCTTTTTACAGTTTTTTACATCATTACTTTTGAAGCTTTTTACAGTTTCATCATTACTTTTGGGGAGTAGGATAATCCAAGATCCCTACTCAGTAATTTTGGAATTCTATCTCTCTCCCATAATTTAACACCTTTTTAATATAAAACTTTCCTGCTCTTAAATATATAGGATGTTTTTTATCTCTGAGTTCAGAAAGGTAATCCCTAGCTTTACTGAAAGAAGGGTATTTTCTTATCATTCTAAGTCATATCATTTATAATCAATCACAAACTTTTATCTGTCTTTTGCTAAATATACTTTAGTGAGGACTACCCAGTAGCGTAGTGGTTATGAATCGGGCTGTGAACCACAAGGTCAGCAGTTCAAAACTAACAGCTGCTCCATGGGAGAAAGATGAGGTTTTCTGCTTCCTTAAAGATTTGCAGCCTCGGAAACCCTGTTCAGGGTCGCTATGGATCGGAACCGACTCGATGGCACTTAACAACAACAACAACCCAGTTCATGCTGACTACCATATTTCAGAAAAGTTTTAATTTCTCATATGGATTCTCTACCTGATCTCCCTGCTTGATGCCTTTGAAACAGTAGCTCACACTGTTGTTGTCATAGACGCTGAAAAAAATATAAATCTGACCATGACACATAGCTACTTAAAAAGTTGTTGAAACTCCAAAACATCGTGATATTGTGATCTCTTTTCTTACCTAGAGCCATCCTACCTTTTTACTCTGGGACATAGTTTACTTTACTTGTTTGCACTTGATTTACAATGCTAAACTGCCTGTAGTTCCTTAGTACACACCAGACGGCTTTGGATCTCTGTACCTTGGTTCATTCAGATCACTATATATGGAATACCTTTTCCCAGATATGTATCTGATTACTTATTCATCATCCTTTAAAAGTCTGTAAATACACATTCTCAAAACACTCACTTTTGAGGCATAGTTACCCCTTTCATGTTTTTCATAGCTCCGGGGGTTCTCGAAGAAGCATTCTTGAGGTGTCACAGTGGTGGGGGCATGTGAAAGACAGAGGTATGGGTGTCTGGTGATTGATGTGGAGGTGATATAATATGGAGGGTATAAAGACCTATAACATTCCTAGTGTGATGCTGTGGGCTAGGACTGCAAGGTTGGTTTGAACTTCAGGGTTGGTAGTTCAAGTTCACCAGCTGCTCCTCAGAAACTGTACAGGGTTGCTATGAGTCAAAACCCACTCGACCGCACTTAACAACAACAAAAGACTTGTAAGAACAATTAAGGGAACACAAACCATCTGTGCTTTCTCTTCCCCTATGGTTTGTAGTTGGTTTTTTTTTTTTTAAATTTTCAGAGAGAGTTGTCATCATGGTAATCATCTTATTTCGTTTTGACTCTACTGAATATGCTAAAAGCATACAAAAGGGACATCAATCCCCCCTGCCCCCCACAAGATAGAAAGCAGTACCTCACCTTTTCTTTGTTCTTTTCTTCATAACTACTTGTTAAATGCCCAGTGCCTAGGGAGCCTTTGAGGTAATGAAAACTACATACCCACTTGTATTCATGAAAATATTTGTGTATATTCTGGGCACAGTGCAGGGTTACTGTTTCTTTCTAGTTCTATGCCCTGCTGACAATTTGCATTTCTACCCCAGATTAACAGAATCAGAATCTACGTATTAACAAGATCCCCAGGTGATTCTTACATGGTTGTTGTTGCTAAATGCTGTTGAATTGGTTCTGACTCATAGGTTTCCTAAGAGTGGCTGGTGGGTTAGAAATGCTGACCTTGCAGTGAGCTGGTACAGCACCACACCAGAACTCCTACATATACATGAGGCGAAAAATATACAGAGGACAGAGAAGAACTGTGCCATAGGGATTCCGAGGCTCTAAATCCTTACAGAACCAGATTCCTTCAGCTGGGTTGGAACTGTCAGCCTTTCCATTAGCAGATGGACGCTTAACCCAGTGGGCCGCTGGGACTTCTTTTTACGTAAAATAAAAGGATAGCGATTCCTGGATGGAGCACATCTGAATTGTTTTGATATCGGAGTTACGTTACCAGGCTGGAACTCACCTCTTCTGGAGGCAGGAGATGTGTCCCGCTTTCTCACGCTTTCATCTCATAGTCAGGCTGTGGTATTGCAGGAGTTGAGCTGTGCCTCAGTCATGACTCAACTTGGGTAGCTTTGGTTTCCTACAGTCAATTAAGCAAATGATTGAAACATTTCAAAAACACAAGTTGCAAAGTCAGGCTAATGAGAGGGCGATAGTCATTATTCCTCTTGATTGTCTGATTTTTAAAAACTCAGTAGAAACACTTGTTAGTGGTGTTAGAATTTAGAGCTCCTGTTTATGGTCTAAAAATCAGACCTAGAATCTACTTTGCTCCTTTGATTCTATTCTAGCTAACCCTGTTCTATATAGTCTAATGTAATCCTATGCACAACTAAATCATGAATTATTTATGGAACTTTTCATTGACCAAATGAAGTTTCCTCAAATTTAAGTCATTCCTGCTTTCAGTGCTTTTTGAAAGTGTTATAAATTGTGTTAAGCTGTGTGATTGATTATTAACATTGATGTTTTCTATTATGTTTTTATTATGTGGGTATACTATCAGATATTTTATCTAGTAATCCACATTTTAGAAGCCAGTTTATTAGTTCTTGAAAACTAGGAGCTTTAAATATGTCCTTCATTATTTTTCCCCCTGTCAAATTATAAAATTATAGTAGGGCTTTCAGGAGAGGTATACATGTGTACTCATCTTTCACATATTAAAAAATAAAACTTGCCTATGACCATCACATCTTTAGAATTTAATAATACTCCAAGTTCTACCTTTTCCCCTTCTTCGTGTGTTGCTGTAGTTCAGAGCCTCATTTCTCTCCTCACGTTGGTCTTCTGCATCATGGCCTTCAAACCTCTAGATGGAGGAATCACTTTTTCCTAGAAAATTTCATTTTGGACAACTACGGAGTGAATCCTTTCAGTGTCCTTAGGATAAAAGCCAAAGTATTTGAGTGCAAACTCCAACTGCAAGTTCAGTGGGTTCAGGTTTGATAATTCACTAGAAGAACTTACTGAACGTTGCTCATGGTTATGGCTTGCTCCAGGGAAAGGATGTAGATTACATCTGCCCAGGGAAGAAACACATCTGGCAGAATCTAGGAGGTGTGCTGAATGTAGGATCTCTGTTGTCTTCTCCAATTATAGTCAGGACATATTACTTTCCTGGTATCAAGGTATGACAGTATGCATGGAGTAGTACCATCCAGGGAAACTTACCTGAACTTTTGGTATCCAGAGGTTTTTTTTGTTGTTTTTTTTAATCAGGCGCTGTTGTTCTGTGATCCACTGATTGCTCATATGGTTGATCTCAGTATCTAGGTTAACTGATACTTCGTGACTCAAAGTCTCTACCCTGAATCTCTTGTTTCCCTTTCTGGTGTGGCCAGTCGCCACCCTAAGGTGTGTGCAGCATCTACCCTAAGTCACATTGTTACAATGTAGCTAGTCCAGGGATGCCAGGCAAACAAGATCACCTCCCAGAGGCTAAGTGTTGAGGCCAGATCTCTTTTGGGGCAAGGTTAAATTCTGTACTGCACATTTGCCCAATTGACTGCCTTCCTCATTTGCTTCATTTCCTCACATTTGCTTCTTCATTAAGCCATGGCCTGAATCTGCATGCTTTCTCCCATATCCTTCTCAGTGTTGTTACTCTGTATCATAGAAACGCCTTTCCCTTGGACTTGTTCATTGGCTTCCATGTGTCTTTTTTCTCTCACATTATAGGGAACATTGTAGGGGAGAATAGATTCTGTATTTGCAGCACAGTGGAAGCTGCTCCTCTTTACCCCTGCAGAATTGTGGACCTCTTTGCTAAACCTTATTGTTGTCTTGGGGTATAGACTCTACTTTGCTTCTCTGGAGTCTTTTCAATTTAGGATGAGCTCAGTGTTTATTGACATAAATTGAGTCAAATCAAATTTGACTTAATTGCTTTAAAATGGGTGAATGAATTAGAAGCAACTGCTTTGCTTTGTGGAACTGCAGAAAACTGGAATCACATAGATGTCATTAGCCCAATAGGAGGAAACCTTAGGAATTTAGTTTGAAAGTAGAATCCCTCCAATGTTCTTATTGGTAAATTGATTGTTATAAATGTTTGCTGATGGTAATCTAGCTTTTCAATTACATTAATTGGTGAGGTGTGGATATATCTTAAGGATGAAAGCAATACCTTTTGGGAAATTAGAGGCCATTGCTACTAGTATTGACAGTTTCTTATAGAACACTGGAAAGCATTTTATTAAAGTTTTATATATATATATATATATATATATATATATATCTTTGTAGTAGGTTATTTTCTTTTAACTCTTAGGAGTTTGTTTCTTATATTGTTAATCCTCTCATTTCCTTGGTACAGAGCTGGTTTTTATTTGACATATGCTTTACTCTTAATAAACAACTCAGTGATTCGCAAAATACCCTGTATTCAATTAGAAATTTTCTGAATGTTGTATTTGAAAATGCTAAGCAGAGCATCTCATTACAATTTATGAGATTAAGATTTCATCTCAAGTTATCTTTTCTTTCCAAAGACCTTTGATGAGTATGATGGGTGCTGTTTCTCGTGGAGCTGTTTTGGTTTTGGATAGAACTATGCTATTCCTGTTAACTGAGTGGTGTAATGGTTAACATGTTCAGCTGCTAGTAGAAAGGTTAGTGGGTTGAGTCCACCCAGAGGTGCCGTGAAAGAAAGGCCTGGAAATCCACTTCTAAAAAACCAGCCACTGAAAACCCTGTGGAGTGCAGTTCTGCTCTGATACACAAGGAGTGACTGTAAGTTAGAATCCACTGATGGCAACCAACAACAATGCTTTTCTTTGGAGCTAGTGCTCCTGGGGACATATTTTTGCCTGAAATAATTAGAAATTCCTAAGTAATTGTTATTTTGATTTATCCTAGTTACATGACTTTGAGAAGTAATTCCATACATGAAAGCTATACATTCTGTTTAGTTCTATTTATATTGTTATAAAGGGATGTTTAAATTGTAACATACTCTGCTCTTTCCCAAGGGTTTGGGGCCAAACCCACATTTGTCAGCAGTTAAAGAGTATATGATTCTAAGATGTTGTTGTTGTTAAGTGCCATCAAGTCGGTTCTGACTCATAGTGACCCTGTACAGGGTTTCCTAGGAATGCTTGGTGAGCTTAAACCATCAACCTTATGGTTCAAACCAACCTTGCAGTCCAATGCATTAACCCACAGCGCCACACCAGGACTCCATAAGTAGAGATAAATCTGTGTCATGTCCTAAGCATGACATTTAGGGAAGTCTGAGGTTATTTGATACTTTTAGTAATTTCACTGAAATAAAATTGAGTTCTAGTTCCAAGGTAAGTTCTTCTACTTCTTCTGTTGTTAAGTACTGTTGAGTCAGTTCCGACTCATAGTGACCCTGTATAGGGTTTCTGAGGAGTGGCTGGTGAGTTTGAACTGCCAACCTTGTGGTTCAAACCGACTTTGTGGTTTAATGCATATCCTACAGTGCCATACCAGAACTCCAAGCATGTACCTTGTTGTTGTTGTTTTTGTTACGTGCCTTGGAGTCAGTTCCGACTCATTGCAACTCTGTACAGGGTTTCCGAGGCTGTAAATCTTTACGGGAGCAGAAAGCTTCATCTTTCTCCTGTGGAACAGCTGGTAGTTTCGAACTGCTGACTTTGCGGTTTGCAGCCCGATTCATAACCACTACACTATTTGGGTATGATCAATATGTTTTAAAATAGCAATAATGCAAAAAAAATTTTTTTTCTTCTGAATATTCTTCAAAATTGAGTTGGTAGGAATGTTTAAGAATGTACCCACTTTCTAAGCCATGTTGCAAGAATGTAAAAAATAAACTAGTCTAATCCTGTGTAATCCAACATGTGTAGATATATGGTGATACCTGTGAGGGGTTGAGCTCCACAGGGACTGCCTTGTTTTTCCAACTTTCACAGTTTTCAGCCAGGGTGCTTACCATTTCTCCATGGCTCTTTATTGAGCATCTTTATAGGGCATTCTAAACATCCCCTGAGTTTTCCTACTCTGACAGGTTTCCCCCTTATATTAGTTCGGGCTTTATATCCATGTAAATTCTTAAAGAGTGGAAGTCAAAACCAAATCTCACCGTGTGCTTAGCATTATGCAATTTTTGTTAGATAACACACTTTCAGTTTTTTAACTTAGTTCGGTAAAACTTGCCTCAGAATATACTCGATCTCCTACTACCTAGATAAACTGAATTATTATTACTAGTTCTGAGACACAAAGAAAATAAAACATTGATTTCCATCCCCTTGGAGGGTTTTTTTTTTTTTTTTTTGTCTTTTGCTTTTGGCAATCAGATGTATAAATATACAATTACAACACAATGGTAAGAGTAACATTTGAAGTGTGTGTGAAGGAGAGTAGTAGCCAGGGAGTGGGTATGAGCAGCCCACAGGTGGATGGGTGGGGGTTGATGTGATTTACAAAGAAATGACGCTTTTCTCAAACACAGTTTTGACAAGTCAGGTAGATAAATGTTTTAATTAAGCTGTGTATTTTTCCAGCACTGAACTCCTCTGAGGTGTTTAGTGTCTTTTCTGGGGATCAAGTTTGTGAGGCAGGTGGAAGACTGGTTTACTCAAAGAAGCTGATAAGACATGTATATTGGGGTTCTCTAGAGAAATGGAACCAATAGGAGGTATACACAAAGAGACTGATTTTTAAGGAATTGGTTCAGGTGATTGTGGATGTTAGCAAATCTGAAATCGGTATGAAGGCAGCAAGATGGAAACTCTGACTGGATTTCTATGTTGCAATCTTGAAGAGGCAAAATTGCTTTTCTATTGGAAATCTCAGTTATTTTCTTCGAAGTCCTTCAACTGATAGGATGCGGCCCACTCAGATTATCAAAGGCAAGCTTCCTTACTTAAAGTCCATTGATTGTAAATGTTAATCACATCTACAAAAGATCTTCACAGCAACATCTAGACAATTGCTTAATGGAACAACTGGGCACTATAACCTAGCCAGGTTGACACAAAATTACTCATCGCACATGAAACAGCTATGTCAACATTATCCTCTGCTGACTAGTTTTTTTAGGAAGGGACAGCTCTAATATCTTTAATCTGTCATATTTTTAGTGTCAACTTTCTTTTGTAGCTTTAAAAAATCAAGACTAATATTTGCTATGCCTTTCTGTTTCTAGATTATTCTGGAATGTTATAGTAGATAATTTCAGTTTAGAAGCTAAATATTTAGAAGATATTTATAATTCATATTAAATGTTAAAGGAGCATTTACTATAATAATTTCCATTTATAATTCCCTTTACCCTGGTGCTTTGATGAAATTGGGAATTGCAACTTTAAGGAGTGACTGGTTATGGGTAGTAATCCAATGGTCAGGCAGGTCCCAAGCTTGAGTGGAATGTACTGTTCTGTCACCTCCTGGATCTTTATTGGAGCCTTGATCTCCATGTGCAATTCTGGGATTTTTAGGCCAACATTCTTGTAGATGGTTTACAGATTTGCATCATTTATAGCTTTATTAAACCTTTAAAACAGCAACAAAAACATCTGTGTTTGCCCTTCCCAGTTCTTTTCCCTTTGCAGTGTGTGAAGTCCATGGGCATAGTTTATGGCGATTTCTTGAGAAAGTTCTTGGTGAAGGTTAAGATTGGAGTTGAGTGGTGATGTGTAGGAGTTTGGTGCATCAGGAGAGAGTGAAAACACATAGGGAATATCTGCAGGGAGTGGTTAGAGAGAAGGGGTTGTCATGATAAGTGTATGTTCTTATATGATACGTGTATGTTCTTATTATGCTTTGAACAGTGGAAAACCACTGGGATTTCAATTAGAGTTGTAGAATATAATTATAGGGCACAGTATAAAAATGGATTGCAGCAGAGATAGAGGTGGTTACAAAGTTCTAAGGTTATATCTGTACAAAATACAGTAAAATATTAAATAAAAACACATGTATTTTATGTTATTCCCATGTCTGTCTATGCAAGATCTTGTGTGGAAAAGGAAAATAGACATTCGTCTCTCCTCACCTAGTTTCAAAGTTAGAAAGGAACTGAGACATACACAAATAATCCAAAAGGAACATGCTCATTTCTGCAAGAGTTTAGAAGCAAGTTAGAAGGAAATTTAGCAGGAAGAGGATCCCTTCTGATGGGAAGGAAAGGCAATATTTGTATTTTCTTCGAATTTCCTAAAAACTGTTTCTTTAAAATATTACATAAGGTATTTAGTAAAACATAGAGAAGCTTCTTAAAGAGAAATCATTTGAAGAGTACAAAGTAGTTTGGGAGAAATTTCCTGATTTGAAAATATGATTATTCAGAGATATATAAATTTGTGAAGAATCAGTCTTTCATAGATTTTTAAGTAAGCAAAATGACCCAACTCTCTCAAGATAACTGATGAACTTGCTTGTTGTTAAGTGTCTGTTCAGCACCACATGATGAACTTGCTTACTGCCTTTTAAATGACATCATTTAGAACTGACACTCCTCCCTTACAGTCCCTTTTTTTTTTATTATGGTCCTTTATACTCATCATTAAGGAGCTCTGGTAGGGTAGTGATTACGAATCGGGCTGCTAACCTCAGGGTCATCAGTTCAAAACTACCAGCTGTTTTGCAGGAGAAAGATGAGACTTTCTGCTCCTTTAAAGATTTATAGCCTCGGAAACCCTGTACAGGGTCACTATGAGTTAGAACTGACTCCATGGCACATAATAACAACAACAACATACTCATCATTGGAGTTCTGGTATGGCGCTGTGGGTTATTGGGCCAGACTGCAAAGCCATTTGAACTTTAAAGTTGGTGGTTCAAGCTCACCAGCTGCTCCTCGGGAACCCTATACAGGGTCACTATGGGTCAGAATCGACTGAATCGACTCGACGGCACTTAACAACAATACTCATCATTTGGTAGAGAAGAGTGGTATAGTGAACTCCTCCTATGAATTTAATCCAGTCTTTCAACTGTTACATGAACTTTAGCTTAATCCTTTGTGTACTAGCATTGCACCAGTGCTCACCTCCTTTTACCCCATGTGTGGCATTGGAGGATCACCATTGAACTGTGAACCACAGGTTGGCAGTTCAAACTCACCAGTTGCTCCTCAGAAACCCTGTGCAGAGTCCCCCTGATTCGGAACTGACTTGATGGCACTTAACAGCAATGTTTGTTAGCAGAAGCATCCTACTTTCTCCTGTTCAGTGAGCTGTAGATCTTGACAAGATTTCAGACAAAATGTTCTGGAAAGAAAATGTCTTGTTTCCTGTCTGGTGGAATGCGAACTGAGACGTTTTAGTGATAGCTGTGACATGGAGATAAAACTAGGCATTTCTAAAGGAAGGGTTATTCTGATTCCTTTTGTTCAAGTGATTTCAAGGAAATTATTTCATCAGAAAGCCATCTGAACTGATGAAAACTATATCAAGTTCTTCGCCCACTGAATTTCTTAGCCTACCCTTTTTATATGTCATACATGTTCTGAAGTCTGTTCCTGGGTTATTGATTCTGTTTATTTTATTTTCCGTGTAGTCTGTTTAACATGTCCTATGGTTTGTTGCAGTTGCAGTTATGTATTTCTTTTTATAATTTAAATATTAACAAGATGCACATGTTTATGATAATAATATTCTATGGATTGTTTTATAAGCATGTTAATTAAAGTTTATATAGTTATATGTCTAACTATTGTTAATTCATAACACTTGTAAAATATATTAATGTATAATGCTTACAAGGTGTATAATTTAATATAAAGGGGCTTTCAAAAAGTTCTTGGAAAAATTTCGTTGTCTCTTTTTAAAACCTTGTTTTTAACATTCTTTCCTTATAATTTTTTAAATGGTCACAATCTCTAGCCATAAGAGAGATGCAAATCAAAATATCATCTCACCCCAGCACTAACAGCAAAGTTCAAAACCTAGAAAACAGCAAATGTTGCAGAGGTGTGCAGAGACTGGAACCCTCATACGCTGCCTGTGGGACTGCAAAATGATGCAACCACTGTGGAAAACAGTATAATGCTTCCCCCTAAAGTTGGAAACAGAAGCATCATATTATCCAACTACTAGCTCTATAGCCTAGAGAAGTATCCAAGAAGAGGGAGGTCAGCAAAAAATAAAATGAATAAAATGTATGGGTAGCAGTATAGCACTGTGGTTTTCATTTGCTCTCTCTCCAATGACTAATTAGGTTGAGCATTTTATTTTTCATATGCTTATGATCTGGTTATATATCTTCATTTGTGAAATGTTTGCTCAAATCCTTTTGCCATTTTATGTGGAGGGGTGGGGTGAGGATGGAAGTTAGGTAAGGAGTTAGGGTTAGGACTATGGTTAGGTCTAGGTCTTCATTTAGTATTAGGGTTATGGTAAGGGCTAGGGTTAGTTAGTGCTGGGGTAGGTGTTGAGCTAGAGCTAGGGCTAGGAGTAAGACTTGATCTCATTTTAGAGTTGCAGATACATTAATTATTTTTCTTGAAGTCTACTTGATTTCCACTTAATATGGAAGTTCTGTAACTACATTATTCCATCTTTCTACTGTTTTGTTGTTGAAAACTGGTCCCTCTGGCTCTCTTTGTTGTTGTTAAGTGCCGTTGAGTCGATTCCGACCCATAGCAACCTGTATAAGGTTTCTGAGGTGCAGCTGGTGCGCTTGAACCTCTGACCTTGCAGTTCAAAGAGCTTTGCAGTCTGGTGCATTAAATACTTCCATATCTGGTTTGAGTTCTGGGTGATATTGCCATCTATGTTCGTCTCAAATTGTTTTCTGTTATTCTTGGTGTTCTGTCTTAAGAACTCCCTTGAGTATTTTTTGTAAGTTTGGTCTGGTTTTTACAAATTCTTTTAATATCTTTATCTGCAAATATCCTAATTTTGCTGATGTATTTGATGGACAATTTTGCTGGGTATGTGATTCTTGTTTGACAGTTTTTTCCCCCAGAGTTTTATATATGCCATCCCATCATCTTCTTGCCTTCACAGTTACTGCTGAGAAACTAGAGCTTAGGCTTATTATTATTAGTTCTCCGTTGTAGATAAATTTCCATTTTTACCCTGAGCTACTCTCAGGATTTTTTCCTTGTCTTTGGTTTTGAAAAGTTTGAGTTTAATATATTTTGATGATTTTTCGGGAGGGAAGTTGTGGGGAAGGATCTATCCTGTTTACAGAGTCCTGGTATGGCGCTGTGGGTAAATGCACTGGACTACAAAGTAGGTTTGAACTGCAAGATTGGCAGTTCAAGCTCACCTGCCACTCCTCAGAAACCCTATACAGGGTTGCTATGTGTCAAAACTGACTCGATGACACTTAACAACAACCACAATCCTGTTTAAAGGAGTCCTGGTGTGACACTATATGATAAGCACTCAATCTCAAGGTTGGTGTCAACCACGAGTTTGGCAGTTCAAATACACCAGCTGCTCCTAGGAAACCCAATACAGGGTTGCTCTGGTTTGGAACCTACTCAGCAATACTTAACAACAACAGCATCCTGTTTGGAATTTGTTTAACTTATTGAATGGCTATCTTCTTGTCTTTCATGATGTTGGAAAGTTTTTCCCAACAACCTGACAACCTGACAATTTTCTTTACAGTCTTTTTGTATCTGCTTGTTTTGAAATTCCAATTACATGTATGGTGATTCTTGATAGTGTCCCACATAAATTTTAGGCTTTCTTTAGATTTTTAAATTCTTATTTTTGATTGCTCCTCTTGAAAATCGAGTATTGAGAGATTTGTCTCCAAGCTCACGAATTTGACCTTCCATTGATTCAGCTCTACTTTTTTGCCCTTTCAGCGGACGATATATCCATTTCTGAATTCTTAGTATTAAATCCTCTGGCTTTCTGATGGCTGCTTCTCTGTGGTTTCTGTTTATCATTTATTTTGTTAGGTCTCGTTCTTATAGTGTTTTCCTGAATCTTCTAAAGTTTCTTTTTTTATTGTGTGTGTGTCCTTTTTGGTTTTGTTGATCTTCCTCTCAATCCATTGCATTTAAAACATTCTTTTAAATTCTTTTAAAGCGTTCTTTTAAATTCCTTATCAAGCAGTTCTGATGCCATTTCTGGTGCTATATATTTTTATTCTGTATTTTAGCCACTTGTTTGAGCATTCTGTCTTGCTTCTTTGTGTAAGCTGAAATTGTCTTGAGATTTCTCTGAAACATTGTGGTGTTGATGCATTTAGATTTAATTAATGATTGTATGTTGTATGTTCTCATGCACTCACCACCTGTCTCCTGGAAGATATGGTAGGGACTGCAAGTGTGAATGCAGTTCTCTGTTTGTAGCTTGTGTAGGGTAGTTAAGGGCACGTTCACGCACTTCCAGGAGCAGAGGCAGCACTCCCCAGTGACTGACCCAGGCAGATCTGAGGGTTGTACAGCAGGAGGTTGCTGTTGGTGGCTGGGTTGGTGATGGTGGGATTGGCCATCCGGAGGGCACAGGAACAAGACAGAAGTGCATGCACTCCTCTTGCCTCCAACCTCTAGCTGTGTCTGTGCTCGCAGACACTTGTGTATCTGCAGCTGTTTGCAAATACTCATGATGTCAACTCCACACCAGCTGACAGCCTGCCGGTTTTCCTTCGCTCTCACTGCTCCTATTCAGCTTTCTCTTCCTGCCAGCACTCAGTACACTTCTGTGCCCTATCCTCTGATGCTCAGGGCTCCAGGATCACCATCTGTGTCTCCCATGTCTTTGTGGCAGACGGTTGACTCAGTGAGACTGCCTCCTCTGCCATCTTTTAATTATTAATTAAGTTATTACCTTTTAATTCCATTTTCCATGAACTTTTTGAATTCCTCTTATTTAGTGATATTCAGGCTCACCAGCTACTCCTCGGAAACCCTATACAAGGTTGAACTGACTCAAAAGCACTTAACAACAACAATAACATCTATATATGATATAGATGTTATTGTTGTTGTTAAGTGCCATCGAGTTAGATTTTTAAATTCTTGTTTCTGATTATCCGACAAGTGACTGGTGGGTTTGAACTGCCAGCCTTGCAGTTCAAGCCGACCTTGTGGTCCAGTGCATTATCCTGGGACTCCATGATGTATATGTTGTTGTTGGTAAGTTCCGTCTAGTCAGTTCCGAATCATTGCAACACTGTATAGGGTTTCCGAGGAGTAGCTGGTAGGTTTGACCTGCCAACCATGTGGTTCGAAGTCTGATGTTGATCGTACAGTTCCACACCAGAAACCCATGATGTATATAACTATCATGTTGTGGCATTGCATGGTAATGTGCTGGACTGAAAGGTCCATTTGAGCCATAAGGTTGGCAGTTCAACCCCTTCAGCGGCTCCTCGGAAACTGTATACTGGGTTGCTATGACTGAGAACCAACTTGATGGCACTTAACAACAACAACAATATATAAGAATATACATGTAAAACAAAATAGGATGTCTATTTGCCCCTATTCATAATCCAAGTCTACCATTTGTCAGATTGGGGAAATTATTTAACCTCTTTAGGCATTGTAGATTTAATTTAATGGGTTAGAAAAGATAATTTCTTAGACTTTTTAAACCTTCAGGATCATGGTTCAGTAATATAGACAACTTCCCAATTTATACTAAGAGTAAGCTAAAAGATAAACTCAGAATTGATTTGGCACATGGACATTTTATTAAAATAGGCTCAGTGGAGCCACAGAACAGAGTTAGTACAGATAGAGTATATTTTATATCCCTTTCCTCTAGAGATGCAAACACATGCTTAAATTGATAAACAGTGGTTTAATGGCTCCATAGTGAATATGATATAAGCAATAGTTCTATTACATATTCTCTATAAATATACATTACTGTTTAATAAAATTTTGACATGTTGTCATCTAAAGATGGAAGTTTCTTTATAAGTACAATTAAATTTGTGTTTAGTTTGCTGGTTTGCTTTTCAATTAGTAATTAGTGACTAATAGTTTTTTTGTGTGTGTTGGAGTCATGGTATGACACTGTAGGATAAGCACTTGACTGCAAGGTCGGTTTGAACCACTGAATTGGCAGTTCAAACCCACTGGCTGCTCCTTGGAAACCCTAGACAGAGTTGCTATGAGTATAACCAACTTGATGGCATTTAACAACAAAAAAGTTTTAGATTTTTTTTTTTTTTTTAATGTTAAGGAGCCCTGATGGCATAGTGGTTAAGTGCTTGGGTTGGTTAACAGTCTAAACCCACCCAGAGGGGAGAAAGATGTGGCAGCCTGCTCTTGTAAAGTAATGCTATGGGGCAGTTCTGCTCGGACATAAAGGTCAGCAGTTCAAGAGTACCAGCTGCTCATTGGAAACCCTATATAGGGTCAGTATGAGTTGGAACTGACTCAATGGCACTTAACAAGGAGGAGGGGGAGGGGAGAAGGAATGATAGAAATAATCTGAAGTTCTCTAACAGCCTAAAACCAAATTAAAAAAAAAAAAAATTGCCCTGGAGTTAATTTCCAAGTCATGGTGAACCCTATGTGTGACAGAGCAGTTTTAGTGGCTGAAGTCCCTCTGATAGATTCAAACAGCCAGTCTTTTGGTGAGTAACTGAGCATGTTAACTGTTTGCACCACCCAGAGACCTTCTAGATTAGGTTAGATAGATGCCAAGACTAGTCTCAGACTTCCTACCCAAACCCAAAATCACTGCTGTAAAGTCCATTTGACTCATGTTGTTAACTCTCCTCTAATCATTTCGACTCAGAGTGACCCTGTATACAGTTTCCAAGGAGCAGCTTGGTGGGTTTGAACTGTTGACTTTGTGGTTCAAAGCCCAGTGCTGATTCACAGCGCCACCATTCTGACTCATAGTGAGCCTGTATAGGACTTCCCAGGCTGTAAATCTTTATGGGAGCAGAAAACCACATCTTTCTCCTGAGGAATTGTTAGTGGGTTTGAACTGCTGACCTTGTGGTAAGCAGTCCAGTGCTCATCCTGCAGCACCACAAGGTCTCCTAGGTTAAATGCTTCCCTGCTGGCTTTAGACTCTGTAATCCTGTACCTCTGTTTTGTGACATTACACACACAGTTGTAATCCTTGTAGATTGTCTTTATTCCCTACCTGACCACAGCTTCGTGAGGACAGGAGCCTTTTCTGCTTTCTTCACCATTCTGGCTTAGTAAGGGAGTCCTGGTGTGGTGCTGCAGTATAATGTGCTGGATTGCACCATCGGTTTGAACCACCGAGTCGGCAGTTCAAACTCAGTAGCCACTCCTTGGAAACCCTACACAGGGTCACTATGAGTTGGAATTTACTCAGTGGCACTTAACAACAACATAGCTTAGTAAGGAGTCCTGGTGTTGCATTGTAGGATAAACACTGGACTGCTAACTACAAGGTTTTGGTGGTTCAAACCCACCAGTCAATCCTGGGAAACTCTATACAGGATCACTATGAGTCAGAACTGACTCCATGGCACATAACCATCACCACCACCATAGCCTAGAAAATGCCCAGCATTTCATTAAATCTGACACTCATTCATGAATCACAGACCTATTGCATGCCTATCCATGTGGTGCATTGCTTATAGTGCATGACTACTGAACAACTTTCTGGAAGATGTAACAATCTGCTTCCAGAAAGATTACATCCTTGGGAACCCTATGGGAAAGTTCTCTATCCTATAGGGTAGCTCTGAGTTGGAATTGGCTTTATATCAGTGCATATACATGTTAGGAATGGAACTAGGCTATAGGTTTACACTGTCCTCAAGGCGCTCATCAACCAATTGCCAAGTTCAATGACCAGTTCAGTAATGTTTACATAGTGCTTTAGTTTCCGGAAATGATCCCAGGCATAACTACAGTTTTGCTCTATAGATAAGGAAACTGAGGAAAAGAGATCAAGTAACATCAGGTTTACAGAGGCTTGGCACCTGCCTGTGTCAGATCTCCAGATGTTCCACCTGAAACATTGTGCTTTCTCCAGCTGAGTTCTAATTATACCATGCATCTACCCTACTACTACTTCTGACTCATGTCTTCTGGTTCTGTATTAAAAAATGGGCTAACTGCTGATTGAAGATTTACATCTCATTCAATCTTTTAATCAGTCTTGCCCTCTTTTCCTTTGAGACTTTCCACTGTGAAGTTTTCAAGTGACCTTTGGCTGTGCTTACTTTCAGTCTGTCAAATTAATTTAAAAATCACTTCCTGATATGTTTGTTATTGTGGTTGTTAAGTGCCATGGAGTTGTTTCCGACTCATAGTGACCCTGTGTAGGGTTTCCAAGGAGCGGCTGGTGAGTTTGAACTGATGACCTTGTGGTTCAAACTGACCTTGCGGTCCAGTGCTTTTTCCCACAGCGCCACACCAGGACTCCTCCTGATATGTAGGGTTCTCCAAAGTCAGAACAATCTTCACTTCTCTTGTTGTTAAGTACCGTGGAGTCGGTTCTGACTCATAGTAACCCTGCACAGGTTTCTGAGTCTGTAAATCTTTACGGGAGCAGAATGCTTCTTCTTTCTCCCGCGGAACCGCTGGTAGTTTTGAACTGCCGACCTTGAGGTTAGCAGCCCGATTCATAACCACTACGCTACCAACCTCTCACTATTGAAGATAGTCTCTCATCAAACCCATAACTACATTTCTACCTTAATTCCTTTGTTTAGGTTCTGTCTCCCTACTGGACTGCCTTCCATACATTTTTTTGTCAATGAAACATCCTTGCCTTCCCTTGGTGTTTGAAATGAGTCATGTGATGGCCTTCATGCCTCACTGCTATTTCATATGTGCTGGATTTGTTTCCCTGTTGTTGTTAGTTGCTGTCAAGGTAGAACTGATTCCTGGTGACTGCAGGTACAAAACAGACTGTTGTGATCCATGAGACTGTAGTTGGCTGATTTTCAGAAATAGATAGCCAGAGCTTTTTTCGTAGTCTGTCTTAATCTGGAAGCTCCATTGAAACCTGCTCAGCATCATAGCAACACCCCCTACTGATAGACCGGTGACCACTGTACATGAAGTGTATCAGGTAGGAATTGAACCTGTGTCTCTGGCATAGAAGGTGAAAATTCTACCACTGAGGCACCACTGTCCTCTTTGTTTCCCTAGTGAGACGTTTTACTTCGGGAGGGAAAGAATCAGATCCTGTTTTTCTTCTTTTTCTTGCAATGTTTACTACATGCTGGGAATATGGTCATCCTTACTAAGTAAGCACTCAGTGTTGGTTGGATGAAGTAACTTTAATTATAGCATGTGTGCTTCTCAATTATATCTGAAAGCCTCAGTGCTTTCCAAACATTACAGTACACTGGAGAACAGCAGCTGGAGAAGACGGTCTTTTCTGCTCAAACATTTGTATTGTGCTTGATGGTTTACCGAGAGCTTTTATGTACATTAGCTCACTTAACTCTTACAATACTTTTTATGGGAGAGAGATCATTTCACCCTCATGGATGGGGTGTGGGTGTGGCTGATGACATTAGGACTGCAGTAATTTGCCTGTAAATCATATGGCTGAAGCTATAACCTGAAGCCAGTTGGTGTGACTCCATTGCCCTGCCATAGGAGGGACATAAGTGTCCAAGCAGACAGGGCAGGGCCCATCAGTGTATATTACACATCATTATTGCAGATAAAATTGAGGTTATTGCAGTAACTGCCCTTTGAATCCTCTTATGCATGCATGTCTGATCTGCCTGGTTCTGCTGGTATAATTGAATTTACCTTCTACTAGTATTTCTCTGCCCATTAAATGTTCATTTCTCTCTCATTATCTGTCTGTCTGTGTCAGTCATCTCTTTGTGTGTTTGTATTTATGTGTGTATTGTTGTTAAGTGCCGTTGAGTCAGTTCCGACCCATAGCAACCCTGTATAGGGTTTCCGAGGAGTGACTGGTGAGCTTGAACCACTGATCTTGCAGTTCAAACGGCTTTGCAGTCTGGTGTATTAACCCACAGCGCCACACCAGGACTCCATAGGTGGTACAAATTGTTAACTTTCTTTACTGTTAACAGCAACATTGACAGTTTTAATTCACCCAGCCACTTTGGGAGAAACATCTGAAGATCTACTGAAAAAACCAGCCACTGGAAAACTTATGGGGCATTGTTCTATTTTGCCATGTATCTGAATGGACTTTCAGCAACTGGTATAATTGTACATTTAGAGTCTTTATATCTCAAAGTTTGAAGCTTTTTGAAAAGAAACAAACTAGTTGTGATGGATAACCTTTTTTCTTTTTGAGTGTTTCATTAACTCTCTACTCTGCCAGGGTTGGTAGTTGCTGCATATAGGTCAGCAGTTAGCCTCATTGGCAACATCAGGCTAGATAATTTCCTTCTTATTTTGTAAAAGAGAAATCCTTTGTTTTTTTGTACTTATAAATTTTATGAATGATTTTTTAAAAAGAAAACAAAAACCCCTGTCATCTTTATGATTAACCATGGAAAATTCATGAAAACTTTAAATACAAACAGATTTTCTTCCCTTTGCCTCATGGAGTGAGTTCTTTGCTGCAACATAGGCAAACAGATCAGCTATCATACCCCAGTTTGGAACATTTAAAATTTTTATTGCTGTTGCTTTCAGGTTAGCAGTATAATTCAGTTTTTTGTTCTTGGTTTTGTACATAATCTAGGTACAAGGAAATGCCAGAGGACGTTCAAACTGGGTAGTTCACTGCTTGGTAAACTGACCACATCTTCCTGGTTAGTGTTTTATAGCTATAGCCTTCTGACGTTTCTCTAGGGAACATTGGCTTTCATCAACTTCCAAGTGAAATTCATCTTACACATTTCCTTTGCTGTTTGTTCAATCAGGTGCCAAAAGCATTAAAAAGATGAATAAACTTTTAAAACCTTAAAAATAGACATGTATTACTGTAGCTGGTATGAACTCCACAAAGAAAAGACAATTTTAGGCTTGTGTTCTTAGTGGGATATAATCTCTTTATAGGTTGTTTTTTTTTTAATGTACATGGAAATACATTATAATAGGTTAGCTTAGAGGTAAAAAAAAAAAAAAAAACAACCTAAGATAGTTTTTATTTTAGCCTTAGAGAAAAATAAACAAGAAATGGTTGTGTTGCTGTAGTTGATTCTAGGCCGAATGCTGTTGTACTCACTGCTTATGTTTTTCCTATGTGGTGGTGCTGTGTGAAGTGTGGTTGAGACTTTGCAGTTCACCCAAACATCAGTAGTTTTGGCTGCCTTCTCACAAAGGGATTTGCTAGAGAGAGACTTGGTTCCTCAGGGTCAACCAGGTATACAGTTGCCTAATGTGTACCTGTTGTTACTGGAGGGATCATCTGCTATTACTTTAAATGGAGATGTAGATTGGCATCTAGTCTCTGTCCTAGAGGAGCTAATGCCTAAGCAAAACCTTAACAAAATAGTTCTAAGCTAAATGGTACTTAATGTTAGTGAAGTGAACCATGAGAGGAGAGAGAGTAGTGAATATGGAGAAGCCAGGAATCCATGGTTGGGGAAATGGGCACTCATAGGAACATTTCTTGGCTGCTCTCTTCACAACCCATTCTAGCAGGCTCGAGTGTGGGTACCCTGACCACTCTCAACACTTGCCTTTTAATGCTCTTGGGATTGTAATTTCAAAAGCATTTTTACAAATCAGTAGATAAAGCCCTTCAGTTCCTGGTATAGTGTTCTGAGAAAAAAACTTAAGTTATACAAATACTTAAGTATTAGTCTCTGTCTGCCCTTGGTGATATTTCCTTATGTATTTTTAAAACCTAAGGCTATTTCAAATTGTATACTAAAAATTAAAAACACAAAAGCAATAGCCTCATTTTTTTTTAAATTGATGTTTGAAAAAAAGACTGTTTTGAAAATTTTGTCTTAGACGTCATCTCTGTGTCAAAATAAAGTTCTTGTCAAATATTTGCTTTTTTTAAAAAAAAAAATAATACTTTTAGGTATATTTCAGTGTGTTCCACAGATCTTTACAAAGCTTTCATTTTTTATAAGAAAGTACTAAAACAAAATGCTTGGTATTTCTTGTCTTTTAAACTCCCAAATTATTCAGACTCAGTCGGATTGTTTTGCCAAGTTACTGTATCTAGTCAAGCTTTTATCAATATTCATTACCTATTAGTGCAAAACTAGTACTGTTTTTATTGCATTGTTTTCTAGTGGTGGAATTGAGGGACAGAGAATCTAAAGGACCCATCCAACTGCTTATGCCAAGTTTGTGGGTGTTGTTGCTGTTGTTAAGGTGCCATTGAGTCAGTTCTGACTAATAGAGACTCTGTAGGGTTTCTTTAGAGCAACTTGTGGGTTTGAACCACCAACTTTGTGGCTAGTCGTCCAGCACCACACCAGGACTCCATGTAAGAGTGTTTAGTCAGGATGATGTAAGGTCTTATTTCACCTTGATACAAGCAGTCCGCTGATTATGAATGTGATCCGTGTCTAACTTTGTCTTTATATGACATTTGTGTAGGTCATTCAAAACAGGTGCTCACTTCCGGAAAAGGCTTGAAGCTTTTTCAGTGATTTAAATGCTGTATGTGAAGCAAGTGAAAGTGATTGTGATGAAGAATTTGTTTCAAGAGGGGTTGGTTCCATCATTTCAAAGTGAGGGAAATGTATACAACAGTCAAGTAGAGGCTTGAAACAGTGCTGCTCTGCTCTAAGATGGCAGCATCCTGCTCAAAGGCGGTGGCCAACGACACTGCTTTGAATGCGTGTGGCTTTGCACAGCCTGTCAGTAATCAGCCAGTCAGGAAGTCTTCCATTCCTTGGTTTTGACCTGTAATTTTTCCTGCTAAGTTACCTAGACAAATCACCCAAATTGTAAAAACCCAGACTAATCCTGTTTCTCTTAGTCACCCATAATGGAACAAGTTCAAAGTCGTGCATTAAAGGGCTGTTAGGTGGAAAGGTTCAGTGTCATGAGCTGAAACAAAGCCAGGGGCAGACTGTGGAATAGACCATCAAATGCTCATATGCAAGTTCAGGCTGAAACTGAAGAAAACTTGAGCCAAAATACGACCTTGAACATATCCCATCTCAATTTAGAGACCGTCTAAGAACAGATTTGATAGACTGAATACCAGAAGATTGTGGTGTGACATCAAGGACATCATATAGGAAGAAAGCAAAAGGTTATTAAGAAGACAAGAAAGACAGAAAAGACCAAAATGGATTTCAGAAGAGGCTCTGACACCTGTTCTTCAGTATAGAAATGCTAAAGTGAATTGTGAAGAGGTTAAAGGGTTGGAGACAATTTCAAGGGTAGCTTGAGAAAAAAAAAAAGTATAATAAGGAAATGGGTGAAGACCTAGAGTTAGAAAACCAAGAGTAAAAACACACTCAGCATTTCTCAAGCTGAAAGTACTGAAGAAAAGTTTCAAGCCTCAACTGAAGGATTCTGTGGGTAAAATATTGAATGATGCAGAAAGCATCCAAAGAAGATGGAAGGAATGCACGGAATTACTTCTTTCTCCAGAGGAGCAGCTGGTAGTTTTGAACTGCTTACCTTGTGGTTAGCAGCCCAACTCATAACCCACTACTACTACCAGGGCTCCTTAGTATTATTATTATTATTGTTAAATGCCGTTGAGTCTATTTCAACTCATAGCTACCCTTTATAGGGTCTCCAGAGAGTGGCTGGGAGTCCTGGTGTGGTGCTGTAGAATAATGCACTGGACCGCAAGGTCAGGTTGAACTGCAAGGTCGACTGTTGGAATTCACTAGCTGCTCTTTGCAAATCCTAAACAGGGTCACTGTGAGTCGGAATCATCTCAGTGGCACTTAACAACAAAAAGGAATGACTTGATTTGAACCAATGAACCTGTGGTCCAGTGCTTATCATATAGTCCAAACCAGGAACCCATTATAGTAGTATTATTGTTATTGCTGAGTACTCATCGAGTCGGTTCCAACTCCTAGCAACCCCCTTCCATGGTTTCTGAGGATTGGCTACCTTGCAGTCTAGTGCATTATCCTGGGACTTCTTTATATTATTAGTACTGCATATTTATTAATGCATTCTGATTTATTAAGCCCAGTATACTGAATTGTATTTGACCTTTTTCCAGTATCAAGGTCATTACCATGACCTTTATTTATTAGACTTCTGATTTTTCAGCTGTCACTGTAACAATGTTAATTTGCTGCTTTTAATCAAGTAGTCTAGAGAAAACAGATGGCATGGAATATCTTATGCAAATTGGCTATTACATTCTCAAGGGTGATCTGAAATGAAAAGCATGTGGTCACTCTTCCTAGCACCCAGGAGTATGGGCTTTGTGGTTTATGTTCTTATAAGTGCTTTATTACCTGGTGGCTAGGAGAGGATGTTTGCTTATTTTTGATTCTGTGTTCTTAATCATGTATGGAGAGGTTTAGATTGGGCTTTGGGTAAGACTTTGGAATTAGATAGGATTGGAAATAAATTTCACGGATACCACTTAACAGCTGTGTGATACTCCATTTAACTCCTCCACGTTTATTTTCCTCATCTGTGCATGGATATTATCATGTTTTCATCATAGTGTTGCTGTGAGGATTAAATGAAAGAATACATGTCATTTCATAGCACATTTATGACCCAATAAGTGCTATCCACAATGCTAATCATAATAATTATGGGTTTTATTGTTATTTTGGCCTTGAGAAATTCCTTCCAGTTTTTACCTTCATTGTTCATGACTCTTTATTGATTTGGAATATGAAGCTGGTTCAATTTGCTGTTTGGAAGAAAATACAGTCAAGGAATATTTAATGTATGTTTTTTCATTGATTATAAAGATTTGTTCATTCTTCCATAAAGAAGATACCACAGTCAGGGTACGTCTGTCTGTGTATGGAGAAAGGACAGAATGAATCCATTGCATTGTGGCTCCTGGAGAATTTTTTTGCAATCTACTTGGAAGAGTTCTTTAAGTTAACAATTGTGCTCTATTGTTGGATAGTCTTTGTGGAGTCCCAGGGTAATGCAAACGGTTAAGGCACTTGGATGCTAACCAAAAAGTGGCGTTTGAGTCCACACAGAGGCAGAAAAAAGGCCTGTGGATCTACTTATGAAAAATCAGGCACTGAGAACCCTTGGAGTACAGTTCTACTCTGGCACCCATGGAGTCACCAGCACCCATGGAGTCACCAGGAGTGGGAGTCGACTGACAGGCAACTGGTTTTACTAGTTTCTAGTCTTGGCAATCTAGTTTAAAGCAGTGACAAAAATGGAGTCATGCCATGTTCTCTTCTAATATCCTTATACTAGTAAAAATGTATTACTGTTATTCATTAGTACGATGGAGTCCTGGTGTGGCATAGTAGGTTAATGTCCTGGACTGCAAAGTTGATTTGAACTGCAAGGTTGATTTGAACTGCAAGTTTTAAACTTTCAGCTGATCCTCCAAAAACCTATACAGGGTTGCTATAAGTTGGAACCAACTTGCTGGCATTCAACAACAACAATTAATAGGATATCAGTCTGTTAAAGCTTGCCCTTGATTTCTTTAGTAGGGTGTACAATGTGTAATTTAATCTGTGTAAATGACTGGCATGATTTATACGAACATTAGTTGCTATACTTGGGTATAAAAAACCCAACCGAAACCAAACCAAACCAGACCCACTGCCATGTTGTCAGTCCCACCTCCTACTGGCCCTGTATGGGTTTCTGAGAGTGCACATTTTTATAGGCAGATCGCCTCATCTTTCTCCTACAGACTAGCTGGTAGGTTTGAACTGTTGACATTGGAGTTAGCATTGCAGAGTTTGTTGTACAACATCACCAGGGCTTCATTGAATACAAAATGTATTTGTTGTTTTACTGAGCTGTGAAGAAGAGTTCCTTCTTACACAAAATAGTCCCCGAGGGCCGAGTGTATGCCAACTAGCCAACATCTTTTTCTGACTATCACATCTCACTCCAGTTATTATACTTTCTCTTACCATTTCTTCCTTTCAACACAGAAAGCAGATAAAAAGATGAGTATATATTTACTTTTTAATTTTTTTAATTAGGTGATGTAAGCAAGAAGAAAATGGCCATTTACTTTGAAATCCAAATTACCACCCTTGTTTCTGAAAGAAGGAAAACTGAAACCATTCTAAGTGGTTTAGTAGGAAGAGGTCCCATCTAGGAAACATCATAGGGAGTGTAGGTTGGCAAGACCTGATGTATCCTTACAAAAATTAAGACTTGATGTTATCGTCAGAAACTACCACCATGATCTCAGAACAGAGAAATGTCATTGTAATATCTGACCCTATTTCTCCCTGCCACTACCAGGGGATGATACAGCTTCTTCTTTCTAGCCTTCTCATTTTCAAATGAGTGCCTCTCATCAACAGAGCCTAAATGAAAATTCTGCCAAGGTGTCTAGAAAATGTGGTTTCCAAGTTTCCAACCTTGGTGAAAGAGCGAGAGAGGGTGCTGAGTATCAACAATTAATGACTGCATACCCTTCCAGATTCTCTTCTCACACTCGCACACACCCACACACGCACTTATGGCTTTACACTTATCCAGGATTGTAGACATGTTTTGTGTGGCAACTTGCTTTTGCAGAACTGGGCAATCAGCCCTTTGTGTATGGGGCTACCATGGGTCAAGAGCTGACTTCTGGCAGCTCACACCAACAAGCTCTCAACAAATTAGTGAAGTAGTTAAAAATACATGGTTCCTGATTCCGGTGGACACTCACTATATTTTATCAGGGTCTTTTGTGTTGTGTACTGTGTTAAACCAAGGAAGCATGTCCACTTTTGTTCTGTTTCTGCATAGGGGCGATTAGGAGCAGTGAAGGAAGCTTCTTAGGATGGCAGACCTAGTGTGGGACTATTTGGATGGGTGATGGTAATAGCTTTTCCTTTAGTGAATTGCATTTGAAATCCAAATTCACAAAAGTGTTTCATGTATATTAATTATAGAGTGTGAACACTAGCATTTTCTAACTCTGAATTGTCTTTACTCCCTGAGATCTACATTGATGTTATTATTTCACTCCTTTGGTTAAATAATATTGTTTCTTTAGTGCCCTTGAGTCGCTTCCGACCCATAGCCACCCTGTTTAGTGTTTCCGAGGAGTGGCTGGTGGATTTGATCCAACAATCTTGCAAGTTTAAACTGACCTTGTGGTCCAGTGATTCTCTTACAGGGCCACACCAGGTTGAATAATACAACTCTGAAATTGTGTGTGTGATGAAGGAGTGCTGATACCCACATGAACTGTTTGTTGTTTGCTAACTGGAGTACTCGGAAAAGATAAAATGATTCTGTAAACTTTAGAGAGGAATTGTTTTTCTTTTTAATAAGGAAAGAAATCACAAAAAGTTTTCTTTTAAAAATATTCATACAAGATTAATAGTGCTTCTTTGTTGTGTAAATTGATAGCATAAGCTAAATTGATTTAGGCTTTAAATTAGAAAACCTCTAGAATTGATGCTTTTAAACTTAGGAGTGAACTCAAGTATTTCAGATATTTGTTCTAATAGCATTAATAATAAAATAAGCACCAAACCACACCCATTGCCACTGAGTCGATTTCTGACTCATAGTGATGTAATACAGGTCTTCTGAGACTAAGTATATGTGGGGGCAGACAACCTTTGGGTTAGCAACTCACAGTTAACAACTAACCCACAGTGCCACCGGGGGTTCTTAAATAGCACCAGTTAGATTTAAATGGTTTAATAGGCCAATCGGAGGTGGAGCTCAATATTGACAGCCTCCTTAAGTTAATTTTTTTTTTTTTAATGTCAGGAATAGTGCCACTGGCTTGTACTATGAGCTTTAATAAATGTCAGAGTATTTATGAGTAAGGAACTCTACCTGACTGTCTTACAGGTTTTGTTAAAGCAGTTTTCATTTTGGATGATAATGACATCTGTAATAGATAGCCACTGACATTACTCCTAGAAATTTAAGGAGAAGTGCTTCAAAGCAGTTCTTATGGAGAGTATTTGGGTCTGCCTTCCTTTTTTCTATCCTCCCTCCCTTCCTTCCTACTTTCTATCATTAGCAAACAAACCCAAAAAGACAGAACCCCAAAACATTCACTGAAGCTCCTGACGCAGGTGCTGTGTATATAGAAAGAAATACGTAGGCATGTGCCCTATTGCTTATAGACAAGATGCCCCGTTTACAGATCTCATTTTGACATAGATCCCATTGTGGTTGCGCATTTCCGTCTGTGAGAAAGGAGTCCTCAGGAAGTCTGCCCCAGTTGTGGCTTCTAGCCACCATTATTGAATTTTTGGAAGTGGTCATGATGGGCAGGACCCCTGGAGGGTCTCCAGGGATCATCAGAAGAGTCACTTGTAAAAAGACTTTATCATTGGTGATAATCAGAAAATAAATAAATTCCAACCCAGGAGATTTTCTTTTGAACTTTTACGGTATAGGAACAGCCCTTCTGTCATCTCAGCATTCTTGTGTGGGACCCTTGTCTTCTGACTTTTTAAATAGACTCTTGGGTTTAAAGGAAGTTTATAATACCAGCTTTTTATAGTATTTTTGTCTGCTAATATAAAGGTTGGCCATTTAAACCCACTTAGTAGCACTGTGGAAGAAAAGTCTGGCAGTCTGCTTCTGTGAATATTACAATCAACAAAACTCCAGGGAGCTGTTCTACTCTATAACATATAGGATGGCCATGAGTTGGAATCAACTCCATGTCGGTGTGCTTTATTTTGTGATACAGTATTTACATGGGTACCCTTGCTTGGCTTTGAACTTTTATATTTTTTGGATTATTGTATGTACCTTTAACATTTTGTTACTAGAATAGAATGCTTTATTTTCCTGGTTTTGAAGTAATTTAACTTTGTTAGGAAAATCAAAGATCTTATGTCTTGAAAAAACAATAGTCAAACAAGCAGTAGGACTTAATTATCTGAAATTAAATAGGAAAGATTAAATTATTTTATAAAATCAATAAAATTGAACCAACTGAAAAATCAATGTGTTTTCTAAGTATGCCTTTTAAAGTACTATTTGGTATCATTATGGTAAAGTATATTGGCTGTGGCCTTCAGTCTGGGTGTCAGTCAAAGTTTCATTTATAGAATGTGTTCTTGAAATCTATATATTTTAATGTCAAAGGCCATTAGCAGTAGTCTCAGTGAATGTTATTATGGGCCTACTATAAGGCAGTTTAGAAGTCCTGGTCTGGTGGTGTGGGCTAATGCGTCAGACTGCAAATTTGTTTGAACTGCAAGATCAGTGGTTCAAGCTCTCCAGCTGCTCCTTGGAAACCCTATACAGTGTCTCTATGGGTCAGAATCAACTCGACAGCACTTAACAACAACAACAACAACATAAGTCAACTTGGACCCTAGTGTGGTGCTGTAGGATAAGCACTGAACTGTGAACCACAAGGTTGACAGGTCAAACCCTTCAGCTGCTCTTTGGAAACCCTATATAGGATCTCTATGAGTTGTACCCAACTTTATGGCACTTAACAACAACAACATGAGGCATTTTGGCAACATGATATTAGTGAAGTATTGGTGCTGTAGAACAATAATTAACACAGAGTCACGGCACCAAAAAGAAATGGTCGATGTTCACAATTTCGAGAAGAACCATATGGTCAAGAGTCAATGGTACTGAAGGAAGAAGTACAAGGTGCACTGAAGGCATTGGCAAAGAACAAGACTCTGAGAATTGATGTAATACAAATTGAAATCTTTCAACAAACTGATGTAGCACTGGAGGCACTCACTAATCTTGCCAAGAAATTTGGAAGACAGCTTTTTGGCCAACTGACTGGAAGAGATCCTTATTTGTACTAATTCCAAAGAGAGATGGCCCATGGAATGTGGAACTCATTGGACAATATCATTAATATCACATACAAGTGAAATTTTGCTAAAGATAATTCCAATATGGCTGCAATAGTACATCGACAGGGAACTGCCTGAGGTTTAAGTGGGATTCAGATGAGGACATGGAATAAAGAGAGCAAAGACATGAGCTTGAAGACTAAGACCCAAGCCATGATATTTTCCATAACCTCATATGCATGTGAATGTTGGACAGTGAATAAGGAAGAGCATAGAAGAATTGATGCATTTGAGTTATGGTGTTGGAGAAGAATATTAAAAGTACCATGGATTGCCAGAAGAATTAGGAGGAAGTATAGCCAGAATGTTCCTTAGTTGCCAGGAAGGCCAGACTTCATCTCTCAGACTTCAGACATATTATCAGGAAGGAGCACTCGCTGGAGAAGGACATCATGCTTGGTAAAGTAGAGGGCAGAGAAAAAGAAGAAGACCCACAAAGAGATGGATTGGTCCATTGGCAACAGCAATGGACTCAAATGTAACAATAATTGTGAGGTTGGCTCAGGAGCAGGCAGTGTTTCTGTAGTGTATAAGTTCACTAAGACTCGGTAATGACTTGATGGCACCTAACAACAACAACAACTCCCATCATGGACAGTGAAGATTGGTAAATGATTTATGATAAGTTTTGGATAGCTGATTCCTTGCTGTTCCATGAGTATGCCAGGCAAACTCCTGCCTTAGGATTTTTGCCTTGGCTCTCCCTTCTTTCTGGCACAGTGAGTTCAGCATTGGGCTGCTAACCACAAGGTCAGTGGTTCAAACTCACCAGCTGCTTCCTGGGAGAAGGATGAAGTTGTCTGCTTCTGTAAATATTTCACTTCAGAAACCCCAAGGAGCAGTTCTACTCTGTCCTATAGGGTCCTTATGAGTCAGTATTGACTAATTGGCAGTGAGTTTATTCCTTGTGTTTGGAATACTTCTTCCCTACTTACTTACATGGTCAAGTCCCTCACCTGTTTCAGTCTGCTCTAATATCACCCTCATGACCCTGTTGTTATTATTATGCGTCTATTCTGACTCATAGCCACCCTATAGGACAGGGTAGAACTGCACCATAGGGTTTCCAAGGCTGGGAGTGCATTTGCCTCTTCTTTCTTCTACAGAGCAGCTGGTGGATTCAAATTGCTGATCTTATGGTTAGAAGCCAAATGCTTCTAACGGTGGGTACACTGTCACCAGACTCATCACTGCATAAAAGAGAGGAATAATTCTAATGACATAAATGTAGGAAGGGCCTAATATGTAGGGCAGTCATCCCGGTAATACCCCTGTGAACCTTCAGACAGGCAACACTGAGAAGCGTGTCATTATGTTGTTGTTATTGTTGTTGTTGTGGTGGTGGTGTGTGCTGTTGAACCAACTTTGACTCATTGCAACCCTATATGGCAAAGTAGAATGGCCCCATAGGGTTTCCTGAGCTCTAACTCAGAAACCCTACAAAACTGACTGTTGTTGTTATGTGCCATGGAGTCGATTCCGACTCAGCGACCCTGCATAGGGTTTCCGAGGCTGTAAATCTTTACGGGAGCAGAAAATCTCATCTTTCTCCCACAGAACAGCTGGTAGTTTCGAACTGCTGAACTTGAGGCTCGCGGCCCAATTTGTAACCCCTACGCTACCAGAGCTCCGTACAGAACTGACTAGACAGCACTTAATAAGAACAATTTTTACAGGAACAGATATAGTCAGCTCTTTCCTCCCAAGAAGCTGTTGGTGAATTCAAATGAGTTTCAGTTATTAGCTGAGCCAGCATCAGAGTCATTTAACCATTGCACCACCAGAATTCCTTCATGATGTGGTATTGGAGGCCAAATAGTATGTGTGACTTGCTATGCTGTAGGATAAAAATCCTCTGGACTCAGTGGGGACCATGGGACCCCTATTGCAGTATAGGCATCGCTTTCTTCCTCACCTCCTCCTCTGGATGGTTTTCTCAGCTTTCCACATCTGCCCCTGAACATCCATGTTGTTACTGTTCCTCTCCCTTGTTGCTTTTTCTACTTCCCCATGATGTCATTAAGTGCTGTCAAGTCAGTCCCACCCATAGCAGCCCTGTATAAGGTTTTTGAGGAGCTTGAACCACCAACCTTGTGGTTCAAACTGACTTTGCAGGCTAGCGCATTAACCCACAACACCACACCATGGTTTATGTTTATATATCATTTGGCCAAGCTATGATTCTCAGTGTGAAGTTTGGCAGACATTGGACTGATTGCTCTTCCATACTTATTATAATGCAATCATCCTCCAATTTCTGAGCCGCTGTTCAGTTTCCCTGGAGGTGTGGCCTGTATCTGAATATGAGGATGTTCTGGGCAAAGCTCACTCTGTTTCTGTCCTGCTTCTGACTTCTGGTTCTTGGGATGTGAGCCGGCAGCCTTCCATCTGACCTGCTGATTTTGGGTTTGACAGCTCTTGCAACCCTGTGCGTCAGGAGAAGCCCCTACATTGACGTCTAACTGATGGATTTGGGACTTCCCAGCTGTACAGCCATATCCTTGAAATACATCTTTTTGCAAGTTCATTTCCAGACCATTGTAATAACACAATTATCACAGTAAAGTGAACCACAAAAATTTTTGTGTTACTGTGTGCTGGCAAGTTGGTTCTTACACATAGCAATGCTGTATAGGTGTTTCTGAGAGTGGCATGTGGGTTACAAATGCCAACCTTGTGGTTAACAGTCCAGTGTGTATTCTACAGCACTGCACCTCAAGAATACAAGACCATTATGAAAAAAGTTTTGAACTATTGTGAAAATTAGCAAAATGTGATAGAGACAGGAAGTAAGTTCATGCTGTTGGAAAAATGATACTTACAGACTTGCTCTATGAGGAGTTGCCACAAACCTTCAGTTTGTAAAAAAGTGCAGTATCTGTGAAGCACAAAATTGAAGCTTAATAAAACAAGGTAATGTCTGCATATATACATATATTAATGCGCTGGACTGCAAAGCCAGTTTGAACCACAGGGTTAGTGGTTCAAGCTCACCAGTTACTCTTGGGAAACTCTATACAGGGTTGCTATG